>NC_072734.1:178531569-178876162 GCF_026930045.1 Uloborus diversus
AATGAACTCTTTTTTATTGGGCTTTTTTTCAGCCGAAATCAAGTAACAAAGCTTGTGTAATAAAGCTAACGTAAAGTAGATGACGAAAATGCAAACAAATGAAGGGAGTCAGAGACACAAAAATTGTCGAATTTTTCAATTTTTTTTCTCACTTAACAAAAATTCCCCGCTTTATTCTACTTAAAAGGATTTTCAAATCTTGGGAGTTTCTTTTTTAATAAGACCGAAAGGTATAATTATTTTTGTTGCATGCATTTAAGTAATATTATTTTTAACTTTAAAAATTTAAGCGCCTTTTTCTCCATGATGCAATTTTTCCCGATTTTTCGCATTTAAACTCTTATAAGTCAAGAACTGATAAAGGTAAAATAGTGAAACTTGGAGCATATCTTTTTCAAACAGTTTACTTTAGTTTTTATTTGGCAAATTTGAAAAAAAAAATACTGCAAAAAAATGTAATTTCTTTTTAAATTTGTGATTTTAGAATTTTTCGAATCTTTTTTGCAAATATTTTCTATTTTTTAAAAATTTCCGATTAAAAAGTGAAGCTTAGATATTTGTGCATCATTTTTAAAAAAAATTGAAAATGCTCCAAGAATTTCTTGAGTTTTAACGACTTAAAGCAACTCCATTTTTTAAAAAAGAAATTAAATTTAAATATATTTTTTAAAATATTTATGTTATGATTTTGCTTGTTAAATAGATGGTGAATCGTGCGAAAAATTTCAAAACTGTAAACAACCTTATAGTAAATATTTTCTCGAAATGTGTCTCGGGTATTATATATATATATATATATATATATATATATATATATATATATATATATATATATATATATATATATATATATATATATATATATATATATATATATATATTACTTACCTAAACCTATTTTCTTTTTTTAGTGAGGGAAAATTTTAAAGAATATGTTTTGTTGGCTCTATTCTTTGTGTGAAGACATTCATTTTATCAAACATAGGAGACTTGAGCTTAAACTTAACTTTCCGAAGAATGCGTTTCAGCTTCAATAAGATTAATCTTTGCAATGAAAGCCACGAATTGAAATTTAACAAAAGCTAGATTGAAGAAGTTTCAGAGTAGCTGCTAAAAGCAAAGCCGAGAAGATTGGAATTGATACAAACGATATTCAAAGCAGGAATTTCTAAAAATTTTATAGCCGCCATTCCCGAACAATTCCACTCCAGGGTGGGGGTGATTATGAACAAGCAAAAGGCGGGATCTGTATATTACTTTTGTGTGTATTTGGAGAAAGAATGAAGAGTAAGCGTAGCTGTTGATAGATTTTTCTGTAAGAAGTAGATTAAAATGTCAGTCTTGTGTGATTTTTGATTCCTAAAGAAAATAAATCCCTAACATTAGAGAGTCCGGTACCATGTCGATGTTTTTTAAATCTCGTCTAATATTTATCTTAACAGTTTTATTGAGAATTCAGTTTTCATTGCTCTTTCTTAATAAGCTGAAAGCGATAAATTAAAAATTGAGTATTCTGTGTATATTTGAGTGTATATTTTAAATTAGATATTTTGATTAATGAGCAAAAAAATAGAATCATTTTTCTTTTACAAAAATACGTAAATAATTAACAAAACAGCTATAATTGCATGTTACAATGCTCATTAGTATGAAGTATAAGAGAGTTTTGTTCAGTTTTGAAACTAGAGAGATTTAAAGCTTCATTTTTAACAGGTCAGTATATATATTTTAGACTGAATATTCAGATCAATTTGCAAAAAAAAATGAATAAAGTTGGAATCATATTAAAAAATTTATATATATGAATAAATAAATAACAAAAGTCACAAGTGTTAGTTGAAATGCTCTTTAGTATGAAATTTAAATGAGTTTTATTCAGTTTTGAAACAAGAGAGTTTTAAAGCTTGATTTTGACTAGGCCAAGGAAAATCTGCATTTAACTGATATTAAAGGACTTGCATTTATAAATACCGGTCAGTTTTGCTTTATCTTTCCAAAGAAACCATGACATGTAATTTATTAAAAGCAAAGCAAAGGGATCAACTCAAAATCGCTTGCCTCTGATTGAAAGAAAGAAATAAAATAATAGGTAGTAAGTTACCGTCAACTGAATAAAAGATGCGCCAGTGAGTTTTTAAAATTTAGTCCATGTGAAATACTCGCTAAGAGTTGTTCTTCATTGCTTTCTGGCAATGCAAAAGTCTTATCAGCAGCTATTTGTAACTTGCTGGAAATAAACTTTCGGACACAGTAGAAGCCTTGTGTAGCGACGTCAACACGTCAGATACTAAAATAATAAACTGTACCTACTTTTGTTAAAATAAAAACAGAGAAAAGATCTCTTGTATCATATAGTACCTTGCAGACCCCGGATGTGTTAGTTTCAAAGACTGCTCATGAAGCGCAGATAATTTTGTTGTCTGGGCACGAACCAGGTTTATTTAAAAGATTTCAATAAACTGGTCAATATAGACGTCGGTATTTTTTAATACCTACCTTTTTTTAATACGTTCCTTAATTAACTTTTAAATATGCTATTGGAATCGACAATCAATTTGCTGTGAACAATATCCGTTAAGACATAGAAATTGAGTCAAAGTGCAAGTTTTTACACTCATGTTTGTGAAAATTGCAACAACATGAAGGACTCAGTGGAAAAGGGAAAAAAAAAATATTACAATTTACTTATAGTGCTACAAATAACCAATCAAAAATTACAGATCACTGAAATGAAAATAACTGGCGTAAATTAATATCGAATATAGCTACCCCGCGCAGCTATTCGAGCCTGTACACGTTTGGTATCAAATCATAGAGGTTCTGAATGTCACGATTATAAATAGCATCCCATATGGCTTCAATCTGAAGCCAACGTCCTTCCGTACCAACTGCCGGACGATACACATGGTCGAGTCTCCGACCAACGCAATCCGAGACATGATAGACGGGCGTCATATCTGGAGAACGGGCAGACCAAGGAAGTAGCGTAACCTGTCGTGCACCGAAGAACACTTGTACGCTACGTGCGACATGTGGACGTACATTGTCCTGCTGAAACACTGCACTAGGGATGCTCTCAAGAAAGGGTAGGACCTCCGGCGTCACAATGTCCCTGAAGCAGCGCTCGCTGTTGAGGTTACCCGTAATTCGAACCAGTTGGGACTGCCCTTAATATTCAATAGCGCTCTAGACCATGGCGCCTGGCGTTATGCAGGTATGACGTAGGATAACACACTCTGGGAGGTGATATTCCCATATGTGTAACGTCTGACGCGTACACGTCCATCGTCATAGTGCAGATTAAATCTGGACTGATCCGAGAAGATAACCTGTTGCTAGTTCGCACGCAATTGGGTGTGTGGGTAGGCCCATTGAAGCCGGAAAGGACAAGGGTTGGGTGTAAAGGGAATCCTGCATAGGGGAATCCTTGCAGCAGGGCCCTGGCGCAGCAGACGTCGACGAACCGGGAATGCAACAAGTGTGACACCTGTAGCCATAGTCCAACGTTGTGCTTGCGTATGTAAGAGCGCTATACGATCCATTACAACTAAGCGGGTGAGGTGCCGATAATCTCGTGGCATCGTTTGATTGCGTGAGCTGGCGCGAGTCTTTCTGCTAATTGCATCGTCCTCTGTCCATCTTTTACAAATACGCATCACAATTGAGGCATTGTGCCACGTGCAGGCACTGATTCCTCTATACGTAAGTTCACCCTCACGCATGCAGATCATGCGGCTACATTCGAGCTCCGTTACTCATTCGTATGACGCTCTGCTTTATGGACAATACATATTGAGTACTAGAGAAGCATTTACCATTGACAGATAATCATGCAATGATCCAAAAACACCTTTACAGATCTTTATATACAGAGTCTGCGCTGCAGTTTAGAGGGAGTAACTCGGTCCACGCATGCGCGACGACTCTGTAATTCTAATCATTTGCATATCTTATCCTGCTATACATTTCCTGTGAATTTCAGTTTATTTGCATAATTCCTTCTTGGTGTTGCCATTTTCGCAAACATGAGTGTATTTGACAGATTAGAAACGACTTCAAAGAGCTATTGCAGTTTGTTTGAGGGTTCTTGGGGTGCATTTCTGAGTTCATTGTGCTTAGCGGATGGTAAAGGAATTTTAATTTTTAAAGAAATTTAAATTTTGAAATAATTTTCAACTACTATCACTTAAGATACAAGTGTAAAGTTCGTAGTATATGCTCGTTTGTTACAGAATATTACTTGAAGACTTGATTTCAAGCGTCAATTGCTTCTTTGCCCCAAGAGTTGATTATCAGCTCGTAAAAAATGTAAAATAAAGTGAGATAATTCGTTATGAGGTTTTAAAGTGCTTAGTAAATGATTTTCTTGGCCATTAGTAGTGCTTTCAGATCCCCTGTATTTTTTGACGATAAAATTTGTCTAGGAAAAATGGTGGACGCTTTGAGACCAGAATGAGAAAAAGAGAATATACCTTTGATAGAAACCAAGTTCCTAATGCAGTTATAAAAATGTTCTGCATGATTTTGCATCAAATAGCGCTGTGAGTTTATTTAAAATCTTGAGCATAGCTTCAGAATTTCCAAAAAAAAATAGGGGGAGAAAATTACAAAAGTAATGCAATTGCTAGTTCATTCACACTGGGATGCTCTTCGAGAGAAGATGGGGGTGGATTTATAACGCAAACTATGACATTGAATTCTTTAAGGAGGGTTGTACTTAGGGGCTGTTTTGGTTTTTGGGAAGGGGGATCTCGCTCTCGAGGGACTCTAAATTATTTGGCGGGGAGGGGATGGGGAGTTCTCGCTCTTTGTAGGGGATGAGCACTAGACATTCCTGATTTGTCTAGTAAATAATATATCAGAGTATAGATTGGCAGTGATTGGGGGGGGGGGAGAAGAAACTTCATACAAAGCAAAACTTGTTGCTGCTGAAGTAAAAATCTGTACTTGCATATTATTGTTCAAATTGTTTATTCTAATTCATGTTTGCAGTTGAGTAGAGGTGATATGTTTTCTGGTTCCTAGATTTTATTTAATTTAAATTGTATGAAATTCCTGACAAATGGAAGTTTTATTGAAGGTAGATCAGTTCTAGTTTTTTCCAAAAATCCAAAAGTTTCTAGGTGTAGTAACGACCCTTAAATTGTTTTTTAAATTTCAAAAAAAAAAAAAAAAATAGTTAATCTGTTTTATAGACTAGAATAAAAACTCGGGGTGCCTCAAATAAAATACATTTTAAAAAACCTTATATAAGAACCACCCTAATGTATTTATATACATTTTGTGACTAATAATTGTTGAAGTAGTTATACGAACAATTAAAACAAAAGCTTTCTCAATGTTTAAGTGCAGTACAGTTTATCTATGTTTTCCATGCATACGTAGCGTGGTTTTTCTTTTCTGAATATACGAAAGACATAGGTTTGAGTTATGGCTGATATTAACTCATGTTCTCTGGATATTTTATTACAATTAGTGTCTAGAGAATGGTCTCTAAATCATAAAGACCAAGGTCTACTATCGTGTTTCTCTGTTGGAAGTAAATCTTATCTTTATTGAATGTGGATGAAATGAACTTGATTTTTATGAATATGAAACAGAAATTTTGACTTATAATGGAACATAAAAATTGTTAAGTTATCGGGTACGGGTTCCCTTTGTTACAGTCACACAAATCAAAAGATGGTCCTGTTTAATGTTTCAGAAACGCGTCGATATTTTATACAAAAAAAAAAAAAAAAAAACTTATCAAAATTTTCTATTATCTTATTGCAATTGAAGTATCAAAAATAGGTTACGTAAGAGTCAAATTATAAGAAAGAAGTGCATAGTTTAAATAATTTTAAAACAAACTACTATTTTTAGGAATCCACATTTTTTTAATGAAATATGATGGAAATCATAAAATACTTAGCTATAAAAAGAGCAGAAAATAAAAGTACAGTGGGTCTCCAGATTAACGAACACCTTTTTAACGAATTTCGCAATTAAGCGAATTTTTCTTTTTCCCCGATTAAAATGAAGGTAAAAACCCCTATTTACCGAATAACAAACCCTGAATTAACAAACTATTTTAACAGCTGGAAAAAAAATTTGTTTGTTTGGGAATATAGTTAGGAAATATTAGATAGTTTTTCAAATAATATAGCTATCTTGTCCGAAGCAAAAAAATACTTTTCTTAGAATCGACAATTTTTGACGGGCGAGAGGGCAAGAAATGAATAGCGATTCTGATGCAGAATGCGATAATCAAACTCCCATCGAAACTGTTACTTCTTCTAATGCTTTACATGGCCTGGAAACTGTCTTCTCCCCATAATGTCGAAGGAAAACTATTTCGAGTCAAGTACCAAAGAAATTGTCAAACATCTATCTCTCTGTACTTTAAAATTTCGAATTAATTAGTGTGTAATAAGTCACGGAATGCTAAATAAAAATGATACACTATCTAATTACAGATATTTTTCTGCAGTTACTTATTAGTGCTTCTAGATAAAGTAAGTGCATTTTTTCCTTCAACGATATTACGAATAACCCCGTTTTAACGAATAAAAGTTTCGGTCCCGATGAATTCGTTAAATCGGAGTCAAACTGTATTAGTGTGAAGAAATTACTGGTCGTTAGGTCGGCCGGTTGGTTATGCCTGAGAAGTTCGTATGAAGCAAAAATATTTAAGGTGGTTAAATCAAAGGTTATTACTGTTGATAAGGTATATTACCCTCCAGGGTCCGCTGTACCTACTATCATTTATGGTTTCATCGGTCGGATGGAGCTCTGAACACAGCTCCGATCCAGACCAGGAGCCGAGCCAACCCTTGTCCTGCACGCTCAGAGCTATTGATTCACTAGGAGAACTTTGCAACCACGAAATATTTAACTCTCTAGTTCTTATTAATTAACATGGAGGATCTTCGACCTGCTAGCATGGAACCCGGGACACTTCGGTTCGACGCCTTACCGATCAGGTCACCACTGCTCAGAGCTTCTAAGGTAGACCAATTGCGAAAAATAGTCAATTTTACTTTTTATCAGAAAGTAGTGGTACTGCATAGGGGTGCGATATCGATGTCGATGTTTTGGAAACATCGATGTTTTTGTTAAAACATCGATGTTTTTTCGATGCTGATATTTTTGTATTTTAATTAAAAATTATCATAAAATTTGTTCCAATTTTCTCGCTAGGTAATTAAGTTTACTTAAGGAGTTGCCCCCCCCCCCAAAAAAAACATTTTTTGCACCTGTTTTATAAGCACAATTTTTCTGTGTAGAAGATGATTTTTTGGGATAATCACTACAAGATAGTAGAAGATTAACTAGAGAGTGAAGAAAAGATCAAAGATATTGGAAGAACCTGACACTGGTAGTCTGGTGCCAGAAATTGCAGTCTATTTCAAGGCTCCATTTCTTCAACTACAGGAAAATCCTATACGTTACTATGATGAAAAAGTTATAACTTTAAAAATTCAGAGCTGGTAAAAGTTGCTTTAAAGTATTTGATACTGATGGCAACTTCTGTTCCATCGGAAAGAGATGTTTCTCTGACTGGTGGGATAGTCTGCGAAAAGAGAAATGCCCTTCTGAGGGACAAAGTAAAGAAACTTCATTTTCTCCAAACTGTCAACACTAATATTCGGGATTACTCATCTATTTCCCCCAACAAGTCGTCCCTCTATTACTTGCAATTTGTGTTTATTTATTAACTAACCGTACAACACATATTTCTTACTCTTAAAAATAATTGTTAGATTTAATTTTGTATTTTAAAAATAATTAGCTCAACTTTTTCTAATCATTCAACTGACGGTATGTGCTATGATACATTTTTTCTTAGGTTCTTTTTTGATGTAAATGTATTTTTAGTTTAATTCAGTTTGAAAATATTTCCTTATTACTATAACTAGTTTATAGTAACCGGTGCTTGTCTTATATTACTAATTGTTGTCCTACTATAATATCAAGATGTGGCGAAATTATTCTTATTAAATTATACACATGGTTTGAGGTTTAGTATTTTCAATATATTCGTCGGGTACGTATTTTTTTGTATTGCTTAAATTAGTGTAGTATATTTAAAAATGAACGTTATACATTGAGAAAAAGATCGATGTTTTAAAACATCGATGTTGGAAACATTGATGTTTTTTAATCGATGTATCAATACCATCGATGTTTTAATTTCCAACATCGATGTTTTGAAACATCGATGTTTTGCCATCGATGTCGCACCTCTAGTACTGCATTATAAAACATAGGGGGTGCAACGTAGAGCCACCTCCTCGTGGTGTTCCCTGGAAACAATTAGCGGTTAAGTGATCTAAAGTTTTCTGACATGCGGTCTAAGCACCAGTTTAGTACTCGTGGCTCTTTCCGAGTTTTGTAATGAAACGCAGGTGGTATGTCCCAACCCAAAAAAAATCAGAGCTGCAACAGGCTTTGAATGCTCATGATATTGACGTCTTCACAATCATGAAGGCCAATATTACTCTTGAAAAATAAAAAAAATTCACTTTTCAGGGGCATACTTTTTTATTTGCTACCCCATTTAGACAGGTTGCGAGTGGTATCCTTGTAGGAACAAAGAAATACATGACTAAGTGAATTTAAAATTCTAAAGGAAAATGGTTTACGGTGATGACAAAAGTGAAGTGGTACAACTGAATGCTTGGTTTGAAAGGAAAAAGTTTAGAACTACAGCTATTTACAGTTCACCAAACAATAAGCCAGATTTCTCACCAATTAACCCTTTTAGAGGAACTATTTTCTTTAAAACTTTAATACGCACTCCCTCCTTGGGGTTATCAGGACACCAACCGATCAGGAAGAGCCATTAAAGATCTGCTAAATTCGATCAATTTCGAGTAAGTTTACGACTGTGGAGACCCACACCCATACTTACATAATAACGGTACGAAAACCTCACCTGACCTCTTGCTGGTCACATCTGACATCAGAAACTCTACCAATAGAAGAGTTATTGAACACCCGGGCTCCGGACATCGGCAAATTATCGCGAATTATCTTTTCTTTTTGTCGCTCACAGACAAAATAAAACTTCTAAAATCTCATGGAATTAGAGACAAACCAACTGGCCATACTATTAAGAGAGATCAACTTAAAATTGAAGTAATACCTCGTAAGTGTTAAATTAAAGTTAACTCATAAATATTTTTTTTCATGAAATTTTTGCCTTTGGCTCTAAGAATTGGTTGCAAATTAAGCAGTATTCAAGTGAAATAAATAATCTACAACATATTTTTCTCATTAATAAGTAAGCAGTATTCAAATGAAATAAATACTCTACAACATATTTTTCTCAATGATTTTTTTTCCTTCAAAATACACATTCCTTTTTTTTTAAAACCACTTGCTGAAATCAACATTTACTCAAAAAATAAAATTCTAGTTTCAAGAGCTCTCGAAAACAGAACCATCCGAAATGATTCTTTAAAAATTAATTTAGACTAGAATACTGAATAGCTACCAACTTTAAAAATGAATATTAAAATGTGTTTAAAGAGGCAGTAAATTCATCTAGTACATTTACGTGCTACCAAATCGTTCGACGCTTAAATAAACCCTCTACCTAAAAACTGTGTGCTTACAGTAATTATACTCAAGCACTGCCTAATATTCTGCTTTCTACCTAACATCGAAAATTAGCCAATTTTATCGCCATTGAAGAATTAATTTACGCGCCAGTCGTCCACATTTTACTATGAATTGAAGCAGAAAGCGGGGTTTGGGAAATAATGAAATAATCATACCACGGTCAATGGTAGTTTTAGTGTCATGTGCCAAATTTAATCTAACTCGTTATTTCAGTATTTCATGTATAAGTACTCTTTCACTTACAATCGTTTTAATGCAGCATGATATAATTTTGAAGAGGAATAAATGCAGGATTTAAAAATTACTTCAAGCTTATCGAACTTAAATTTATCAATTCATCTCTAGATTTAACGTAATGAAAAATTGGGTAAATTTTCAGACACGTTTTGAAAAGTTGTGATTTAATATAAAAAGTTTTTTAAAGGCAGCATTTATTAAAATTGAAAATGTTGAACCCTTCAATCAAATTATCAATACTAAGTTTAATTATTATTAAATTGAACATTGTAAGTCGTAGAATTATTGATAATAAAAAAATAAATAGATTTGATGTCCATTTAATTTGGATATATATTATTTATAATAAGGTTAAATTTCACTGACAATAATTTTGATGCTGAACTTAAATGACAGAATTTTTGAAAAATAATAAGCACTTTTCATAATGAACTCAAAAGGATAAAATAACTTTTCTGGGTCAGAAAGGACAGTTTCAGTATTTCTGTAGTTTTTAATTTTTCCAAGAAAATGACACCACAAACGAAGAAAAGTGCGGTTCAAGTCATGTACATATTTTTTTTTATCATTATCTAGCTTTCAATAATAAATTTGAGTGTTGAATAATGCATATTTTTCTTAACGGGAAAGTTTGGTTTCAAATGACTTGAGCCGCACTTTTCTTCGTTTGTGGTGTCATTTTCTTGGAATAATTGAAAACTACAGAAATACTAAAACTGTCCTTTCTGACTTAGAAAAGTTATTTTGTCCTTTTGAGTGCATTATGAAAAGTGCTTATTATTTTTTAAAAATTCTGTTATTTTATTCTTTTTGGTGTAAATGTATTTCAGAAATAGAATAATGTTTTCATCCGAAATTTCACCTTATTTTTTCACATAAATGCTCCATACTAAAAGAAAACGAATCCTATATACGTGTCTAAAACTTTAAACAATTGGCCCTAAAAGTTTGTCCTTGTTCCTTAAGGGGTTATAAGGTTTATTTGTGTGCTAAATTAATTAGAACCATTTAAATATTAAAAGATTTCGCCACACTATTTATGTTTCACAGCGTGCAAGTTACTAGCGATAAACATCTTAATATGTCTCTTGGATGAGGATAAAAATTCTAAAAAAAAAAAAAAAACAATGATATCGAATAGATTTCATGCTTTCTCCAGAGAAGCCTTGATTTAAAATTTCCATTATGATTACTATTAACATTACTGTTGCAAGGCAACAAAATTTGCTACAATGGGTTTTATATTTAAACATTAAATGGGGAAATTACATGAAATTTGCTATTTTCCATCCTAACAAAATAATAATTTTATTTCGGAATTTTAATTTTTCAGCGTTTAGTTGTACCTTAAGATTAAGCAAATCATTTAGTGAAGTCCAGAAGTCTCTAAGTGATCTAGTTGCTGAAATATAAGCAAAACCAGGACTCAGATTACTCCGTGACAAACAGGCCAAGTATAATAAAAGCGCTTAAAAAAAAAAAAAAAAAAAGATGCAAAGATTTTTGATACATATCTTTAAAGTGTGATTTTCATCGGTGTGATTTTCAAAATTATTTTGCAGATAAAGTAAGCTGTATTTTTTAGTAACGTAAGTGTTACAGCACTTAAACCACAAACGTAGCTTTGTGATTTCCTTCAAGGAGGGCATACACGATAAATATATTTACTATAATTAGTTTTAAGAGTTTTAATTCCTGTTTCATAATTTATTCATAACAGTAATGTGAGCAAACATAAAAAAGTTTAATTGTATGCATACTGTAAATAAAGCAACTAAAAAAAGTGCATAAAGCATAGGTGTACAAGGGTTAAAATTAAAAACTTGGAACAAACTAGCACCAACATTAGGAGATACTATCATCTGTTTCGGTACTAAAGACGGTACTAGTATCCTTTTTAGGGGCTGTTTTACAGCTTGAAAGTCTACCCACTGGGTAGGCTTGCTTCCAAACCCTGATGGGTAGTACCCAGGGTTTGAGTTTCGCATTCGTTTGAACCATTTTTAAAAAATCCAGTCCACAAATGACGTCACATTAAGGGGAGGTAGTTCATGAAATTGTGACATCTTGTGACAAGGAGAGCGGAAGGGGGGGGGGTAGCAAGTAGTGTGGCACCATGCATTTGTTACTAGAATATGCATGTGAAAGATGGAATGTGATAATTTTTTTGACAATGATAGGGTGGAGTTAAAAATGATGACAAAAGTTGCTACATCATTTATAGACAGCCCCTTACGACTCTTTGTTTATCTATGCTTCAATCGGTTCGTTTAGTTATTGTTTTACAGGTACGAAAACCCTTCTTCCTTTTATGATTTGCATTTTACCGACTATTATAATTTGCGTGACGGTTTTTTCGTTGAATCGTAAGTGGCTGTGAAACAAGAGAGTTTGAGGTGCTTCTAATAAATTCATTCAATTTTCAGTTTCTGATGTAAAAAATCGTGACATCTGATGTCTAACATCAACTTAACTGCCGTGTAAAGCACATAAGTTATACATGCGCTTTAAAAAAAAAAATACAGAATTGCGTAATTTTCACCAGCTGATATTATGTAAGAATTTCTTTTAAACACAATATTTTGAGGTTAATTTTAAATGGATAAGATTTGAAGAAAGTTCTTTAAAAAATGGCATCTGACTAAAATAGGAAGGAGGCGCGTAAATGCACTTTCTCATTTTTAACTAAGCTGTAGATAACTTTTGTACCTTTAACCAGTTTGTGTAAATGCTACTTTTTCTCCGTCCCAGTTGTTAAAGGTTTTGAATTATTTCAACATGAGTTTAGATACCTATTTTTTTAGTTTTTTTATGCTGTATACTGACTGCTAAGTCCAAACTTATCCAAATTTGATACATTTGATTTGGACATCCTGTATATTTAACCTAGAAGTTAAGAACTCGCCAAATGGGCCATTCCACGGAAAACGGTAATTTTGTCAATCACGTAACGCCTCATATATTTCATTAAAAATAATAATTCAAAAGGGTAATGATAAACATTTTATTGCTTGTCAAATTACAAACGAATGTGTGATTCCTTAAGCAAAAGGTTTTGCCATAACTTTTTTAAATAGTTACTTTTCAATAAAATATATGAACATTCATGTGCGGGACAAAGGTATTAATTTTTTTATACAATGGCCCAGTACATATTTTTTTTCAATGGTTTAAATTATTGTTTCTCAACAAATGATATATGACTCCTTTACTTTGGAAACTTTACTGTTTAAATCTACCATTTATTAATATAATAATAGAGAAAAAAAATGTAAGGCAACTCAGTCGCAAGTTACAAGAGGTTGATTTTGGATGTCCCGCACGTGACGCATGCAAATAAATTGCATTTTAAGTTACAAAATTGCTTAGTAAAATATGACTATGACAGGAGTATCTTTGTATCAACTGTAAAGAGAAAAAAGAAACTTTATTCTGTTTAATGAAAATATTAAGAGAAATGACAAAATGTTAATGAAATTTAATCGTCCATTTCTCCCACACATGACGGTGAAATGGCCCAAATGCATTTATTGTAGTATTGTTATTAATTTTAGCTCCTTTCATTTAAAATAACTAATTTATTTTTTTAAGAGAAAGTAGGCCAACTAACACAATCATTTTCACCTATGCAGAGTAATGTCTTGCAATGCAAAATAGATTGATTTAAATGCTATATTTAAAAATGTTTACAAAAATTCAGATTAAAAGTTATTAAAACAATAATGAAGGATTTGAGAAAAGGAAGGTTTTGAAATAAGATGACGAAAAATAACAAGAAGCAATTTAACTGCATTAGTTTAAACTTACAGTGATGGTAAAAAAAATTGCATCACCCGCGCCGCAAAAGAGAGGAATATCATCCCGACTGCATTCAACACACAGTCAAGCATCCCGTATCCCAGATGATTTAGGGATGTACTTCTGATCAAGGAGTTGGTGGGCTTCACTTTGTTAAAAAAACAGTAAACTCTGAGGTGTAGATTGGCATTTTGGAGGAGAAATTGCTTTCTACTATCCGGGATCACTTTATTTCAGTTCCAAATGTCATTTTCCAGAATGATTCTGTTCCGTGCCATAGGGCAAAACTGGTAAGTAACATTTTAAAATCTTTTATCCTGCCATTAGACTCAAATTGACATGGGGATAAGTATTTTTTTTCTAAACTCACACGCAGGTTCAGAAATGGAAAAATGAGCATGGGGTCAGCAGTTTGCCTTGTCCGGAAAAAGCCCCGGTCTACGTAAACAATTATCGGATTCCTGCTGTTAAATGTTTATTTCATAAATTTTGCAGAATTTCACATACATTCATCGTTAATCGGTCGACCAAAACTTTTTCACATAATCCCACTGTTGTGAAAATGCGAGGGTGATGCAATTTCTTTTACCAGCACTGTAATATGCCGACTATGTATTTATTAGTACTTCTCGTTTCATGAATTATGTGTCCTGGAGAGCAGAAGATAATGGATCCAGAAGCAAGTTGTTTGCGCAATGTATACTTTGAAGTCGTGTCCGAGTGCTTAAGAAAAAATACAGTACAACATATTGAAAACAAACAATTTAATATAAAGCATAGCCCTACGTTTTTCTTATATCAACAACAGTTTCTGACTAGCGATCAAACATCTGGTTATAGTTTGAGCAGATCTAAAGTATTTATTCAAAATTCAAAATTATTTCCTCGTTTGATCGAGCAAATTTCAACCTTTGAAACCATTATATTCATCTGGCAGTAGTCTAAAAGACAGTTCGATGACTGTAGATCTATAAATATTGATATTTTTACATGAATATGATAAATTAAAATGATCATTTTTTCATAAAAGTACCGTATGTGATTTTTAACCAATGAATCTTACAAAATATATATATATTTATATATATGTGTGTAGTAAGCATACTTTCAAATTGAAACACATTGAACAGAAAACACGTATTTTTAGTTCAATTACAAATTCTACATCATTAAGTTCTTTTATTAGTTTCAGTACAGCACTTGTTTGGTGTTTTTCTGGTATTCATTTTTGAAATATTTTTAGTGTTTTATACAATTTTATGCACAATTTTATATTTTTAGGAATAAATTCAGTACTTATTATTAAAAAAATTTTAACTTATTTATATGTATCACTGTTAAAAATTTTCCGGAAAATTTACGGTTATTGTTACTGGCATCCATGTTGCCAGTAACTATTATCGTAAAAATCAAATGTTACTGTAAAATTTTAGTTTCCTCGGTAGGCCACAGCAAACAATTGGAGCTGGGATCGCTCATTTCTCAGGTATAAATTACCGTAAAAATCAGCGATGCTGTAAGTCCGCCATTTTACAGTGACAATTACCAGAAAATCTTTATGAATTTTTAAGAATACTTTCAAAAAAATTGAAAGTAATAATAGTTTTGCTAATGAGATTTCTATATTTTCAGGATAAAGTGAAAAATAAAACCCTAAAATTAGAAATTACTAAGCTATATTTTAGCAAATATTTAAATTAGATAAATACACTTTTGAAGAATATTTATTTACTGAAAAAAATAATTAACTAAAATAGAAGATAATTATTGATAAAAGCAGTTAATGCTCTTTAGTTTTGTAATACGGTAAAAACAAAACAGACGTTGATTGATAACATTTCTAAATGCATTTTCGTAACTAAAATTTCATTTGAAGGATATATAATTTGAGTTTCAAAAAATGACACCACTTTCATTGAAATATAACGTCTTCATCCGATCAAAGAAATACATTTTGCTGTCCAAACGCGTAGTAATAACGCAAAAAAGAGTTTAATGAATCACCTTACTCTATCTTTATTTTCCTTTAATGAATAGCGTCTACTTCAAGAAATTGAAAATGTGAATTAAGGCAAACTTATTAAATTATATTTTACGTAACGTTTTGGATACTACATTTTGTATGTAGACAGGTTTTAGTTTTCTTGCACATGAAAACACAGAACAAATCTTTCCCCAAAATCACTGGTTTTGAACTGTTCATTTGCGCAAAACATCTAAGGAAAAAAATTCAAAAACTTTTATCAAATTCAAAAAAAAAAAAAAAACATCCATAAACAAAAACCATTCCATAAACAAAAACCATTTTGTTTATGGAAACAACCTGCATTTTTCAACGGTTTCGCACAACTAGAAGAAAAAAAAAACAGAAAAAAAAACTTTTTTTTGCAAGACATTAAAGAAGATAATTATGGGTTTCAACTAACTTTGTGTGTATTGAAACATGGCATACAGATACTAAAATTTTAAAAAATATAACAGCTTAATTATTCCTAAAAATATCAAATTATGTATAGTTTACGCTTCACAAATTTTTCATAAAAAAAAGATAACTACAACACACTATTTTCTGTCATGACAGTCAGACATCAATATTACGAACATCTAAAATGTAAATTTATTTTTCAAACCAAGAGTAGACTTGACCAAATTGACTAGGATCATATTACAAAAAAAAAAAAACCATTATCTAGGCTTGCTATAGTATGACAAGGAAACTCTGGGCTCGTCCGGTCTCTTTGATAGTACTGCTTTCGCGCTGCCCCCCCCCCCCACACACACACATTGACTGTACTTCTTAAGCATTTATATTTCTGAATCTACACTTTTAAAAGTAAACAACAGGGCTGGAATATTCGTATTGAAATTAAATCAATGCATAAGTTATCTACAGACATAAAAGAAATAAAATTTACTCTTTGAAATGCGTTCGCAATGTGTAGTCTCATATGTGTAGTTCGCAATGTGTATCATATCAATGTGTAGTAGCATATTTTTTGCTACGTTGACTGAAACTTGAACATATGTTTCAGAACATGACACATATTATACTTGACGTCATCAGCATAATTAACCATGCCAAACCGGTCCTACATGAAAACCTAAGAAACCTTTTTCGAGTCGTGGTTTTTTTTTAACCTTGATGTATGAATTACCACGCATGAAATGAGAATCCTGGAAATTTTGTGATTTTTCCAATGCCTTACAGAATGAGCCACGGAGGGGGGGGGGGGAGACTCAAGTAATGGGGTTTGGGCTATTTTAAAACAGTTTATTATTTTAATATTTGATATATTTCAAGTGCACTGAACCAATCTAAACTAATCGTTTTCTCGAATAAATTTCGATGAATATGTTGAAAAAACACGACGAAGTAAAACCTCCCTGATCCTACCTGGAGTATCATTTATTTTGTCGCCAATTTTAATTTGCGAATTTTGTTACCGATTTTTGCAGCAAAACTGTATGGTTGATACACATTTTTAAAAAATCCAGTCAGACGGCAGTAAAAAAATGTTTTAATCGTTTATGATTGTAAAAAAAATCATATTCAAAATTCGCATTTTAAAACCAATGCACATCTTTTGAGTTATGGTGATTCTTACTCCTCCGGGATATTTACCGTTTTTGTATCCAACAACTCATAAAACTGCATTCAATTAGAATTTGTTGGGAACTCATTAATTTCAGAAAATTTTGAACCGTTTCCCTATGATTTACTTTACACTTTACCAGCGTTGTATCGTCGTGCGAATAGTCTAGCTCCCGAAATTTAATCAGAGCACTAATGATCATCGATTAGCCTCACAATTTTGCCCAACTATTCTCCAGCTTATAGGCAGTAACTCAATTCCAAAATATGGCCCATCAGAAGATAAAATTTATGGCATTGCAGATAATTATCAAAACTAATTTATGTGATAAAAATGTCACTCCACTGCTATGGACTCTTGAATGCCAGAATTATCTTGAAACAGTTAGGAATTGTAACTATAGTATATGTGTCATTTAAGATAAATGTAATGCTTCAACTAGATGTGAATTTGAAATACATATTGCTATTTTCAGACGTTGCTTTTGAAAATTTCCATTTTGGATTTCTTACATTTTAAAATTTTGCAAATTATCGTTGTGTAAGTGCTTTTTAAGTACAGAAAACTCTCGATTATTCAAGGAAATGGGTGGCAGAAGTGCCGCGGAAAAAAAAATGGCTAGTAAACCGCAAAAAGACTAAAATGAGGGACTAATAAGGTAAAAATTGTTCTTGTTAAAAAACTTGGCTGCACTGATTCATAATTTTTTCTACAAACAGTAAAAATATACACAGAACAGTAAAAATGTTTTGCATTTTTGCACAACAGAATTTGGGATCAATAAAGAACAAGTGTATGTACGATAAAGAAAACGCAATAAATAAATAAGTAAATGAAAGTTTAAACTTACAATTTTTCACAGGAAACAAAATAGAAATTCGTATTTGCTTTTTGTTTCAAAAATACATGTCCCTGATTGTTGATGGACTAATTTTTTCTACAAACAGTGAAAACCTGCCCAAAATCGCAATTTTGCACAACAGAACTTAATATCAATAAAGAACAAATGTATGTGCGATGCAGAAAACGCAATAAATAAATAAAGAAATGAAAGTTTAAATTTACAATTTTTGACTGGAAAATAATAGAGATTGGCATTTGCTTTTTGTTGCGAAAATACATGTCACTGATTGTTGATTGACTCTCAAATAATTCGCTTGCAAATAATCGGGAGTCTACTGTACAGTTATTTAGGGGTAATTTTGAGCCATATGGATTAGCTTTGCGTTCCTTCACATTTTTTTTTACTAAAAAAGTTAGAGACGTTCCGGGAAAATAAATTAAATAATTCTTAAAACTTCGGCAGACTGTGAGGGCTTACAACTAGATAAGGGGGCATGAGGACAAATAAATTTTGCGTCGAAAAATGCTTTAATATGCTCATTCGAATGCTACTTACTTCGCTTTTATTCGTTATTTCACTATTCATCTGGTTCCCTGGTAAGCAAGATAATTTTTAACTATACCAAAAATTAATTTAAAAAAATTAAATAACTATTATTTTCTTACTTTTGATAAGCATACAATGTAAAGAAGTTCCTTTTTTCAGTTTTATGACACTTGATGCATTAACTGTTTTTACGATCTGAGTGGGGGAGAATATTTGGATAAGTTAACCTTAAAGACAAATAGTTATGAAAAATTTCGCAACAAACAAAATACACTTTGCTGAACATATAAATTGACTTCTACCCCATTGTTTCTTATTTCTCACTTGCAATAAACTACATATATTTTGTAAACCTCCAACGAAAAAAAAAAATAGAAACTTATTACAGAACGCGCACAGAATCATTCCGCTTCAAATAAATGTCATAACTCCTCCCTAAAACCGTCTCCGCATAGAAATTCCGCAAACGAAATGGTTTGAAGGACGGTCAATGACGTCAACTCGAAGCGAAATACTACCGATTTTCATTTGGAATAGGACCCCAAACACAAGTGCTTGTAATACAGACATTTGACTGTACATGACTATAAAATTGGCTTACAGTTTTTGAAGGCAGTATCAATAAAATGTTTCATTTAAGACACATTTTGAATTTTGTGTTCAACATTCGATGAAAATTCACCCTATGTAACACCTTTCATTCAAATACACATTATAACAACACTGTTATTTCACAAGAAGCTAAGCGCAGCATTAATGTAAGATATTGCTAAGTCAACTGCATGCACTATTTGATATAACTCAGCTCGAATTTCATTCAACAGATGAAGTTAAGTATAAAACAGCTCAGTAATGCTAAGTTCTTTCGAAAACTGAATACAATATTTCAGCACTTGATTTCACATAAAAGATTCCAGTCAGTCCGCTCAAAGCAATAATTTTCTTCAGTGTTTAGTTTTTAGTTGTATTTTTCTTGGTTCCGCACCGTGTCAATTTTAAAAGAAGGAAGTTACACCATTGTGCGAAGTAATGAAATCAAGACAATTTTTTTACAAACTTGCCTTTATCTACATCACTTAATTATAAAATCAAAATCACCACATAGTCTGTCCCCCCCCCCTTTTTTTTGTTCAGCACCATTTTCATTCAACTGGGCATAGAGTCAACTACAGTTTTGCACTTTTCTTTGAATTCTTGATCTCTAAACTATGTTTTTAGCAAAGCCCAAATCATTTTTCTTTTGTTGTGCAATCAAATTTTCACTCAATGTCACAATGGCCTAAATCTTTCGTAGAGAAATATCCATGGCTTACAAAAAGATAAAGTGACCGGATTGAGAAAAAACAGCAAAAATATGTTAAAATTTCTAACACTTAAACAAAACTCAATATTTATGACAAAAAAAGGTGAGGTTATAGCGCCTAATCTACTGGTGGGCTAAACAGCTGTTATAAACAAAGATTGAACATCCTAAAAAATTCGAAAATTAAAAATTCTTAACTTGATTCCATTAATTCGCAAAAGGGTGTAGTTTATTTTCTCATGTGCTTATCCACATAGTTTTAATAGTTTATGTATTTGCATCATATGTCATATGTTTCGTATTTTAACTCAAAAACTTGGAGGGAAAAATATTTTTCGCCTCTGATTAAGTTAGCACCATAATTGATTATGCGAAAAAAAGAAGAAAAAACTCCTATACACTGTCAGCTTTTTCCAAACATGATACTGTTTCAGTTCACTGAGGATTGATTTGAATGCCGATAATACTTTTTTAATGATTTGCTCGATTAAATCGTCAATGATTTTTCTTTCTCATTTATTTTTTAAGTTCTTTTATCGCGTTGTTAGACACATAGAATGTTTTTGTAGAATTGATTTATATTTACTTTTAAAATACTCGACGCGTTAATGAGAATTTTCTTAAATAGTCTTTTTTTAAAAAGTATTGTGTTGAGTAGTGACTTTGGACAAAAATGCTTAAGTGGTGGAATTGAATGACTTCTAATAAATTGCTTTGAAAGGGCTGGCATAAACGACATTTTATCTTACAAAATACGCAATTGACAGCATGAACTCAATTTTGATTCAATTTTTTTATTGATCATTTAAATTGAAAACCAATACCAAAACTTTGCATAAATATGTCATAGATAAAGAAATTTTGATACTGTATATTACATATCCAAAGCCGTTTACAGAGAAAACAAGCTACAAATTGAATTAATGATTTCAGAAAGGGCGTAAGTGCCATTAATTTAAATAAAGCTTACGCCTTTTCTAAAATTATCATTTCGACTAAACGCTTCGCTACATTTTCCAGTGAGGCAGTGAGAAGCAAAGGGATGTAAGTGGTAAAGTTAAAACTTGGACACAACCACTACAAATGTTGGATGAACCTCTCCTCTGCCTTGGGGCAAGAGATGGTACAAGTAGCTCTGGAAGATGCTGCTGTACAGCATGATTTAGAAAAAAAATTCAATGAAAGTCTCCCTAGGATGTTATCTTTGAACGCGTTTTACTCAAAACTCGAAAATGTCCACTTACACTCCTTTGCTTCTCACTACCTCAATTGCAAATAGAGAACTTGATTTTGGAGGCAAAAAAATAGAAACAAAGAACATCATAAAATAAGGAAAAGACTTCATAAAACTCCGTACCAGCGATTTTAAAATGGAAATTGATATATTGTTTTTGGATGCAGCCCTTCTCCTTCATTGTAATAGAGCGATTGGAACTTTTTGTAAAGAAAATGTTATACATCATTGTAGTTATAATGACAAAAAGTTTCATAATTATTCTCGAGATACTTTTCTCATAACTAAATTCACACTTAATACGTAAAAAGGGAAATAAAAATATGTTCAAAAGAATATATACATATTTTGTTTTAAATAGCAATGTGTAAAATTTTTGTCGGCTGATATGATGAGCAGTTTATAGAAAGTAAAAACTCGATAACAATCGATGCAACCTTTGAAACGTTTTGACTCAAAATCTTAATTCAAATATTTAATTTAATTTTGTTGTTTTGAAATAACTTCCAAAGCAACTTTAAAGAGAACCGATTAAAGAAATTTTATGTTTATCATACTCACATGGTTTAGAGTTTTATCTCAGAGAAAATGAATAAACAAACCAAATTTTAAAAAAAAGTAACACAAAAAATGCAAATAAAAAAAAAGCCAAAGAGTATTTTTTTTTCCGAAAAATCATTTGACGATATTTAATACTTTAAACCAGCACGGACGGTTTTGAAGAAAAAAAAAGATTAAAGTACATATGAATAGATTAATTTTTGTGGATGAGATATACACGAAATTAATTAGGTAATTAAAGCTTTTCTAATAATGCGCAACTCTGATTTACATAATGTGTTTGAAAGTTTTTCAGACCTTTTATTATTGAAATAATATCCATAGATAGAATGGATAAATAATAACGAAATTAGTGAGTTTCTTTATAAGGAAAACATAATCAAAGAACAATATTACTTATTAAATGTTTTGCAGTTATTTACGAAATACCGTTCACAAAATTTGCTTTCTGTCTGCGTGTTTCGTGTTGAATTGCAATTCAATTTAAACTCTTGACATGTAGTAACGCTTTGATACCGATCATGTAAAAGTCAATTGTGCGAGATTAGATAAAATGAATGGAAAATTGCTTTAAAACGACTAAAGCTGTTTTTAAAAGTCCTAATGGATGGTAAATTAATTTAAATTGATGAAACTATGAGCTAAACAACTAAGTATTTCTACATTAGAAGAGAAAAATGATTTTAGACATGCAGTATCTATCAAAGAAGCCTAAGAACACAAGCTATGGAAAATGCAGACGAAATAAAGATTTAAAAAATAGTTTGCGACATGGTAAATTTTTTAAATCAATTCTACACGGCTGAAATTTTTCAGTAGCAGACGGAATTTCAGTGGAAGATAAATTGTTAAAACAACATATTTGCATTTAAAACTCTATTTCAAGAAAAAAAATTGCTAATTTAATCAAGGAAATGCTCATTGTTAAAATTACGTAAATTTCATTTAATTTTCAGTCGAGTACTGTCCTAAATATATTAGTGAGTTCATTTAGATAAAAAAGAAAATTATATTACGTGAAGGGAATGAATGCGTGAACATAAAATATCTTTTGTTAACGTAACATAATTTTTTTGACGAGTTTTATTTGCGTCAGAAAGTGCAACTCTTTTTTGTTTACATTTTCGTTCGTTGAATGATATTTACCTTTTCTTTTTTCATGAACCAATTACATTCATAAAAGTTCATTCGAATAATACAGTGAGATCCCATCATAACCAATGCAACGAAATATTCGCTCTAACGAAATAAATTTTCTGTCCCGATTTAACTTCCATTACTTTTGCTTAAATTTCAATACAACAAAACTTTCGTTACAGCGAACAAATTTTGCCGTCCACTGAGGTTATGGCAACGGTATTTCACTGTATAATTGTTATGTCTGTATTTATGTGAAATTTCTACAATTGATATTGTTGTTTAAAAAGCTCATTACTTCAGTTACTCAAAGAACTTCCATATCCGCCTAAGCGTTACGTCACTTTGATTAAAATGTACTAACTAACCGTTAAAAACATATCGGATACATTTTTTCACCCTACGCTTTCAATGCGAAATGCAAGTACTAAACTTAATGGAGTAATTAACACAACGTATGCACACGCGGAAATTTCGTATTTCATGAACTACAGTGGTGGTAAAAAAAATTGCATCACCCGCGCCGCAAAAGAGAGGAATATCATCCCAACGCATTCAACACACAGCTAAGCATCCCGTTTCCCAGATGATTTGGGATTTCTGATCAAGGAGTTGGTGGGCTTCCCTTTCTGTAAGTAACAGTAAACGCTCAGGTGTATATTGGCATTTTGGAGGAGAAATCGCTTACTATACTATCCGGGATCACTTTACTTCAGTTCCAAACGTCAGTTTCCGGGATGATTCTGCTCCGTGAAAATAGGGCAAAACTGGTAAGTAACAATTTAAAAACCTTTATTCTCCCCCCCATTAGACTTAAATTGACGTGGGGTTAAGTATTTTTTTTCTCTAAACTCACACGCAGGTTCAGAAATGGAAAAATGAGCATGGGGTCAGCAGTTTGCCTTGTCCCGGAAACAGCCCCGATCAATGTCAACAATTATCGGATTCCTGCTGTTAAATGTTTATTTCATTAGTTTTGCAGAATTTCACATATATTCATCGTTAATCGGTCGACCAAAACTTCTCACATAATCCCATTGTTGTGAAAATGCGAGGGTGATGCAATTTTTTTTACCAGCACTGTATAATGCGTATTATGGAGGCGTTGGAAACAGCGCAATGAAATTAAAAGCCTTCAAACTGAGCTCGACGTCACAATATTATATGTATATATAATATGTATATATATTTCTTTATTTATAAAGCTCACATTCACACACACATACTTTTGTGGATTATGTTAAAATGAATGTCTCTAATTACAAATATTAAGTAATAAAAACTTGGGAACAATATAGTTATGCAGTATCTACAAGCGTAACCATATGCTTTATTTACAAGAAAACCAATCTTCCAGGTTAATTACCATGTACTATTGGGGAAACAATGTCGCCGCACCAACACGAAAAAAATACAGTCTCTTGAGGTTCGTCAAGAGCAATGCATTCTTAAAATACCCTCAGTGACACTACAACAATTTCAACTACGACACAACAAAACAAAAATTGGCAACCAAAAGATTCAATTATGGTAGTTAACTTGCGTCGTTTTTACCTCGAAAAGGCATACACACGCATAAACCTTTTATTCTGCTAAGTTTATGTATAATATAGGCGTATATATATGAGTATTAATATTTATACCCTTGATTATATACCCGTCTGCCTGTATGGCGGCAGGTCCAAAAAAGGAGCTTGCAACAATCTGTTTGGAGTCTGTATAAAAAGATCTTCCTCTAACTTTTAGCTGAAAACATCACTTTTTTTCAAGCTTATCTGCACCCAAACTTGCAAGACTCTTTATAAAACTTTTTCGGCAGCAAAATATTCTAAAAAGTTCTGCACTCTGGACTTCAAGTTGCCTTTCCTTTGTGGATCTCTATTATTTTGTCCTGATCCACGTACTGGAATATGTGAGGCGCGTCCAGCAGTATACCTATAGTGCCAGCAGTAGTTACGGCAAAGAAGATATAAAGCTGGAGTCTGTCTATCACCATAGCAACGTATTTCCAGTCTTCTCTTATCTAAAAAACAAAGAAAACAAAAACATTTAGAATAATTACAATAAAGAGACAAGGTATAGCTTGACCATGGAGAGATGGTGGATTTACTACTCGGCGTTTTCTGGCTGATGCTACCTATTACAGATGGTACAAATGAGGCAATGAGAAGCAAAGAGATGTAAGTGGCAAAATTAAAAATTTCGAGGTAACCAGTACACATGGTAGGTGAACCTCTCCTCTGCATTGGGGCAAAATATGGTACTAGTAGCCCTGGTAGGTGCTGCTATTCAGCATGATTTAGAAAAACTTTTCAATGAAAGCCTACCTAGGATGTTATCTTTAAACACATTTTACTCAAAACTTGAAAATGTCCACTTACATCCCTTTGCTTTTCACTGCCTCGAATGATGTTTCTGCTCCAAGGTCATGAGCCATTTGTCCATGGTCAAACTTTAAAGTTTTGGGGTTGGGGCACAGGGAACGGTAATTGGGGCTAAGTTGATTTAGATTTCTTTCGTGCTACTTTCGCGAAAAAAAAAAAGAAAATTCTAATAATCGCGTATAACACGTTCTTCTTTCACTAATCTCCCTAAAAAGAAATAAACTTTGCTAAGATCACAGCTTAACCTATCAGAACCTTTTTTATGTAAAACTTTGAGCTTTAGAAAGTGTTTTTGAAGATCAGCGTTAAGAATTTCTATTTACCTCAGTCTTACTTAGGACATCACAGACACATATAACAGAAAATCTTGAATTTTTCACTACCTTGGAGGGTTTTACCTTGGATCAGGCACTGATGCACTTTTTTCAGAATCTTATTTTTCTTTTTTTTAGTTCTAACCAATATTAAATCAACACCACTAACAACCAACCATCAAAAGATGATGCCGCCAGTTATCTCTGCAATTTATGCGTGAAGTTAAGTGTGATTTCAACGTTTCTATTTTTTCCTGTACTTGCGGTAGCTGCTCAATTACCAAGTCATGGAATTTCGTCATCTTGGACATCAAACCTGATATCCTCCGAACCCAAGTCATATATCGTAACCAGTAGACTGGTTTTAGTTCTGCTTTAAGTAGCTTTGTTAAATCAATGCTTATTTTCTTTTGCATTTCGACGCGATTCATTTTTTTTTTTTTTTTATGAAATTGATTTTGATTGTGAATCCCAAAATGATATTCTTAATAGATTTGAACAGAGTGCGCTTCTTACAGCAAGAACAGAAACTGTTCCAAAAAATTTAGAAAATATAGCCCCTGGCTATAGGGCGGTAACTTACTGAATATACCTGCCTTGCCTTCAATGTTTGAGTTGAACCGAACCATCGCTTCGGTGACTCATTTTGTCAGTGCTAATTCTGTATTAGCCAACTGTTTGTTTGGCTCTCTTGGCTTCCTTAAGAGGTTTTCCACCTCCAGCTCAGCCACTTCCTAAGCCAGGCTGATGAGTGCTAATAAACATGAAACTGCAGTCCTCGGCTGGAAATGACTGAGCTGGCGGTGTATTTCATGAACATAACTTCTGTTTGGGCTACGATTCCTAGACAAAGGAATATTCATTCCTTTTCTTTGAATGTAAAGTTGAGGTTTACATTCTTTTTAAAGCAAATTTTTCGAGAAGCCCCCTGGAAATTTAACACTTCACCTAATACAAAACAAAAATAATAATAATAATAATAAAAATACTCCTTTAAAAATACTTGTTTAGCATGCAATATGTAATTCCAACTTGTAATGCTCATCACTTCCTGATCTGAGTAATAAAATTATTGAGTAAATAGAGTATGGGAAATCAATTGGGACTCTGAAAAGCTAAACTTACAAGATAATGGTTAAAGAACACAATATCTGAACAATACTATAGTAATAATCAGTAACGATTTGAATTCGGTATTTCAAAAAAAAAAAAAAAAAAAAACATACATAAAATATTATGCATAAAATGTCACATTCAAAAGTTTTAAGTATGCGTACTGTTTAAACAAATATGGTGTATAAACATTTAAGCTTAACTTATTGTACAGTTACTTTCTTTGCCAAAAACGGAATGCTAGACAAACTATATAAGAATATTTTACTCAGTACATTTCTTACACGTTTACAGACTTTTTTCGTTATTTCTAAGAATACGTCCGAGGAAAATTGAATCTTCTAGAGATATATAAAACTGGAAAGAGTCGAATAAAGGACTTGGAATCTCTCGATGTTAGAGAATAAAACACTAGAATAAGAGAACTCTTAGAACGGGAGGACAATCATTCCCTCAAACCCCAACTTTGGGTCAGTCTGTTAAACATTCGGACCTCTATTCTTGCGATGGAAAAGACTTGCATCTTCTACGGTTTTTTCCCAATTTCGCAGTAGGAAGGGGTTAATCTCCTGAGGGAATTTTTCCCAACACCTTTCTTAGAACTGTTTTATTTTCTTCTTTCTTTTATTCTCTAGAGAACGTTTCTTTTGGGGTTGGTTCTATTTTGCTTTAGATTCTTTTACTCTTTTATTATTTCCTACTTTAGGTTTTCGGTTGCTTCAGTTTCAACTGAATACATGGGATTTCATCAATTTACTTTAAGATTTTGGTTTACTTTCGCACATATATTTTTTCCCGCATTGCTAGGAAAGTATAAGTTTTATGTTCTTTAAACTGACTCAAGGTTTAAAAGTCAAACCAAGAAGCTAATGTTTTGAGTTTGGTAGAGTTGCCGGGTCAAAAGGTGTTTCAACTTCTGAACTAGACATACAATATATCCTTTAAAAATTATAATTAATCCAATAACACAACGAGCATGAAATTGTATAACATTTTGTGAAATAAAATAGTACAACAATAAAGCTTGAATTCAGAGAATATTAAATTTTTCAGAACTTCCCTTAAAAATAAATAAATAAATAAATGTGCAGTACAACCTAATTACAATAACTATGTTTGAATAAGATAACTGGTTAATCTGGAGCTGTCCTACACAAGCTATTAACATTCCGAACATCCACGGACCCCTGGGGATCCGTTGCTCATACCAGGGGGTTTTTGATTCAAGCCTGCTGAAAAGGCAAAATAAATAAAAACTATTGTAATCGAAGGTGAATAGCTATATTTTAGTTCCAAACGAATACACTTTGAAGCAGTGGATATAATTTAATAACATTTACTCCTAGGTTTATTTTTTAAACAGTCTATCATGATAACGAATAAATACCTTTGTGCTGAAGATTCAAAAAATCAGTAATCCAACGTCATTAAGCACAAAAATTGCAAAAAAATTGCAAAAATTGCAATTTTTTTGCAATTTTTGTGCTTAATGACGTTGGATTACTGATTTTTTGAGTCTATCATGACTCAAAATAGGTTTAGGTGGTGGAAAGTACACACTGGCTTTAAAAATGTCTAGAGAAATGAATGAAAAATCTGTTCGTGTATACATTGTAGAAAATAAGATTTATTTTATTTTATTTATTTTTTTTTTTTTTTGATGGGGTTTACAAAGTTGATATGTTTTCATGTGAGGGTCCGCAGTGGTCTGGGCTTAGATATCCGCTAGCTTAACCGGTCGATCAACAAGTCGTGTCAAAACTAACCGCATCTTTAAGTGTTTAATAATACTTCGAAACAATTAAAATTCAACAGTTTAGTTCGAAGTTGCAAAAGAATATTCCGACGAATTTTTTTGCTCAAATAATAGTACAATAACCAAAAGCGTTTTATTGCTCAACTAGAATCACAAAAAGCAGCCGCTAACCACTGACGACATGCGCTTTACCATTTATGCTTTTTCATAAAAATCATCTCAAAAACTTAACAGTAAATTGAACTCATCTTGTTATAAGTATGATTGTCACCTGAATTGCAAGCAAACTAAGATTGCGATCAATCGTCCGGGTAACGTGAGCCTGTTGGTTGAACGGTGGAACTATTAGTGCTAATGATTTGTGTTTGACGATTCCGGATAAACCGGTTACCTTACTCAAAATAGCCATTTTAATTGGATTCTACTGCATTTTTTTTTCTTTTAATTTCCCACAACTAAAAGTGAGTTGCCAGAAAATCACACAAGCTTACAGTGTTAAAAGATTAGTGACGCGTTTTTCAAAAGTAATTAGGAGAGACCTGGGTACGTAGAAACACTCCACTTAATTTTGAATGTATTAAGCTCTAAATTAAAATATACAATTGTTTCCTTATGTGTCTCCGTATGTAATAACTACATCCTTATGTAAATTTTATAGAAAACGTAATCGTAAAGCAAGTTCAATTGCAGTGGCAGCTGTCATTCAAAATCAGTTTTAGAATTACAACAATAAAAAAAAATTATAAAAATATTTAAAATTGTATAATATGTTCGCTTTGTCATTAAAATTATCACTAGAATAAACCATTGCTATTTCCTGATATTGCGTCGCAAACGTTAATCACAGTGGCTCAGTTGGCAGCGCACGGGGCTTCGAGCAGGTAGGAGCCAGGATCTGGTCCCGGTTGTGACAATCCAGTGTTTGGACTTTTACATTGATTTTATTTACACCGTGTTCAAAATGTTCTGTAAGTTTCTTTCACTTTCTAACGGAATGTTCTAGGATGTTCTACGTTCATATAAAAGCGGGAACCTCACGAGTTGTGGGCAGTTCTCTAGTTCTTCCATGTTGCGAGTTGCGGCAAGCTAATAAAAATAACTAGTTTAGTTAAACGTACTCTGTGATTATTTAAATCATCGTGACAGTATTATTACATTTTCTAAATCTATGTAAAAATGTCTCCCACTCATTGCGGTTTAATACCTAACTTTTGAGCAATGGCCCGAGATACCGTAATGCCTTGTAATTAGGAATGGAATTTATTAGTATTATTGACATTGTTTTCAGCATTTAGATTGAATTCAAGCTAAATAACAATGCTTATATATTATGTTCCCACTTTTAAATGAGTTAGTTAATCTGCTTTTGTGGAATAAAACTAGGCAAACCGATGTACAAAGGTCTTTCCTAATTTCGAAATTGGAAAGTAGAAGATAGTTTTAGTTATGATCAAAAGGTGATAAACGTTTTACTCGTAGTATATACTCACTTGAATATATTCATCTTCGCTTCGCAGATGTTCTGCAATGAACTCAATCGCCTCCGTTGCTCTATACGCTTCAGGTGTGAGATACAACGTATCTGCCCCTTCAATGTCTCTGATCTGGGGATCGACCCCGCCAACCTGTTGTGGGTTGGCTCGTGCGACTGTGCAGTTCGGGTGGTGAATGTCGGCCATTTCTACAAAGTCCATCTTCCCAGGGTGGTGCTTCACCGTCTGGCACACACCACCACTCGCTTTCAAGGTCTCGGGAGATCCACCACCGTGGAAGTGGTGGTGCACCCCTCCGAGACCCGGCATCTCCATCATCCACCTGAGCCGCGTCTTCTTGGGCCTCTTCATCAAGAGCATGATGGGCAGGTACTTGAGGAAGACCACTCGGATCCAGTTGGGCATCCGGTGCGTGCGCGGACCCCTGAAGTTCCAGTTGAGAATGATGACCGTCACCAGGATGGAGACTGTGTTCATCAGGAAGGTAAAGAGCAGGTACTTGGCGATGAGCGGAAGCACGAGCGACGTCGGTGGCAGGATCTTCGAGACGAGCAACAGGAAGACGACCAGCGAGAGCAGGATCGAGATGCCCAGAGTGACTTTCTCGCCGGCTTCCGCGGGCAGGTAGAAGACCAAGATGCAAAGAAAAGAGATCAGCACCGTTGGCAGGATCAGATTCACCGTGTAGAAGAGCGTCTTGCGTCGGATGGTGATGTAGAACGAGATGTCGGTCTCCGTGGGCTGGCCGCTTTTGGACTGATTGTTGATGTTGAGGAAGGCGGGCACTTCCACGATGTCCCAGGTGCCCGACTTCCAGTAGTCAGACAGGTCGACCCAGTAGTTGTCGTTATAGAGCTTTAAGGACACTTGGTCGCCGTTGAAAGTCCAGGAACCGAACTTCATGACGCATTTCTGCTGATCAAAGGGGAAGTACGTGACGTCGATGGTGCAAGAGCTCTGATAGATGGCTGGCGGAACCCACATCACCTGGCCTTCTGGGTAAATGAGGACGTTGGACTTGTAACGGACTTCGTAGTTACCATCGGCACTGAAAAACAACGAAGAGAACATCAACTTTTTTAACCAAAAAAAAAAAAAAATTGAAACTTTATTAAAATTGCATTTTGTTCTCCCTTATATGAGTTTTCCTTTAGTTTCATCTTGTGGTCTATTCTTTTTTTTTTCAACTTATGAAGAAATTAAAAAATACGGAACGAAAGAAATTAACAAAACAATGAATCTATAAACATGAATTTAGTTTAAAAAACGAAAAACATTATACAATCATTAAAAATAAACAAAGAGCAAAACAAGAATTGCCGACACGTAGTTAGAAGGAACATATTTTTTATGCAAAAATGTAGCTTACTGATGAAGAAAATCCAAAGTAAAGGTACGAAATGAAACCTCTAAAGTCGTCTTATATTATTATAGCGATTTTCAATTTTTTTGATGTTGTAGTGCTTTTAACATTTTCTTCAAAAGGAGAGCATTTCATTAATAAAAGTAATATATTTTGTAGTTGCATAACTACTGTTTCTGAAATAAGTAAATACTTTATACTAATTTTATACCGAATATTCTTATAGGATCATACATCGCAACAACAAAATTTAAAATAATTCCGTATAGCTAGAACTATTACATGACATACATATTGCATACGCAATGCATATCGTAAACAAACTTAATATTACTACGCTAAAAACAAAAATCCTTAAAAATTGTATTTGTAATTTTCCTGAAGAATTTCGTCACATAGAGTGGATTGTCAAATTATTCTACTCAAACAATTTTTTTTGTATTTCTTTTTCATTAGCTTTGTTTTTATTGTTACATAGTTTTATTACTTGAACACATTTTAACGTTTACATTTATTATGGTTAATTAATATTTTGAGTAAAGTACCTTTTAATCGATATTATAAATAGGTGAAAAAATAATTATTTAATATTTAGTACCTTCGCCCTTTGATGCTATCACGGCTTGGATGCGGTGTGGCATGCTTTCAATGCATGATATGGCTACTTGAATTACTTAGTATTATATGCATAAAATCGTTATTTTTGTCGAAAAATTACACTCACAAAAAGAAGCTTGTAACTCGAAATTTTAACGGTGACGGACAGGGACGTCTGTCAAATTTAAAATTAAAAACAAATGGAATATAAAGTGTGGCTAGAACAAACTTTAAATAAACTTTAAAATGTGTTTAAATAGAAAAACTATGTAACAACAAAAAAGTACAGAAATTTTATAATTTGGCCAATGTTAATGATTTATAATAATTTGGCCACTCTGTGTACTATATCTTTGATATGCCATTTTATTATAGCCATTTACTCCATTTATTAAATTTTTTGGCGGGGATACTTAGGAAAATGTGTAATTAACAAATTAATTCATTTCTCTCTTTCTCTAAAGTAGCTTTAGACAAATAATTCAATAAAATTTCTTAAACAACGTCATCGTTCATAACAAAATTCCTCGATTCAGTTACTAACGTGTTTTATAATGATTAACGATATAGCCAAGAACATACAAGATTATAGTCTTTTATAATTACTACAACACATTTCGTATTTATGACTTTTTGGTGTTGACAAATTCCGCCAAATATCTGGAGGAGACCGCTGCTAAACATAAATAATCTGCGAGTAGGATTTTAATCAACGTCAGAGCAAGATTCGGTGAAAATCCCATAACTCAAATTCGTAAGAGAAGATTCAGAAACTAGAAGATAATCAATCTCACTTAAGTTGTTTAACAGTTCTGTCCCAAGGCCAAAAGTTGCATTAGACCTTATGATTTCAGGACTAATTATAGCAAGTCTAGCCCCTTAGGCTTTGTCATTTCACTTGAGATGAATTCAGTTGCAAAGTCATTAAATCTGTTCAGTTTACAAGTATTGCCCCAGATAGTTTACTAATTATTATTAAAATTGTAGTTAAGGCATTAGCATAGCTTATAACTTTTTTAGACACTTAAGGCTGAAAGTGGTAATAGTTTCTTAATTTTTATCTAGCGACAAGTTGGTTTTTTTAGTAGCATTTTCGGATTTTTTAATGTTATTAGATAAATCTTCTCTTTAAGAATGTATATATATAACAGATAAATTGTAAAATCCGTTGTTTCATATAAGAACTAGGTATTTGGAGCCTCCGTGGCACTGTGGTAGAAGCTTTGCTTCATATGCCAGAGGTCTTGGGTTCTTTTCCCACCGGTGCCCTGGGTGTTATTTGCCCTCTATGCGCGGAATCCATTTTGTGTCCCCACATGAAAATGAAATAAACAAATGATTTCAAACTCTTTTCAGCAAGAAAAGGAATTAATAAGTGCAGTGGAATCAAAAAACAGTCAATTAATTTGTTTTTTTATCTACAGTTATAGAATCTACACCGTTTTAAGATAGATTTTTGGACTTCATGGTAACAAACTTGACTGATTGTTCCCTTAAACTTCACAAGTACAACTACATATAAAAATCAGTTTATTTGAAAAAAATCCTTAAAAACCATTTCGGACAATTTCTTTACAAAAAAAAAAAAAAAAAAAAAAAACGTAACATTTCTCAAACTCACAATTTTTTCCCCAGTAAAGTATTAGGAGTTCGGGAAAAACGTGTTTTAAGCGCTTTTTTAAATAGGGTAGTTTGACTTGTTAATGCTCATTTAAACACAATTTTATTTTCAGAAACTTAAAACGCAAAAAAAAAAAAAAGTTACACACAGTCGATGGAGCATTTTTAAGAGTTTTAGCTTAAAAAACCGCATTTGGTTTGAATTTTTTTACTTCGGTTTATCAAGAAACTAGTCTGCTCGCATGACATCAGGGCATGAAAAATCCTTTTTACGAAGATGTAACCAATATTTTATTAACGTGCTTGTTCTAAGAATAAAGTTATTTATTAGCACGCTGACAGGTGCAAAAAAAGTGGGTGGGTGTTTGGCAAATCAAATTAACTAATTTTAAATAACGAAACTATGTATTTTTTTTTTTTTTAAGAAACTATGTATTCCGTTCCTTTTCACGTTTAAAGAAAAATTCAATGTATTTCTGCTCTTTTCCCCTCAATAACCAGTATGTAAAATATGCTATCTTCGAACATATACATTTTCAGCTGTTAACTTTTTTTTTGTCTGAGGTTTTGAGCATTCCTGGTGCATTTTTAGGAATTCATTTTGTTTCAAAGACAAAACACTGGGCATCAGCAAATAAATAATTAGTATATTTTTTTTCATCTAAAAAGTAATTAACTAAACAAATGAAATAAATTAAACCAAAATCTTTAATTTCTTGATGTGTTTTTTTTTCTTTTGCTTGACTGGCTCAAGAGACGAAAAGAAACTTCCAGCGCACACAAAACTAAAACAGCAATTGTTAAAAGTTTAAACTTTCTACCTAAGATTCGTCGCGACGATAATACACCGAAATACCTACATTATCAGCTATTTGTCATCATAATCTCTCATTTATTTATTAAAAACGTTTTAATGTTAAGAATATGGCTTATAATTCAATCAAAATTGAAAAGAAAGAAAGAAATGGAAGAAGAACAACAATAGAGCTAAACAACAAATGAAAAGGAATAAAGATAAAAATAGTGAACAAAATTTCAGTTTTATTTGTGGCATCAAACTTCCCTTCACTCTGCATACTGGGCTGAAATTTTCAGCTTACCACTTGCTATTTGAATCAGTATTACGTATAAATTTTGTGCGCAAAGAGTATATTGAAGCAACCATCAACCGGCACCAATGTTCCAATTGTGGAGAAGACGCCTTTAAATAAAATATGAACTAAATTGAATTTGTCATAGGAGCAAATGGCTTTAAAACCAAGTGAAGCTGTTTAATATCTAGTTTCACGTAAAGTTTTTACTAAGCTAGATTTTCAAGTCTGTAATCAGCCAATAAACACAAGATGATTCACAAGAAGTACTTTAACTTTCCATCTTCTATTATAACTTTACCTTCCTTTTCCGGAATAGTGCTTATCTTTGCCAAATCGCATTCAATAAATTACTATAATGTAATTGAAACTGATGTCTAAATTTTATATTGCACTAATATGGTTATAAATTTCTAATCGAGAAGTCACCTTATATTCCTAGCAATCGATGAGCATGCATACTCAAACATGTTTTTGTGCGCTAAATAGGGACCGCATAAAAATCCCATAAAAAACAAATTGAAATTTCACGAGTAGTTATAAAAAATAGTTTTTGCAACACAGTAAAAAAAAAAAAAAGCAGTGGATAAAGATCGCGTAAAAAAAAGTCTCCAGTAGAAAATAACCCAAGCACTAAAGAAATTTGAAGGTCAGTCAAAAAGTAAGTTGCACTGCTCAAGGAAACAAAAAAAGGATTGAAATTATAAAATAACTTTATTGTTATCTTAAAGTTCCATTAAAAATCTGCTTTTTAACGTAACCACCTCCGTTACTTAAGCATTTGTTTAAGCGTTGTACAAGTTTTTCGATGCATTCTGCAAAGAAATCCCGTTCAATGTCCGATAATCGTTGTTGGGTTGCAACTTTCACTTTGTCATCCGAACGGTATCGTCGCTTTGAAAGTCTTGTTTCAAGGGACCAAAAGCATGGAAGTCAGGAGGTGAAAGGTCTAGTCGGCTTAAGGAGGGGGATCCCACACTTCCTACCTAAACTTAGTCTTCCTTCGCGCTATCAATATCTGTACGTCCATTCTCATACATGTTACACCATTTCGCGATAGCTTAACGTAACATTGCATTTTCACCATACACTTTATGCAACTGCCCATAAATTTCAGTGCAGTTGCACCATTTTGCCCACAAAAAACGAACAGTGCAAACATATCCAATTTGAACGCTATTTGCAGCTGTCGAGATATGTTTGCGAATGATTATCAGAAAAACTAACCTTGGATAGGGGAAGCCGCTACGTTATACGATAAAGGTAAATGTCCAAAGTGTTGGCACACAGCGTCATTAAATAGTCTTAGATGGAACATATTTACGAAGTAGTGCAACTAACTTTCTGACTGACCTACGTAACTAGGAATTGCTACCTCAAACGATGTCAAAATAAACGAAGTGATGATAATTTTGCCGAACACTCAGACAAATTTTCCCGAATAAGGAAATTTTTGGAAGGTCACAGTGACCTCCCATCGGAATGCTCCTATCGTAACTCAAAGATGCAACCTCGCAATTATTTTGTAAAGAATTTACGCATTTTAGTCCCAATTTGTTTGAAATTTTCATGTACAGCCCAGAAAAAGATCGCAAAAATAAATAAATAAATAAATAAATAAATAAATAAGTAAATAAATACATAAATAAAAATATAATAATATTAAAAAAAAAATCATGCATAAAGGGGAAAAAAAAGACCGCACACAAACAGGTTTGAGTAAACTTGAACATTTGAAAAACAAGCGGCTTCTTAGGGCCATTTCTTAGACAATTTCATGGCAAACTTAAATCAGCAATGGGAAAAATACAAACTTTGGTCAGTACTGTATGCAATATATCCTTCTTTTGCCTCTCCTCCCCCAGAAAAAAAAAACCTATTTAAAACGTCGCGATACTAAGAAAGTTTACTTTTAGAGAACATTAACTGAGGAAGTATCTGTTAAAAGAATCACTGATAGCTTTATAATTGCAGCGCCCGCGTTCAAAAAGATTTAAAACAATTCTTTTTAAACACCAGATGCGCCCAAAAATTGATTTATTTTGCATGAGTTATCTGAGAAAAATGATGGATTTCTGTCCGATGCATCATTTATCATCCTGTCAGAACGGAAGTTTAAAGTGTAAATACTCTGATATTATCAGGAATTGAAGTTCTCCCTGGATTCTGTTTACGTTCCTCAGATACAGCAACGCACATAGTTTATATTTAGAAACATTCATTGTCAACATTTTTCCTTATCAGAGGCAAAAACAAATAATTTAAGATAAAATGTATCTTTACTTCACTTCATTACTTTAAATTTACTAATTTGTATTAATCGGGTTATTCCATCTCAATACATTTATCACTTTTTTCACAATCCGTAAAGATTCCTTATGCGTTATGCAACCTACTAAGATTGCTTATATGTTATATAGCTTATTCATCCAAAGCATTCGTGCTAAAACAAAAAGTGTTGAATCCCCCTCTCTCCCCTTTTTTTTAACAAAAGCAAAAATGGGGTTTGATAGTTTACTTTTCGCCCAATAGCGGTGAAAAAATACTTAAAATTATGTCTTACTTTTAAATTTTCATGAAGAATGTAATTGCGTACATCTTCACCGTCCAAAAAAAAAAAAAAAAAATTGAGAAATTATATTATATGATACTGTTATTTACCACGTTAAAACGCAACTTTTATTTTGCTGTTAGAATATTTCTCGAAAATATCATTTTTTCGGCCCACTCTAACGCACATACATACGTACATACAGACGTCACGAGAAAACTCGTTGTAATTAACTCGGGAATCGTCAAAATGGATATTTTGGACGTCTATACGTTCTTGGGTGTATATGCACGTATGGTCGCGTCGAAAAAAACACTCAACATTCATTCGGGGGTGAGAAAAATGGAAATTAAGGTCGATTTTTGAGTGACAATTTTTCGCGAATGCGGTACACTTCCTTTTTTGTAAAAGGAAGTAAAAATGCATTTACGTTTTTATTGAACTGGATGTACGATTTGCTGTAAGCTATAAAAGGCTATCGATGTTACTTTCCGTCTTGTTCAAATTATTAATAACTATTATTAGACATCATCATTATATATATATAAAAAAAAACTATTGAACCTTTTACTGTCACAATTTAATTATTTAAAATATTGTTTTGTGGTTTGCAGTTCTAGGGCCAATTAACCCTTTTTTTACTATTAAATAATTTAAATGTTTTAAATTCAAAATAAAGGTAATAAAAGTGTGAAGGCTAAAATTTAGGATCTTGGTTATCTTTTTTAATTTTGCAACCCTCGTAGGACAGGTGTTGTTTAAAAAAAAAACACATTTTCATTTAAAAAAAAAACATTATTTACGAACCCGATAGAATCTAGAGATTGGAACTCGTAAAAATATAAAATTAATTTTCTTTTTTGCTAGCTGAGGGTCACTATCATATAAATATACGTATGTGAAGACGAGCAGATTTTTTATGTGAATTATGTCACGTGGGGTAAAGAAAGAAGAAAAAAACATTTTTTTAACAAGAAAACTTAGGCAGTTTTTATTCGTGAAAAATCCAGTTCAATGTTTCAGAACAAATAAAAAGTTATTCCTAAGTAAATAAACTCGTGCATAGGAAGTTTGTCATTTTAACGCTTCAAAATTTTCTTTTCAATATTCTAAACAAATTCTTTTTTAAATTCCCGGCGTTAGAAATATTTTTATAACGGAAGGTATTTTTTTTCAGCTGCATCCAAATGACTAGGAAGTCAACTGGTATTTTGGAAATAGCAATAAAAAGCATCGTAAAAAAGAATTTTTTGGAAACTGAAAAGTTGGCGAACGCCAATTTATTTTTATAGCCTGTGACACAAAATATTTGCGCATGACCACTTAACACAAGACCAGGAGAATAAAAAAAAATGAATTTCCCTTTTTAAACATTGCTCTTTTCTAGATTCATGGCTTTCAGCTTAAAGTTTTTTCAGCTATAGTGCGAGAGTTACGGACTTTTGTCGAAAAATTATACTTAATCTAAAACTAAACTCAGTTTGAATAATGATTTTTAAAATTCTAAGTTGGTATAAAACATAAATTATTTTTTCTCCTGAATTTCATGCAAAAAAAAAAAAAAAAAAAATGTTTAATATGCTTGAATCAGTCAACTTAAAGTTTTTGTTCAAGTTTAGAAGAGCGCGTATACAGTGGTGGACAAAATTATAGACTCAATTTTTTTTTATTTTGCTTCAATTACAACATGACTCAGTTTAAATTATTTTCATTGAAGTAAAGATGAATAGTTGAAGAAATAGTTGTAAAATTAGTACATCTTATCAATTAAATTAAAAAATTCATAAAATTAGAAAATTTTCAAATTTAATATTTTATCATTACGTGAAACCTGGACAAAAGTATAAACTCAAAGGTAAAAAATCCAGGATTACGAGAAAGTTTCGTTCGAAAATGTTAATTTAACTCCATAGAATGAATAAATGTTGCCATCAGTGATTGCTAAAAGTTTTGTTTTTGGAAATTTATGAGAAACATATAAATGCATCGCTGGACAAAATTATAAACTCTTTTTTTTTTCATTTTTTCAATCATAATTTAATTCAGTTAAAAATTTTTTTGTTCCAGTAAAGATAAATAACTCTCTCAGCATGGTAAATTAGGATTGGCATTTCTTAATGGAAGATAGAACGCTGAAGATTACCAATTAATACTGGAGGATCATCTCTTACCTTTTGCTCATTTGATTCCTGGAGGTAACTGGTTATTTTAGGAAGATAACGCGAGTGTACACACAGCGAAAAGTAGAAAAGAATGGTTCAAGCGCTGGGGTATCAAAGTTACCAAATGGCCAGCTCGTAGTCCGGATCTTAATCCGATTGAAAATCTTTGGGGGACTACGGTTCGCAAAGTTTATCATGATCGGCACCAGTACCAAACCATAGAGGAATTAAAAAGGGCAATATTTTCAGCATGGAACCATATGCCACTGCAGCTGTTGGAAACGCTTGTGAAATCTACTTGCCTATTCGCATATCCAAGGTAATTCAGAAAACTTTGAGCCCAACTCGTTTTAAAAGTTTGTAGTTTACACTAATGGCTAGATTTAATGCAGTGTTAATTTTTAAAACATTTCAAATATTGATTTTTTTTTCCTATTTAATCCATGTTAATAGCAAAGTTACATTTTCCTAAATCTATGCTTTTGTTTTACTGAAGTAATTGCAAATTAACTTAATTAAATTCAAAAAAATTAAAATTTTGTTAGCTTATAATTGTGTTTATGCAGTATTGTAAATTTGTAATTTTGTAATTCAGCATTGGTTCATTTTTGGACATTAAATGATTAAGTATTTGAATAAAATTCTACCAAACTTCAGAGTTTCTTACTTTTGTGAGTTGATACTTTTGTCCAGGTTTCATGTATTATAAAAATATTAAAGTTGAGATTTTTTTAATTAAATTATTTATTTCATAAAGTTTGAGTTATACTGAATTTAGGAGTATTTAGTCAGTTATTTATCTTTACTGGAACAAAAAGTTTTTAACTGAGTTAAATTATGATTGAAAAAATGAAAAAAAAGTGAGTTTATAATTTTGTCCAGCGGTGCATTTATATGTTTCTCAATTATTTCCAAAAACAAAACTTTTAGCAATCACTGATGGCAACATTTATTCATTCTATGGCATTAAATTAACATTTTGAAATGAAACTTTCTCGTAATCCTGGATTTTTTACCTCTGAGTTTATACTTTTGTCCAGGTCTCACATAATGATAAAATATTAAATTTACAAATTTTCTAATTTTATAAAATTTTAATTTAATTGATAAGATGTACAAATTTTAGAACTATTTCTTCAACTATTCATCTTTACTTCAATGAAAGTAATTTAAATTGAGTTATATTGTAATTGAAACAAAAGAAAAAAAAATTGAGTCTATAATTTTGTCCACCACTGTATGACTTTTTAAAAATCCTATATAGTTAAAAGTATAATGCAAATTGAACTGCTAGTGTTTGTGAATTACTGAGAAATTGTATTGCTGCGAAAAAAACAAACTATTAATTTAATAGTAAAAAATAAACAGCAATAGTACTTTGGACGATGACAAAATCAAGAAATTTAAGGCTTTGAACATTGATTAAGCGTTCTCAAACATGATAAAATCTTTATTGTTAATGTCTATGAAGGCGCTTCATAATTTTTTTTTGTAGATAACATAAACGTTTAATCAGACTTTGTGTAAAACATGCACTATATCATTTTCGTTTTTCATTAAGTTTCATTTTGTTTTACAGGTACCATAGGGTGGTTCAAAAATACATGTAAAAAAGTTTTCACCCAGATAAAAGGACACCCCTCAATATTTTTTGACTTGTGATTATATTGGAAGTATTTTAGCTTCCTATTTCAACCAAAAGAGGGTGATCAACCTCCTCCCAGAAATTTCATCAATATGGGGGGGGGGGAATAAAAATACATTGAACTGAGAAAACAATGCTACATATTATAATATACACGAGTAATATGCATATACATTGGAATAAAATAATTATTTACCAAAAAAAAAAAAAAACAGCTGGGGAAATTACATGTTTCTAAATTAGTGAAATTTTCCATGCTACTGCTAATGTTAAATTAAGGGGTCACTGAGCACACTCTTAAAATTTGAGTAAGAAGCTAAATAGTTTACAGCATAATACTATTAGTAAGTCTTAAAAAAATAGGGGTTGTCATGGACTTTAGCTGAAAACAAGTTTTTTTGAACCACCCTAAGGTACCTGTATTTAAAATGGATAAATATAACATTTTGCTCAGGGGTGTAACAGTTTTGAAGACGATGTTTTTAGGAATTAATAACTTGTATGGAAAATAGATACACATATTTCGCCAAGTACACAAAAAGGACCACAGGTAAACGTATAGAACTTTCAGATTTTTTTTTTTAAGGTTTATAGAATAAAATGACAAAGTTTTCACTGCCGTAATAACGAGCCATTTTGACAAGTTTTCATCGATTGCTGCGCCTCTATTGTGACACGTGTATTAGGGCTTCTACAGACCGTCATCTTTCTTTATCTTTTCTAATAATAAAGCTGAAAGGCTGTCCGAAGGATGTCTAGATCTCTGTGACATGCATAGCGCCTAGACCGTTCGGCCGATTTTCATGAAATTTGGCACAAAGTTAGTTTGTAGCATGGGGGCGTGCACCTCGAAGCGATTTTTCGAAAATTCGATTTTGTTCCTTTTTCTATTCCAATTTTAAGAACAAAATTATCATAAGATGGACGAGTAAATTACGAAATTATCATAACGTGGAACCGTAACATGGGCACAAGCCAATTGGCGAGATACGAAATTATCATAACGTGGAACCATAACATGGGTACAAGCCAGTTGGCGAGAAAATTCACCATACATTATTTGTAAATATACAGGCGAACCAAAAGACCTTTTAATTTTTCTATTACGGGCAAAGTCGTGCGGGTACCACTAGTATGGAATAAAATGACAAAGTACTCACTGCCGTAATAACGATCCATTTTGACAAACTTTCATTGATTGCTGCGCTTTTATTACGACGCGTATATTAGAGCTTCTACAGACCGTCATTCTCAATAACTGCACTAAACATTTCTTAAATACTAAAATTTGGGTAAAATCATCCTTGTGTAATAAATTTGTGACCTGTTTTGCATTCTTCAGTTTCTTGCTTTGTGGACATCCAGTGCGTCAGCATTGCGTTTGAGATCATATGTTCCCATATGGTTCTTGCTTCTTAATATCCCCTGTAACCCCCCTTAAAGTTTTGTTTAAGGGTTTAAACTCACCCTACATACCTTTTTATTTCCAAGAAAAGTTCTAAAATATACACAATTCTTGTTGAAAAAGATTTCACATTGAAACATATCAACTTGTGTTTTTTACCTGAAGCAAAGAATATTGCTTACATTTTTTTCTGTAATTTATTTAAAAACATTGAAATAAATGAATTGAAAGATTATTTAGAGACATTTCAATCACTTCTAGAGGCGGCAATTGGGGTTATTAAGTAGGGCGGAGGGGGGGGTGGGAGAGAAAAAAAGCCAACTAAAATCCATGGAACTTTGAGCGGCAGCATAAGAAAATGGACAAAAATACAAGACTTTTTTAGGGATTAGTTCTGAGAATATTAAAGCAGATAAGCGGGAATTGATGCAAGTCTAAGAACTTACGTTTTTATTACGATTTTGACGAATTTTGTGCACAAATAACTTCCCCGAAGAAATACTTAGACATAAATTAGACTTACCATATTTATCCTGAATTCTTTTGAGATGTTACAAACACTTGGCAATAATTTTATTAAACAATTACGGTTTGTTTAAGTAAAGCAATGGGGATATTGTGCGGCTACATTTTTTTAAAAAACATTTGTAATTCAATAGCTATACAGAGATTGTTTGAGCTATGTTGAAAAAAAATTATTAACTGATTTTTTTTTAAATAATTGAAGTTTAATTTCATGTTTTGGAAGTTCTTCAAACTTGTATGCTCTTAAATGTCATGCTTTCGTTTCTAAATGAATACTATTTTGTTCTTTTACTATTTTATTTATATTTATTGCTATTTTACTTTCATGGGTAAGGAAGAAGCTCTATTTTTAATCACTTCAAAGCTGTGTGCTTCGAGGTCTTTCAGTTAAAACAGAACACGAATGAAAGTAGCGATTGCTTCTCATAATTATTACTGACCCAGGCAACGCCGGGTAATTTTGATAGTTTATTCATATTTTAAGGATGAGTAAGGTCTCACGAGATACAGGCATATGTGCATACTTGTATTTTAGCATTACGCAAAATTGAGAGTTCAATTTCTTTCAATAAATTGAAAATCCACCCTTCATTTCCATAAGATCTAGTTTCGGGGCGCTAAGTCACTATTGATGTTTCGATGAAATGGAAGAAAATATATATTAAAACTTTTAATGACATCATAAAAAAATAAAAGAAAAAAAATTCGCGCATACTTTGTTTACTTATATTTATTTAGACATAGCAGGCTTTCTGAATACACGAACTTATTATTCCACACAATTACACATTAGAAAACATCACTACATATTTTAGATATATTAGCAGAAAATTAAGGCCTAAGTGTCTCACAAACCGATCAGTAGATACATTTATCACTTTGTTCGTTCATCTGCAAGAGCAGGAAAACAAATCGACAAAAGCATACCAAAAGAGTGAAGTATAGGGAGGGGCGAAAAATTTTCAAGAGGGGAGTGAAATGCCAGAGCATGTTGACCTGGATATATGTATGAGAACAAGTGAAAAAGAGAGAGAGACGGAAAGAGAGAGAGAGAACTAGTAAGGCAGCTTCAAAAAGATCAATAACTGCATACAACTTGCGCCTTCTCCACACATTTCAGCAAATGCAGCAGCGTTTGAACCCTTTTGTAAAGAGAGAGATGGGATGTGGGGGGAGGGGGTTGAAAGTGGGGTTTTGGAATAAGTAATACGTCCGTTTATAATAGAAGCGCTTGTGGGTTTCTAGCGGATCAGCTCGATTACCATTTTCAGCTCCTCAGTGATTAAGAAATCTGGTGAAGTATCACCATCCCCCGGGTCACGAACACTTGTGCCGGGTGTTCATTTGAACAAAACGAAAACGGCATGGAGAGCTTTTGTGTGCGTAATGATATTTAATCCTTACTGCATAATAGAGTTAAAATGTCAAGGGTGTCGCGTTGAATTTAATTATTGTACAGTCAGAAAGTTCTTGGAAAACTGAATAGGGTTGAGAGATAAAATGAGATGTAATGACTGGAAATCTATTGTTTGTGATCGCATTCAGCAAACCTTATCTAACTTCCTATAGTATACATACATATTCCGAAACTACCCTATGAATTTTAGTCAAGCAATCGCACACGCTGTAAGTAATTCTTGAGAAATTTTTATTGTTACTCCTTGCGTATTAGAATTTGTAGAGTATTAATTGCTTTGTTATCATAAGTGGTACTGTAATATGTAGATTATAATATGTAGGTGAACTTTGGAAATTATGGAATGTCATTTTAATTTTTGAATTTTGATAAACGCATATCGATTTTTTGAAGTTATATACTCAAAACTGATACAAGCTTTAATTGATTGTCACTATTTTTGTTTGATCAAACTTAGTTTCAAGTTTTTTTTTTTTTAATCAAAAGTATAAAATTAATAAAATCATGTGGAGGGTAAAATGAAATAGGTAGATAGTATGGAACAAGTGATTGAACATGAAGACATGGAGCTAAATTTTGCTTGAAAAAAAAGATTTTATTGAAGAATATAAAAGCATTGCACTTATTACGAATGTAATCGCAACGACTTGCAATTAGTCATTCATAAATATTATAAGTATGAGATGTATTGCATTATCAACATAAAAACAAATGATTGATTCATTATAATGCTTTGACCTTTAAGCAAAACCTACGTATATATCCAAGATATTTTGCCTACCGGTTAAAGGAATCTCTATTTAAAGTAGATCATTGCCTAAATGACACCTGGAGCACAAATAAAAGCTTACAGTTGAAGAACGCTACACTTTATTTATGGAAATGCAAAGATTTTGATCTCTTGATTGATAGAAAGAAGATTTAATAGTTGCATTTTTGTAACAGCTATTCGTATATTTTAATCTCGGGTAATTATTTTTTGGAAACTTATTACTAGTTGAAAAATACCAAAGACTTGAATTCTGATAGATTTTTTGCGAGATTGTAACACTATTTAGAACCGATATCAACAATATATGAGTTTGTGGCTGTTACTAGGACGATGTTCATACAGAACGATGTTATTTTTAAGGGGTTTTCTCCATTGGAATAGTGGTTCAGGCTTCAGTCATTTAATGCGTAACACTGTAATTTTAACATATCCCAGGTGTAAATCATTTAACTAAACACTACATTTTGATGTCTCCCAGCTGCCAGTAATTTTCTGCATCACAATAAAAGTAGCTGTCTCCCAGATGTCATTAATTTCAGGTTCTATTAGCAGATCTCTCCATGATTTTACTCCATGTCAAGGGGTTAATGCTGTGAAAAATAAATTGTCATATGAAACGATTCTACGCTTTCAGTTTGTTCTTCATGCATTACCATTGGATGTTTTTTTAAAACTAAGAGTAATAATATTCAGAAACAAAATGTTTGAATTTTTCAGTCAAAATTTTCAAAAATAAATTTCACTGTTCAAAATTTAAGTACGTAGGTGATATTATGAATTTATATTTCCTCAATCTGAAATTTTATTGCGCCAGTCGGAAAAGCTACGCCAGACAAGGCTTGAGCTAAAACTATTATGGACTTATAAAGGTATATTTTTGAAACCTATTATTAGTTTAAAAATACAAAGATTGTAGCTGTTGCTAAGACTATGATTAAACAGAACGATGTTATTTTTAAGAAGTTTCTTCCTTTGGAACAGCGGTTCAGGCGTCAATCATTTAATGCGTAAAACTAAATTTTGACGCTTTCCAGGTGTAAATCATTTAATGAAACACTAAATTTTGATGTTTCCCTGCTACCAATAATTTTCTGCATCACAATAAAAGTTGCTGTCTTCCAGAGATATTAATTTCAGGTGCCATTAACAGACTATTATTTCCTTAAGATATTACTCTATGTCAAGGGGTTAATGCTGTGAAGAATAAATTGTGATATGAAGCAATTGTAGGTTTTCAGTTGGTTTTTCAAGCATTACTATTGAATGACTTTTTTTAGACTAATAACTAACTTTACTCTATATTAGTCATAAATTTAGAGTAAGAGAGTAATTTAGAGTTAGATTAGTCATAAATTTAGAGTCAAAATATTTGAATAACACAATCAAACAGTTTCTCAAACTTTATTCAAAATTTAAAATTAAGGGACATAAGTGGATTTTAAATGTATACTTCCTCAACTTAAAACTTATTTGCGCCAGTCCGAAAGAGCTACTATGGACAGGGCTCGAGAGCTAGAATATTTATGGAATTATTATGCATATTTTGGAAGATCTTTTAGCATAAATTAAATTTGAGGCAACTTAGATGCTTAATGCAGATGCTGTAAAGTGTGTAAAAAACTCAAAATATTAACGCGGGGTCAGTGTCTTACGCAAGCACAATTCTTCTTTTTACGATTTGCATCGGTAATTATTGCACCTCCTATGCGATATTAGGAAGATGGCGATTCAAATGCAGAAAGCCGGTTCTGCATAAAACACGTAGAAAAAAATATCCGACCAAAAATCTTGAAATAAAAAGTATGCATTAGATCAATATTATACACACATCAAAATTGAACAACACCGGACTTGCAATTCAGTCAATGGGTATATACAATACATAATCCGGTGAAATTCTGCGAGGCAGGGTTTTATTATTCATATTTGTAGTTATTTTTATGCTTCTTGAATTTATAAGATGTTAAGAAACGAAAATAATGGTACTTGAAGAAATAGTGTAAAAACCCTATTGAAGGAACGTTGTTAAGGAGCTGAATGAAGCAAGTAGTGAGACTCACGCGCGCGAGTCTCACTTTTGTTAATTCGGCCTATTTACATCTACTTTTGAAGCAATTTTAATAAATAGTTTCAAATAAACTACCATGTAAGATTCTTCTCACAGTCAAAACATTTTTTGAAAAATGTCGAAAGGTTTCCTTGCTTAAATAGCAGTTGCTCATTAATTGAGAATTCGCGTGCAATAGACATAGTTCAGTTAAAAAGGTTAAACACTAAGGACTAACGTTTATTCAATTCTGAAATCAAATAAGATTCATTAAGTCATAAACAATACATTTCCTAAGATACTGAAGCACCGTAATTAAAATGATAATAGTAAAACTATTTAATTACATCAACAAAGATTAATCGACGTGAATTGATCTTCGAAATTTAACTAGTATTGTCCACCAACACTTCAAATTAAAACGCAAATGAAGCTAATGCGATTCTTAATAGGAATATCGTGAGGCCGCTGCAATAATGGCGTGGCAATAACTGGCTCAGATAAGTTTTATCATTATTCGGACGTGCAGTAATGGTGACTGAAACGGTAATCTATGTTGCAGAGTAGGCATATTAACAACGAAGCTGTAGCCAGAGACAAGCTGATGAGCTTCTGTTATCATGAAAAGCAATGGATGACGGAAGACTGGTTGAGAATCCAATTATGTTGGATGAAATAGCCATTCTAGCATGCATTTAACTTGTTGAATAGCCTCCTACAACTATCAACCAAAATGGATGAGATTGCTGTGCATTGGTTTGCCAAGATTTTGTCAGAAGGATTGGTTCTTGTAAATATTGTACTAAGCTCATTTTGCTCAAATGTTAATAGGTATGCAAACATATTAAAATAAAATACTATAACAAGAGAAAATACAAAACCAACACAATTTCATAACTTAACTATAACTCTTAAAATGTTTTAAATTATTTCGGGTACAAAATTAACCTTACTCATTCTCTTTTACAATAAATGAAAAGTAAGAACGGGTTATATTCAGTAAGTTACCACCCTATAGCCAGGGCTAAGGCAGAAATTGTAACGAATTGTGGTAAATTGTTAAACGATTTTGAATAAACAAAGCTTGGCGTATTCGCTTCGTTGTAGCAGGAGAAATGCTTTTTTTTTACATTGGGCTTTGTCCAGTTTACTCAGGCCCATGAGAGGCATAGCTTCAATAATCTGTTCTTAAAATATATGAAATACATCGCCAGCTCAGTCATTCCAGCCGAGGACTGCAATTTCGTGCTTATTAGCACTCATCAGCCCGGCATCATGCCTTGCCTTCAATCTTCGAGTTGAACTGAACCATGCTTCGGTCACTCGTCTGATCTGTGCTAATTCTATATTAGCTACCAGTTTGTTTGGCTCTCTTTGCTTTCTTAATTGGTTTTCCACCTCCAGCTCAGTCACTTCCTATGCCGGGCTGATGAGTGCTAATAAGCACGAAACTGCAGTCCTCGGCTGGAATGACTGAGCTGGCGGTGTATTTTATGTATTTTAAGAACGAGTTATTGAAGCTATGCCTCTTATGGGTCTGAGTAAACGGGACTAAGCACGATGTGTAAAAAAAAAAGCATTCCGCCTGTTACAACGAAGCGAATACGCCAAGATGTCTTTATTTAAAATCGGTTAACAATTCACCTGCAGCGATGCATCCGGGGCACAATCGGCTAGCGAGTTCGGTTGGTGACCTAAAGGTTGGTGGTACAAGCACACCAGAAATACTGATGTGTTTTTTATTTTTCCTATTTCTTTAACTTTTAAACACTTCTAGGTGTCGTATTTACTTGAAAATTTTTGTATATACTGTAAGAAACTTATACTTTAAATATGTAAAAAAAAATTTCACTAATGCGCTTCAATTTAGCATTGATTTTTTTTTAATTTGAATTCAAACCAAAATGGCAGTCGTGGGGCTGACCGTTAGAAACTATGCATTAGTTGAATAAAATAAATTTAAACGCTGAACAAATCGAGTTTAAGTTTTAGTTACTACATATAATTCAGTTTATGAAATCAACCTTTTCAACTTAAACATCATAAGATTATGTTATTATGTATTTACTGATAAGGGGAGGGGGCATTTAGGGAACTTGAGGACAGAAGCGATGTGTTTTTTTTTTTAAGACATGAGTTTATAATAATTAAGTTGATAATGTTGCGTTCATAGACTGTATCATCTGATTTATCTAAAATTTAATTTCATTCGTTGCTTCCGTACACCTTTAACATTTTAACTCATGTTATTCAATAAAATCATGGCTTTTGTCGTTCAGTTCTGTGACTGTCTTTCTCTCCCCTTCCCCCCCTTTTTTGAGTTTAAATCACAAAAAATTTATAAATTAGCTCTATTTTCAGTAGCGGCATCGAAAACATAATGGGTAAATGAGAGAGCAGAAAAGAAAACAACTAAATTTTAATCTCGTTAGAAAATGAAATTCGAAATTATATTGTTATTTTTTTTTCATTGAAGCTTAATATGCAGCTAAGGAACGGAGTACAGGTTGCAAACTTGTGATGCACTTAATTATTAATTTTTTACCGCATAAATTAGCTTCCGAATACCTTAAGAAACAAAATTTTCTTCATAACCCTCGTCAATGAATGAACCCAGAACAGATGTTCAATTTCATAAAGAACACCGAGCTTTTTTTACATAATTACGAATGCCTTTATTTTAAAATTCCTCATATACCACTGTTAATGCAAACAATTTTGTAAAATCGACGCTCAAGGGCTTCAAACGTCAAGGTGGAATTGCAATGATTTTTAAATCTTCAAACATTACTCTGAATTAGAACTACACTTAGATATACTTGAATCACTGCTTGATAAAATAAAGATCTTCATAAAGCATTATTTATACAAAATTCAAAGTAGCGATAGTTTTAATAGCAAAATCAAAAACTTACTTGTTAAAAAGGACGATATCTGGTTTCCAGACTTTGTCTGGTGGTAACCTTAATACGTTTATCCCACCATAATCAGCTTCATCCCACCGAAGTTGGTAATCATTCCAAACCTATAAAGAATAAAATTAACATGAATATGTGGTTTTACTATTGTAAAAAAAACAACGGTAAATTAAATTGTACAAAAAAAAATGTGAATTTAAAAAGACACTCGTCCAACTTATGGAAAATTCTAGTTTAAATAATTTAGCTTCTAGTGTCATTGTAAAGACCGTGCAAACATATATTTTCTAGTATATACAGTAAAACCTGTGAAGTTGACCACCCTTGTAAGTTGACCACCTGTGTAAGTTGACTGCTATTTTCAGGCACGGAATTAGCCCTTATCATATAAATCAACCTTTGTAAGTTGACCACCTGTTTAAGTTGACCGCTAAAGTAGTGCACCGCAAGTGGTCAATTTACACAGGTTTCGCTGTATTGTCTTCCAGGTGTATTTTGCTTACGTTTTTTCTCTTAAGATTTACATTGCATGTTTCTAAAAAAAATAGATTGCTTCAATTTCAGTAAATTTGAGAATAAGTATAACAAATTAGTGCAATAAGGCGAAGTAACACTTTGAAAAACTAAAAAATATCAGTTAGAAAAAGCAATTACGCAAAAGAATTACTTACAAAATAATTGAATGTATTCCTTTGCTCAAAATGTATACTGAAACTTACAAACATAACGAGGTAAAACTTTCAAATAAATTCGATTCATTGACGTAGCCTGGCTAAAATTAACTTGCTTGCAGTTGAAAAGTACTACTTTTTAGCGAGCATTATACACGCAAACCTGATTTTGTACTGTGACTAAGATTGAAAAAATTGCTCAAAAAAAAAAAAAAAAAAAAAAAGTGAGAGAGAGAGAGAGAGAGAAAAAAAAATGCCCAAAACTTTACGAGTAGCCATTAAAAATTGTTTTCGCAGTATATTAAAAAAAAAAAAATGCGGTGGATCGAGACCGCATAAAAAATGTCACGCCGAAAATAATCCAAAAACTTAGGAAATAACAAATAACTAGGAATTGATTTTTTAAATGAATATAATTCACCGCCGCTACTCGGAATATATCGCCATACATTTTAACATTATTTATAAAATACACATGCAAACATTTCTAAAAATTTTACTCGCATATTTTCTTTTTTTACACATACAAAACTTTTCAAAACGCATAACCATTATCATTCGAAGTCTGACGACATGCGAACTTACTTGTGGTGGACTGGTTCAATATCACTTTCGTCATTCGTCAATTAAGTCCCAACTTGTTTAAAATTTTCATATACCGAAAAAAAAAAAAAAGCGCAAAAAAAAAAAGTCGCGGTAAAATATTTTTAAAGAAACACTTTTTTTTGATTTATGAATTAGTTTTTATATGTTTAGTTAAAACTACTTATATAAATAATAGTAAGTTTTCTTCTGCGGTCTAAATACAAACTCAGGCCAAATTCAAATTCGATTTAAAGCAATTAATAATTCCTTTCTTCAAAGCTAAAATTTTAATCAGGCACTAGCAATTTCTACTTGATAAAGTGTCCTAATCCTCTTTCAACCGCATGCAAAGCTGTCCACCTCTAAGTCCTTCAACTTTGCAAGAGTTTAATTATAAGCAAAGAAGATGGTAAACATTCTTAATTATGCTCTTCGGCTTAATGCTTCTATTTAATACACAACCTTTAATGTTTATACTCAAGTGCTGGAAGCTACTCGAGCATTTGTATGTTTATTTTAGTCATTTCGTTATTTTTATGCATCATATTCTGACATTCCGTTTTATTTTACTTTTTGTTTCATACACTAAGGTTTGTAAATTAATAACAAATCGATTTTACTTCGAACTATGAAGGCAATTAGACATTTTAAATGCAGTTTATGCAACATTTTTAAAAGTCATTAGGAAAATTTAAATGATGGTAGTTCTTCTGTTTGCATTTACATAAATATAAGAATGCAGCGTGGGAAGTTGTATAAAAAAAAACAATTGATAACTTTTTCATATTTGTGTAAAATCGATTTCTAAGTTTTTATTGAATGTCTGTTTATGATACACCTTTTTAGTCTTTCTCGATGCACGCTGTTGTCCTTTGTGCTGAGCCATGCAAGCATTTTGAGCGTTTTAAAATGCATTACCATTGCGTTTTCAAGCTCGGTTTTTCTCTTTTTTAGTCATCGTGCCATTTTATCCTATTTAGTCATTGATAGTTCTTGATAACACTTGTTTTGGAACTATTCGAATAGGTACTCTTCAGAGTGAAATCTGAAGGTATCCACAATAACATTAAAATCTGTTTGCGTCCGTCTGTCTGTCTGTCTGAAGATCGATCTTCTCGAGAACCGCTGCGAATCGAGAGTCAAACGAGATACCGATCAATTCGAAATTTTCCAAAGAAAAAACAGTAGGACCAATCTCGTAATTGTGCGACTTTAATTAGCGGAGATATTTATTAAAACGTTAATTATCATAACGTTATTCAGGAATTTTTATTTCTTTCCTGTTGCCATTTTGCATATGGGTGAGCAAGTAAAATTCTAATAATTGTTTTAAAAGATATTTTTTTCGCTGCTGTCCAAATCTTAAAACAACGTTTCCATCTAGAATTTCATTTTAAATTAGTTTAAAATTGGTTGCTTTATTTGGACATAGCCTTTATTTTATCATCTGTCCTTTTTTATTTTTTACATTTAACGTTCTTAACTCTTTTCAGCATATGAAAGTTGTTTCTTTAGCTATGTTTATTGATTGTAGTGTAAGTTTATCATTCACCGGCCTCATATTTTAGTACACTTAGGATGTGCGACTAATTATGTTTATTTTGTTGGACTTTTTCCCGTCACATGGGTGAGTTTTCGAATTGTAATAACTCTCTTTTTCCTTTCTGTTTCTATTTTTAAAATACAGTTTATATCGTTAAAAGAACATGTTAAATTAAGATTGATTGGATTCCTTTGTGAAACAGAGTTAATGCTTATTGGTAGTTATTTAGTATTGGTGCTTTAATTTCACGTAATCAACCAAAGAGTATGTGTCATTCTATGTAAAAAGCTGATTGTAATTGTACATAAATAGTTCAGATATAGTCTATCAGATGTAATTCATTTTAACGTGAGCACAGATTATAGTTGTGATGCAGATATTTTCATCTTTTGTGCTAATTGAAAATACTCATAACTTGTATCATTGATAACTATGATTAACGTTAGAGATTTTTGACAAAAATATGCTCTACTGGTGTTTTGCAAACCTTGCATTACGCTTATTTATTTACTCCTTAGCGCTTTAGAAACTGATGTCAGAGTAATACAAAAACATCAATTGGACATCTCTTTCATTTTTGAAGTAGCCCGTGCAATGCCGGGCACACAGCTAGTAAGAAAATAATTTATGACGGCCCCGCACGCCAAATTAAGCCATTGAAAATCGCAAAAAATTGCATTTTTTCTTCCTTTATTTGAAAATATATTAGTGGGTGAATTCCAGCGGTAATGGAAGGACAGTTTGAACAAAGAAATCGATGTATTCCTGTCTGTGATCATATCGAAATATATATTTTTTCAAAAACTGATACATAGACTTTTATACACATCATAGAAAGTTCTTAAAAAAGCCAAAGCCAGGAATTTTTTGCCAGTAACTTTTTTTAAAAATGAAATTTAAAAAAAGGGTAACGGAAGGACATTTTTGCGAAATGATTTTTAGGCGATCATGTTCTCCCCAAAAGTTCAGTTAAACTAAAAAGGGAAAATTCTAAAAAAAATAGAGCACATACAGGAGTATTCAATCATTACATTTCACCTCTAATTTTAAAAAATAATTATTTTAACCATATAAATTATTATGTATTTGTTAAGGGTAACGGAAGGACAGTAACGGAAGGACAAGAAGGCGAAAACAATTTAACTTGGTATATTTTAACTTACAAACATATATTCAGCTAATACAGCAGTCTGAAACAATGACATACCTGAGCCATCTGTTGCAATTCTGAGTTCTTGAAATACTCAAAAATATTATCAGAATCCATAGATTATTTGTCTTCTTTGTCAGGGAATACAAAGATCATTCCCACGTTATTATGCATTCTCAAACAATATATTTTTACTCCTTCATCTTCTATATGAAGTACCTGTCCAACAATGCCCTTTGTTAATTTCTTTCCCTGTCAGTCTGTTGACTGTCAGTCTGAAGTGAATTCTCTTTCTATTTGTTAAAACACTGACTTTATTCAATAACATAACTTGTTACAGGGACCAAATTGTGCATATTTTGTGTGTCATTATGAGAATGGATCCATCGTTTTGAAAATTGACCTTTGAATTCACTGATCTCTTCGCAGTATGTTTAACGGTTGAACTAATGCTCTCAACAGTCCTTTCCTGTGACTTGTGTTAACAAATCTGAAAGCAGTTTAATATTGCATTGTTCCAATATAAATATCAAGTTTCTAAGCAATTGTTTCTGCTCAAATTGACTTGTCATCTCAAAAACAAGTCATACCAAAATTATTTTCACATGGTTAGGGACTTTAAAGTTTAGTTTTAATAATTTTTATCACATACAACAGAATAAATAAAATCCCAAAACATTTTTAAAAAAAATAAATAAAAGTTTATTTTTTAAATGAAAGCACACACAATTTCTGTGCAAATATTAGTTATATATGTTTTAAATGCGACTACGAACTTTAAACGATAGTTTGTTTTCCACTAGCATTCTGAAATTTTACCCTGTATCAGCTTATAGATAATTGTCCTTTGTCCTTCCATTACCATTAAAAACCATGTAAATTAAATTTATATCAAAATTCCAACTGAGCCTCCTTGGCAAGGAACATAATTCTGCTTTGCATAAAAAACATAAGTTTCTATACCCAATAGGTTCTTAGAGAACTAACTGAGATGTAGTATTTTAGTAACGGAAAGACATCAAACTGTCACCTTAGTAATGAATCTATTTCACGGTTGAAAAAAGAGAAATTTTAAATTACTTACCGAAAAGTTTAACTACTCATTCAAAAGATAAAAGTTAATCTAAATATTATATGCTAATAACAAGTACATTGAAATTACAGTATGTAAGAAAAAAAGAGATTTTTTGCTGTGTAAAAACACAAAGAGAAAACTTTATTTTGCACTTGATTTTCTGAAAGTCATCAAACTATTGGGGAAAAACAGGTTAAGATTCAAGAAATTCATTTATTTCTGAAGAGAATGGTGTATGGCAAGTGACATAATATAAGTTTTTAAAATTCAAGTGTCTTTCTCCTTTTTCCTGGAATTCACCAGGGCCACTTCGCCCGGAGCCACTTCCACTGTCATGGTGAGGAGTGAAGTGATAATAATTTAAAGATGCGTCTGAATTCCACAAACGGTCTATGCTCGAACCCCTCCTCTTTCTTAACCCCCCCCCCCTACAAAATCGAAATTATTTTTATTGCCACAAAAATGAGTATGTCAACTATCCACAAAAAATGAAAAAAATTACCCCGTGTACGTCTTAAGCAGGCCATTGATGTATTTTGGCAATTAATGTCCGTAACGCGCGCGTTAAAGTGGAATTCAGAAAACTTCCTTACAGATTTGTCCCTCTTATTCTTTTTGGATGCAAAATTTTATTTCTTTTAACCATCAGTAGGGGATAGTGTTGTACCATGGGACACTTTTCATATTTTAATTTTTAACGTCAGGTATTTAAATCAAATTAAAAATCTAAAAGTAACATTAAAATGTCCCAACATACTTCTATGCTATATAATTTTTGACATTCAGACAGTTTGAAATTAAAATATTGCCAGCCATCTAAAATAAAAGTTCCAAGCTGTCCCAATTTACAACACCCTATTGTACCTTGGGACACATCCTGTTGTACTATGAGAAAGTCTTTATGATTCAGGAAACAGCCATATACTTGAACCAATTTTGCTCCAATAAACGAAAGAAAAATTTTTTTTTTCATGGTAGTGAATTAAATTATTAATAATAATTATAAATTATGAATAATGAAATATGAATTATTATCTAACATTAAATGTGTTTAAAAGACTACATAAGATAAGAACATTGTTCCAGATTCCTAAACATATCTTAATTATTAGGAATTATGCATATGTTGTACCTTGGAACGTGTCCTTAAGAAACAAAATGTTTGTCTGTCTCAAGGTACAATCTGCGCGTGGTTTAAGAAAAACTACAATCATGGTCAATCTAGATGCACTATCATTTTTTTCTCATAAACAAAGTATTTAAAGTACTTCTCTTTTATAACAAAATAAAATTCATTTGATTTAATTTATAAATACAAAAACAGAAAATGAAATAAAAATGAAGAAAGTATATACTTTGGGGTCATGAAATTTTCTTTCTCTTACAAAATCGTCAATTTTGCTCATTTGATGCTGATTTTTACTATGACACCATTTAGTGATGAAGTTTACTATCAGAGATTACAAAACCATGGCTGCTGAAAATAGATTCCTAGAAATTAGCAGTGTCCGAAGGTACAACACTCTCCCCTACATAAAGCATTTAAAAATCAAATTATGCTAAAACGGCTAGTTCAGAGAAGTGTAGCTGTACTATTTTTTAAAATTGACGGTTATAAATCAGCAGCTGATTAGTTTTTAGGGAGAAAAAACGGTCGTTCAGAAAACGGTAAATCGATAGTAGAAGAAAAATGACAGATCCCAAGCAATCTTAGCGTGACTGTTTAACGTTAATCGCTCACTCCTTTCATAAACGTCGTGTCTCAGAAATTAGCGATTTTAAGTTACGACTTTTTTGAACTGCCATGAATGAGTAGCATATTTCTGCAAGACCTGCGTTAGGTCTCCTGATGGACACCAACATATTTTTTAATTTTGATAAATATTTTGGTGGTACATGTGGGGCTATAGTTGCAACGTTTTATCAAAATGAAGTTTCGAACTGCCAAAAAACAGTTCTTTTTAATTCGGTTTAGTACACAGAGATAGTTTATACTTTCGGGCGCAAGTCGGCACGGGTTGGCGTTGTTTTATTCATATGAAACTTTTTACAACTGTTTGGACCTAAAATGAAAGTTATTAGAGGGTTATTAGACTTGAAACATAGACTTTCTTTTTAGTATAGAACCTTTTAGTGTAACCAAGTGCGCTGCTATTCTAAATATAGTTAAAATAAAAAAAAAGAAACTATCTAATTTTTAATAACATAGAGTAAAATAGAAATTATTTATTAAGAGGTACAAAAAAAAGTGTTTTTTAATTTTTTAACAAAAAAAAAAGTACAAAACTAAATAGTTTATTGAAAATCAAATAGTTTTTGGAAATTACGTCAACGAAAGAACAAAAATAAAATAAAATAAATAAATAAATAAATAAAAATAAAAATGAATAAATAAATAAATGAAGAAAATAAATAAATAAAATTTCTAAATATAAGGTAAATATTACTATATTGCCATTTTTATCGATATTTTGAATTAAACTAAACTAATTACTTAAATTATATTGTATATTTTTATTATACCCCCAGAATTCTTAATCTAATGTTTATGTTTCATTGCTACGTAAATCACTCTAACCATGTATTTTCTTATAATTTGTAATAAATTATAAGAAAATATCGATTCTTCATTAAAAAAGTACAAAAAGTAGAAAAAAAAAATCTTCTTTTAAATTCATTTTCGGAAAAAAGGAGTACAATTCGCAACTCCAACGAACTATAGGGGGCACTGTAGCCATTTTCTAATGGCGGACGAAAAAGGTAAAACAAACGCACGTGGTAACGAAGAAAATACTAATAAGCCTAGTAAGTTTTGTTCGTATGCATGATTTTTTCGCTTTATTCTTTTTAAATTAATTTTCAAAGTCTTGTTGATATTCTGGCCCACGTAGAAATAAATGAGAATTCAAGAAGCATTACTAAACGTTAGAAATTAATGTAAATTACGCAGTTCGTAGTTCAAAGCAGCCATTTCCACGATGTTGAATTCGATATTTATCAATTCTTGATAAAACTAAATAATAATTGTGGCCTGACAAGAATAACAATTAATGCTAGAAAATTTAACTCTATGACTTTACGAATTATTATCAAAAGAAGATGATACTTCTTTGCCTTGCTTGGCTAGCGCTAATTGTTTTGCATTTGTAGCCGAGTTATTTTTCTCAAATTCCCGAATCGGTAATTTAAAAATTTTCCGTTTCGAATGTTTCTAATTTCTGAGTTATGATTTAATTATGTCATGCTATGCAAATCATCAACAAAATTCTCACGGATATATGGTGGTAGTTTTCTTTTCAATTGAGATCTACCATTATTTCTTTTGTAACTATCGGATTCTGTTAATCTTTCTACCATTTTATTCCACTCATGATAAAAAATAAAAATGGTTTAACTAACATGGGCGGAATCTCGCCAAGGATACTTAGTTCGCACAATACTAAAACTACAACCCTAAACACATTTGGCGAAATCTTTCAGCTGAGAATAAAAGCAATAAAATAAATTCTTTCTCGGTTAAACATTTTTCATTTCGTTCTACGATAACGTATTCAAGAAAATATTTTGGATACTGCCTATTCCAACTAAATGCTGTTGTAAAATATGGTTAGTTAAATTATTTTAAAATTTAAAAAAAAAACCCATATTCTTACAAATTCACACAAAACAATAAAATTTTTTACCTGGTATAACGTTATCCAAATTTGTTAATCCAGAGTTTGTGTTTACACGCTTTCACCATTTCTCAATCGACTCACTTTTTAGAAGGAAATAAGGAAAACTAACATTATTTAGAGAAGTTTGAAAATACTATTAAGGGACGAAAAAATTTCTGTAGCTGAAAGCCATCTAAGACACATCGATTGCTTTAATAAATACTCAGAACAAACTGCCTGTGTTTACGTCAACACACACACATGGAACGCAATGTGGCAATGTTTTAGTTTTTTCGGCAGTGTTGTAAATCACCGCAAGGTAACGTATTCGAGCGCTGGAGTTGCGAATACAAAAACAAAGTGTTCAAAAGAAAAGAGAAAGTTTTTGCCAGTTACGTCAAAATACGGAAAGAAAACGTCAACTGAAAGATGAGTACGACTAAATTACCATTATTTATCAATATTTTCAATGAAACTTAAAATTTAATTACTTAAATAAGATTAAATATAATTAATTACTATTCCTCCAAAAATGGGAAGTTTTAATCTAATTCTTAGATTTCCTTGCAACATAACTCACTCTACTAATCATCATTTCAACTTTAGATGTAACCGTCCATCCAAATTCTCTTTCAATTTTTCGGATCGTCTAATTTTAAGGAAAAGTAAAACACTTTTTAATTATGTCCCGCGGTTTGAAACTTCCAATTAATATATAATCTTTTGCATAGCAGCTAAGATATATTTTAAGATTTTTAAATATTTTAATTTCACTGGATCAATTCTAGCTGTTGGGATAGCACTGCTTTTGACATTCGATAGACTAACTTTTCATGATAGTAAATGTTTATATTTTGAGCAGGAAAATGATTCTTTAATTATCTGGAAAATTTAGTGCTTCCGGGTAGAGATTTCAATATCGATTCTGATCCTTGGAATTAATGCTTGAGATTAATTCAAAGATTGTATTTTGTATGTCACCAAAAATTATAGAACATTTATATTGCAAAAGAGGAATAAGAAGAAATAAGAGGGAAAAAAAGGGTACTGCATATCTACAGGCACTTTTGAACACCGACACTCTTACTCGGTTTTAGAATACTTTAAAGCGCACTTTTTGTAACAATTTTCAAAACATTTCCGATAACACTTTTCAGAATGCTTATTTGGTTCATCTCACTTTTTGTAACAAGTTTCGAGACGTTTCTGAGAACAATATTTAGAATATACACTGCCAGCTCAGTCTTGAATGACTGAGCTGGTGGTGTATTTCATGTATTTTCTGCCTTAGCCTTGGCTACAGGGTAAACTTACTGAACTATAACTTATTGTAACTATAACTTACTGAAAATTTTTAGAATAGTTATTCGGTCCAGCACACTTTTTGGAATGCATTTGAGATTATATTTTAATCACTAACACTTTAACTTTTGTTTAAACCACTTTTTAGCAATTTTTTGGGGACAATTTTTACGACATTAATGGGACTCCTCTGTGATTATACCTGTAGTTTTTGCTCTTTATTCTACAGTAATATTATCTCATAGTACAGTAATCTTATGGTGGTTATCGTAGGCCATTCCGGTCTTCGGGCCAGAGAAGGACCATCTATTTTAACGGCATTTCTGACATCTATCCAAAAAACATTCTTTGCAACAAAATTTCTTGTTCTATCACATGGAGAGATTCTTACTATTAGTAGTTAAACAAAACTATTGAGGAATGATTTCCCCAAGTAAGAGAAACTTCATTTTTCAATCTGTTCTCAAATCTACAAACAGTCTTTATTCAATTGTGTATACAAGCTTAAATTTAACAACTATCCTGAGCGGGACACATTCGAAACAGATTCGGAGCACATTTGAAAGCTCATTCTTATTATCGGAACGTATTCAGAACACATTTTAGTGCCCATTCAGACAACGGGAACACTTTTTCTGAATTAAAATGTTCCAAACATGTTTTCAATGCTTACTTTGAATTTGCTGTGTAGGAAAGGAAAACTAACACGTTGTAAAGAATCGTTAATTTTAAAAATGCTACATTTTCACATTTTGAATGTTTCTAAAAAGTCCATAGAACACTTGTTTGGAAATAAATGTAACAGAATAATATACGAACGAGCTGATGTGTGCATCACATGACTTCCTTTTACTCCAATTTAATGTGATTTTCTCATTATTGGCAGTTTTAATATGATTCAGTTATTTACTGTCTAAATATCACCAACAGTGGCCAAATTGAATCCAGATTTAAAAAATAAATAAAAATTGTCAAATTTGACCCCAAGTTGGCAAAAAACTTGGCGACCAAAAGACTGGCGAAATATCGCCAAGCGTCCGCCAAATCATAACACCAATTGAGTTCACTAACAAAGATTTCCCCCAAAAAGGGGGGAAAGACCCCTTTTGGAGCATACGAATGCAACCAAAAAGAAAGGTGCACAACTAGACCCCACTAGGAGTCTAAGTACCAAATTTCAACTTTCTAGGACATTCCGTTCTTGAGTTATGCGACATACATACGCTCATACATACGTACATACAGACGTCACGAGAAAACTCGTTGTAATTAACTCGGGGGTCGTCAAAATGGATATTTCGGTTGTCTGTACGTTCCTAGGCACATATCCACGCGTGGTCGGGTTGAAAAAGAAAAAAAAAAACTCAACATTCACTTGGGGTGAGAAAAATGGAAATCAAGGCCGATTTTTGGGTGAAATTTTTTTCGGAAGGAAGTAAAAATATAAACATAATTACAAAAACCATAACTGATAAGAAACTTAAGAAAAATAAAAAGTGATTTTCAAGGTACTAGTCCTACACGCATTCATAATTTCCAAGTTTTTCCAAACATTATGAGCTTTAAAATTCAAGTGAGCCCTAAAATAGTCAAATATTGGAACAAATTCAATAAGATCCCTGTTTATGATGGAAAAGTTTACAACCAAGAGAACGTATGATTTAGACGGGTTTTCATGCTTCATTGCCGAGCTTCCTATTAGCTAATGGATTCTAAAAGTGGATTCATTAACGGTTAGACTGACGCGGATGATTGATTTTGAAATCTTATACATTTCGCCTCTTAAATTTCGGAACAACATCAGAGATTGGGAGTTTTAAAACGCTTTAAATTACATTTGACAGGAACATCGTGAGTGAAACTCGCGGCTTTACTACCCATAAGGTATGTATCCATTTATGCATTTAATGTGTTATGCGAGTGCTTCTACTTTTGTGAGAATCAATATATTTTTGATAATATAAATTTAAAGTTATATTCTATAGTTATAGATCTGAACAGTTATAAGCTTGTCGATTTATTGTTATTTTTTAATTAACACTATTAGAAGAAATATAGAAAAAATATATAAAGAGCAAAAATATATCGATAGTCTTTAGAACCTATAGAGAAGAAAAATAGGCGATATAGAAAAAACTAATCGTACAGAGCAGTAGAGGGGCAGTAACAAACATGCTTGACACATCGCTGTCAGGTTAACTCAATTTTCTGAGCCTTTTAATGCATTTAGAATTTTTAAACTATTTTCTCTAATGCAATTACACCTCATCCAACGTTTGGCGGCTTCTGGATTCTCTGAATTGGTTAATTCTATTTTTATTTGTTCAATTTCGAAAAAAGGTCCCACCCCCAGTACAGACACCGACAATTCTGATGATACCCACTAACAGATAGGATGAGGAAAGGATGACTAATGGACAGAGTACCTCTTTTCTCTTCAGAATGTGCAAAAGTACTTTTTTTTTAGATCTAAAACCTTATTAAATTCAAATGAATATGAAACACCGGCTGACTTCGTGGTGGCTGTTCGTATAACCTTCCACCACTGCCTTGTAAATACCAACTGGTTCATAAAATTCACTCTGATGACACTAGATGGTTTCACACCGTAGTCATGAGTCGCAGCAACATTGGTTTTACCCGCCTAAAATTCTTACTTTTTACATCCCAACTTACGACTGTCTGATACTGGACAATTGTCTGTTACTGGTGCCGTTACCCTAATTCAAATTTCAGTTTGAGTTACATGAAATGTTTCAAAAGAGACCCAAGCCAATGCAGGTACCTGAATTGAGCGGTATGTCGTAATAAAAGAAACCATCATACGAAAACCTGGTGAACTTGTTTCTTTCAAAAGAGCTGATGATATCCAGTAACGGATATGATGAGGAAAGAATGAGTAAAGAAAAAAAATTCCCCTTTTCTCTTCAAAAAATGCAAAAGTTCTTTATTTTGAGAGCTAAAGCCTTGTTGAATTTTAATGAACATGAAGCACCCACTGACCTCGTGGTGGCTGTTGATAACCTTCCACCACTGCCTTGAAAATACCAACTGGCTCATAAAATCCACTCTGATGACACTAGATGGTTGCATCATATTCAAGTGCCAAAGCAAAACATCTGTTTTACCCGCCTAAAATTCTTATTTAAATCTACGACTGTCTGTTACTGGACCCTTGTCTGTCACTGGTGCCGTTACCCTGTACTGTTTGACCACGGATTGTATGGAATTGGCAAACATCCAGTTAAGGCGCCTCCATCCGAATGTGGGGGAAAATAAAAATTTTATGCGCGTATTCCGCTCATTTGAATGAGACTCTGCTTAATTTAGAGGCTAACATACATCTGCAAAATCTGACATCCCTGAAAACTAATAGATGCTTCCCTATCCGCGTGTAAACCGGATGTTTGCGTTTCCATACAATCCGTGGTTAGACAATACAGCCTATTTCTCCTCTCATATTTGTAATCTTAATATTATTGGCTGCTTTAGAATTAACATAAACATAAAGATATTACGATAAACGGATGCCAAATCGATTAACTCTACAAAACCAAAAAGTCGAGGAAAGTGATGAAGAAGATAGTGTTATCCATAGGAGTGAATGGGCCCTCGTGTTTCATTTTCTGCCATCGCAGGATCAGAAATGTACTGAACCAAAAGTTTAATATAAATTCACATTATAAGCATTGATTAAGCACCAATTAAAGCAGAAATGAGGATTTTTTTAAAATGAGGTTAATTGATTTGGCAATTGAGGCATCCAAATGTCAATTTTTGTGTGTTGTAATCAAGAAATGATGTACTTCAATTATTTCATACTTTTTAATTCCAGCCAAATATATAGAAATAGTCTCTAGAGTTAAAAAACAATTTAAAAAAATAATTTAATCTTATACATATCATGTATGTTTTTTTTTTTTTTTTGAAAACGGAAGAGCACCATTTATTGAGACCTCGAATCACTTCTTGTACAAGTATGCTCAATAGCAGTCCGAGTTTCATCAAATAAGTCAATTGTTGTCATGAGTTTGCAGAATTACCCTTTAATCCGAAGATACTTGATCTTGAAAGATACATTTTCTGACAGCGTCAGCATAAGAGTTTCAATGCATCAATGTTTTGTTTGCAATATATTAGGATATAAAATGTATCCTTGGTCCACACGTTTGCTTACTTTTAATTATTAGACATAAAATATATTAAATAAGTTACGCATACTTAATGTTATGCTATATTTTATTCATCAAGGCTTTTGGAGGCGATATTTTTCAGTGCTGAGAGTATGTTTTAATTAGTTTTACAGAAGGTTTTCCGTAGTCAAAAACAGAGCCGTCACCAGACTTTAGTTTCGGATGGGGTTTTACCGAACACACTCTTTGAAACACTTATAAGGTCTATCAAATTTGGTTTCATTAGTATTCTGTTGATTTTTGTTACAATAGATTATCTAAATGGAAGGAGGGGGTGTTCTAACAAAACACCATATTGTTACATAATAAATGAATTTCTCAATAATTACCATACACTACCATAAACACACAATGAGTTTGTACTATTTTTCAGTTACACCAATTTCATTTCACAAAGAAAATTGAAATAATAATAGCAACAATATTATTTTTGCCACAAAAAATAAATAAAAAAATAAAATAAGCAAATAATGGAAAGCATTTCCTTGAATGAAGAACTTCGGATGGGGTTTGAACCCTAAATACCAGCCCCTTGCATACGGACCTTGCCAATAGCAATTTGTGCTATCCATAAGCAGTCCGGGAAAATGTTTAAAATCTGTTTCTTGTTCAAATCGTGTCCAAAAAAGGAACAAGGATTACTTATCTTTGGAACGTTAGACTTACATTACCCATAATGATTAAACCCATAATGATGTCAAAAGCAGAAAGAAATGAGGAACGAAAGAACATATTAAGTTTCACGTTTTGCTTCTAGCATAGTTCAAAAAGCAAATGAATTGAGAACATAACCAAAATTTCCTAATTAGAATTGTAAATATATGAGCATGTTTTAAAAGATCCCAAAGCAATTCCTTTTTATTGAAAAAGATATTTTTCAGTAAAAAAAAAAAAACATTTGCTGTATGAGAATCAGGAAGAACTGCCTCCATTTTGTCAAAACAGAGTTCTTTTGTTAGCAAATCCTCCAGCATCCTTGCGATAAAGAAGAAAAATTCCGAAAGAAACGCAGGAATAATCTCTTTTGGAATTGAACCACATTTTACAACTAAGCATACACTATTACGGGGGAATAAAAATATGGCATGTGGTAAATCGTTTTCTAATGCAAAACTATTACAGGCAATGAAAAGGTATGTAAATCCACTTCTCTTTTTAGGACATAAAAGATTCCCATTCAAGTACTCGCATCGATTCAAACATTTATCGAAATCAAATCTCAAATCTTTTATGCATTAGCGAACAACTCCCTTTTTATCGAATCGTTGAAATTTAAATGAAAGGAAATTCGACTTTTTTTTTTCTCTGTGCCGACATTGTCGCAGAATCAAATGTGGACGGGAAAAAACTCTTCAAGTGATTCCATTTTGCCATCGAGTGACTTATGGCAGTATTCGGTCAAGCAAAATTAAATCTACAAAGGAAGGAGAAAAAAAAAATGAGCACGGGCAACAAAAAACAGGCTTAGGTTCCAGAGGGCACAATTAATGAGCGGATTGAGTTAAAAGAAGCGGAACCTTTTCCAAACGTAGTTATCTCAGATTGCTAGACCGGATTTTATGGCTTTAATTGAACCAGAACAAGAATTAGAACGGGTTTCAAGGAAGGGAAGAAAATGAGGAAAGTTCTACTCACCAATTGCAGCCAGACATTAGACGTCATGATTTGATTCTTTTCATTCTGGAAGGAAACAAAGCAAAAGTTAGTTTCTTTTTTTAATTAGCATGCGAGCTTTATTACCAAAGCAGAATAACTGGACCGATATTGATGAAAATCAACATAAAACGTGTTCCATAATGATGAAGAAAATAATGAAGTTTTTTCCTTTTCACTTCTGGTTCAAAGTACTTTTTTTGTACATTCTTCAGTAGAAAGACCAAAATATTATTATTATATTTTTCCTTAGTTTTCATAGGTATTTTTGTTTCTGTTTCGCTAAATTTGGTAACTGTTCCTTTTTGTAAAAAACAAAACGAACAACATGCACTTTACTTTGCATGAAATAGACTGATACTAAAAACTCGTTATCATTGGTAGAGAGAGATAAAGTAAAAAATAAAAAAATGACGGATAGAGGTTTTTTGAGCAAAATCACGAATTGATAATTGTGATTTTGCTTTTTTTTTGTCCTTTTTTGTTTCACTTGACCGTTAAATGACGTCCCGTCATTTTATTTTATTTTTCTATGCTTATAACGCAGGCGTCCATGTGCTTCGGAATCGAAATATTTATAAACAATCTTCCTCGACTTAACACAATATTTTTTACGCGAAAACAACTTCTAGCACATGACTTGAAACTCAAATTATGGTTGCGATAACAGCCATTAGTACAAACAAGAAACCCAACGAACATGGTCCTAACGCATTTCGCGATAACAAAAAACATAATTTGTATTAAGATCTCAAAATTAATTTTTTTTTTAAAGTAATAATTATCACGCATTTATATTTTGAATGTGAATGAAGTTTAGGACATAGGCTTAAATGTGTAATTTATCTAGGGTTATCCTATGGTAGCTATAGTAAAACTACTTCACTTTCTGAAACGGTTTTACTTGTAATAGCACGAATTTTTTAACCTTTATCGCAATTACGTAAAAAAAAAAAAAACCTTATTATTTGTTTACGTAGTTAATGCAGCTAATCAATGGCATTCTGTTTTTCGCCCAAAGTTCGACTCAACTTTTACCCAAATTTTAGAGATAGAAAAGTAGAGACCTCAAAATGCAGTCAAGTTGAACTGAAACGAAATTCAATGAATACTACAAGCTAAATTAAGGTTGTAACAAAAAAAATCTGAGAATTAATTAATTTAAATGTAGTTTTCTCTATACCATGCTTTCCATGTCCCTGAATAAAAGTCAATTTAATGAATAACAGTAATTTTAATAAATATGAACGTTTAAAGCAATTAATTTTGCACTGCGCATGCGCAGAAGATAGCAATATATAACCTTCATAATCAAAAGCCCAAATAAGATCCTGCAACTCATAATAAAATTCCAGCTGGATATCTTTAAAATTAAAAAAGGTATCAGCAAACTAATGAGCCGAATTTCAATAAACTTGGATAGGAAACAAATAGTGAGGGATCGTTCGCAAATTATCCGTTTTTATCATGAATCACTCTGCACGATAACAAGAAGGTGATGCTGGTTTGTGTACGATCCCTTACGATTCGTCGACTATCCAAGAGTTATTGAAATTTAGCTCATTAGATTACTGATAACTTTTTTAAATTTAAAGATATCGAGCTGGAATTTTAATATGAGTTGCAGGATCTACTTGCGTTTTGAATTATGACGGTTATAAATTGCTATTTTTTGCGCATACGCAGTGAAAATTTAATTGCTTTCAACGTTTATACATCACAAAATTTTCAATATTTTGAGTTCAAATTTTATTATGTTTCTCTTGTATGCTGTCAAATGTTCTGACAATTTTGTAACATTTGGCGGAAAACTCTGTGTGTCATGAGCCTAAAACCTTCAAATAAAATTTGTATTTTTGAAAGAAATACTTATATCTCTGTGGGTTAAAGAGATAATTTCACAAAATTTTTTTTTAAAAATCTACATAGCTCGTTAACTTATTTCTGAAATTTATAGTTTATTCCCAGCTATTTACAATGAAAGATGATTAAAAACCAATTTTTGTTTTCTAACTTTGTTGATGGTCTTCTAAATGAATAGTAGACTTATTTTTTATTGGAAAATGACAGCTGGAGTGTTCATTTTATGCGAAGAAAAAATACAGAGCAATTGGTCTCATATTTCTCGAGAAATTCGTAAAAATGTGACTTTTTAAAAATGTCCCAATGCGTTTGGTCATACAGTGTATTTCAAGACTGCAATGCAGCCTCTTCATCAGGACAAAAGTGCCCAACACACCACAAAAAAGTCGTGAACCAGTATTGTTTATTGACATTTTCTTTGATGAAGAAGCACCACTGTAGCCTTGAAATAGCTGCATGATGACCTTTTTCGTTTGAAAGTTAATTCATATTTTCTGTGTATTATATAATTTAGAAAAGTTTTTGAAAAATCCCGCTGCGTGTCTTCAAAATATATTTCTTAGTTCCGATAGTTTGTGTCCGCATGAGACAGTTGACATAAAAGATCTCGAAGCTCCTGTATTCAATAAAGCTAATTCCAGAGCAAACCGTTGCTAAGGAAACAGGATAGCCCTTGTTAGTTGGAAACTGCGGAGTTTAATCAATTATCAGTAAGAGCTGGATTCCTCCATGTTAACTGGAATAAAGTTTTATGTCATTAGAAAACTAAATTCTAACATGCGTAGTTTTTCTCCGCTGAAGTTTATTTTCTATTATCCTTATTCTTCATAATAAATAATTATCTCACCACATGGAAAAGAAAAATATGCAGGGTGGTTCAAAATAAATCTTCCTTAATAATTTTATGAAACCCTATCCCCTTGTCCGCTCAACCAGCAAAGCTAGAATTTCAGACACGGTTGTCTGAATGCATACGCTGAATATTAGGGTAATTTTAAGCAATGCAGAGTCGGAGTTACGTTTACATTCTGATCATTTCAAAATTATCTAATTAAGGCACCCACTTTTTCATTGCTCAAATTGACCAGCGTATTGAAAATTTAAAGGTTGGTGGAACGATTGGTGAATGACGAAAGTAGTCACCGTAAAGTGTTCTGCTAAAACTACAGGCTGTATATGGCACCTTTCAGGGGTGAGTGGTGGCACGCTTATAGCACCAGTGTCAACCTATAGGGAACCAAAATTGCCCCCTTAGTTAGAAAGAAAAACTAGCACCCTCAACATAATGTGAAACGAGGTGAAAGATGGAAAACTAGTACAGAAGAAAGGCAGCTTAACTGCATCTTATTGCGGATCCTGTCTCCTCCTTCCATGTTGTGTGCGCTTTTGAATACAATTGTGTTCTACTTATTGTTTTGATTTATGATATGCGAAGTCTAGGTACGTTTTTCACATTGAATTGAGTTTCCGAAATTAAAGTGGTTGAACTTATGCCGGAGCGCATGCACAAGCGAGACACCCTTACGGTGGAAACGATTCTGCTATTAGCACTTGCGTGAGATGTTGGCATCTTTATTGACGTCTTTAATCCATTTAGGTGTCAAAAGGCATCGGAACCATATTTCCTAGCCACCATTGCACCCCGAGGCTCCGTCTTTGCACCCTAGGGTGAAAAAGTTCACTCATCAGGCACCTTTGGTTTTAACAATGTATATGCAAGCAAGAACAATCTGTACAGTTTTAGTGCCTTCCTTTGAGTGTTATGAAAATAGAAACGGTTATATAGAGCCACATGACACCGATGGAAATTATGTGTAGTGTTCTTTCTGTTGCGCGTAGTGACACCAAACGGAGACATTTTTGCTTTTGCTTAGTAACTGTCGTCCAAACTTAATTTCCTCATGTCCTGCATTGTTTCGGAAATGGTTAATTTCGACAATTTTCTATTTGGAGTCTTTCACAGCTTAAGAACCTAGTTTTTGACTGAAGTTACAATTGTATAAATATAACAACATCGAATTATGCATGACTTTTTTTTAAATTTACCATACAGTATATGAATAAAAGTAAAAGAAAAAAAACGAATTTTTCTGCACAGCAAAGTCAATGTGGGCGGGTGAGTAGGAAACGTTCAAAAAGATTCTGATCACAATCCTTGAAATTTTCAGTATAAGCAATAAATAATTTTCTGCGATATGAAACATGAATTAGCGGCAAATGAAAATTTTCAATCTTTTTTTAATTTGAGTAAAATACTTGTAATAAATCAGTTCTTTATTTGAAAATGCTGCAGTAAACTTCTTTTCAAGAAAAGTATTACAACGTTAAATCACACAAAATTGCATAGAACTGCCTGCACGCGTTTTGGGGTTACAAGGAATATTTCCTTTTACTTTTCTGTACAAATTTCCTTATTTGTTAAGCTACTTTTGTTTGACTGGTTAGGAATAGATTCCACTTCATCCAACTTGCTCTGTATTCAACACTTTTGCACAGCAAAACTACTACTGTTTCTAACTATCAACTACTATTTTAAACTGTAATAAAACAGAATTTTTTTTTTTTTTTTTTTTGCAGTCAGCAAGTAGTAGAAATAACAGAAATCTAAAAGGTGTAAAAAATAAACTTCAAGCAAGGGAAGGCCTGTGGCAAAGAATCATGGCAGAAGAAGAGCAAGGTAACTTTATATTTGGTTCATTGAGAAATAATTTATTTTTGTGTGCCCATGAACAAAATTCTTTTTGAGCTAAACGTGATTTCTCTACGCTATTTTGAAGTCGGACTGGTGCGACAGCGATTTCTGTTGTCTTTTTGATTGGTTTAGCTAGTCACGTGACACCTTTTGCTGAATATCTACTCCAAGAATAGCAATCCCAAGATTTTGTTTCTATGGTGAAATTCATTAGAAAATGAAAGCAATTTTCTCTTTCATCTAATTAAACAATTTAAAAATAATCAAGTCGCTTAAAATATCTAAATGAAACTCTACTAAGAGTTGAAAAATTATTTACTACTTCGTTTATTGAAAAAAAAAACTATTTATGAGAATCTGCAATACTTAACCTCGTTAAAAACTCTAAAATATGGGTGTATTTGTGTGTGCGACTAAATTAAGTTTAGTTAAAGAGATTAGTATTAATTAGTGGAGGAAAATATATAAACCATACACACACACACATTGTGGTATTTTAACAAAATAATATTTCATATTTTTTACCTAAGAACCTCCGCTCCCTCTTGGTATAGGTCTATTATTAGATATAGTTATTTAATATTCATAAAAATTAAATATTCATTACTGAAAGTAGGAAACAAATCCAAAATATTTAAAAAAAATAAAATTATAATTTGAAAAACATATTCATAAAACATATTATGAAAACGCTGTTCAATATTACTTTGATTTTTAACAATAAGCATGAAGCACTAAGCAGTTAACAGAAAACTAAAGAAAAAACATTAAAAAGTTCCAGAAAAATATGAATATTTCTCAAACAGTTACAGAACATGAAGAACTTTTCTGAAGATTTTTAAAAAATCGTTTTTTGTTGCTAATACCTCATTTAAATGCTCATAACTCATTAGAACATCATGAAATATTCATAACATTTTCCAGAATATTTAAATCAGATGTACTTTCAAAACCATTAAGTTACTCAAGAAGTTGAATCAGAATTCAATTGAAAATTCGTATTATTTTTTTTTTAATTATTTCGACTGCTTTTGACGTGATACAAGCTCTATTTATTTTTAAATGAAAAATGTTAAAAAGAACCTTTTCTTTAATTGAAACACAGTGTAATTCAAAAAAAAAAAAAAAAAGCTAAGGAAAGAAACACGAAATTTATAAATGTAACAACAATCGCCATTTCCTTTTCTAAGCGTTCTTTTCATTTAAATTTTAATCTCTTCCGCCACGTTACATAACAAATAATTGCATATTTTTCGAACCCTCAAATAAACTTTATTTTAAAACATACCAGAAAATGCTAATAGAAAAAAAAAAAAAAAAAATCAAGAGAAAAAAAAAAAAAAAAAAAAAAAAAAAAAACGAGATACGATGTAACGAGCATAGCCAGATTTCTGCAAAGATTAACAGGGCAGCTCCCCCCCCCCATACCTGGTGACTGGTATCCCGGACGTAAACTTTAAACAGCTGTGAATCATTTAATTGATTAAATTACTTGATTTTTTTTTTTTTTTTTTTTTTTTTGTAGTTGACTCTTTACATTTTGCTTAATATTATCTGTGAAAGGATTTTTAGTTTTGGGATTGACAACACAAACATATAGGGATTGGGAAATTGAGATTGGTAGAGTTTTCCCAACCATGGATTTTCGTCGCTAAGGCGAGTTTTTTTTTCTCTTTAAAAAAATATATTTAATCTTTTATTAATCATTTCAAACACTTGTATTATGTTTTATTATTGTTTCGAGAACATTTTAATAGTCCACCCGACAGTGGGAAAGAAAGATCAATGTCCAATTCGTGCCATTCACATCAGCTGATTCATTCATCCGTAATCCATCAGCGAAGAATGTAATAAATCCTTCATTTTTGGATCTATAGATCTATAGCTGCAAAAACGAAGGACTTACTACGTTTAAAACAGTTCCTAACCAATTCCGACTCTCAAATGTTTAACAAATCTCTGGTTCCTGCACTTGAGTTGCTTGAACAAGAAGATGGTATAGAGTTTGCAGAAGACTCATCAATTGATAAAACAGAATAACTGGCAAAAACGTTCAAAGTCCTGACACCATTTTGTTTTTAAAATATTTTTTTATGTTTCATTTTTGTTAAATGTTCTTTATTATTTTCAATGTGAAATAAATGATATATCACAGCATGAAAAGTATTAAGAAGATAATTTATACCTATTTTTGAAATACTTAATTGACTTCAAAATCGACTTTGATTATTCTTCCCCGTGATCCTTTATATGTACTATGCAATTTCGGCAAATCAAGGCAGCTGACACGCAAAATACGTGTAAATTCACCCATCCCTAACTGGTAAAATATTTCTCTTACAAAGTTAATTAAAAAATAAAGGAAAAGAGAAAACTTACCACGTTGATAAGTTGGATAAAAGAAAGACCGAACTGAACTTCAACTGTCTTATTCATAACTTCAACAGGTCTGATCAGTTTGTTGTAATCACGGAAGAGGTCTCGAACTAAGCGTTCTTCGTCTTCGGAAGCCGTAACTGAAAGAAAATACAAAATATATTTGACTGGGTATATAGGAAACTCTTACCTAAAAAATGATATAACACAATCCTAATTATGTGGGTCGTTTACTAGCTATGTATCAAACTCCTTGAAAAAGTGAAAGTCATACATGAGATCTGAGAATGTTATTCAGAATGATATTACGCAATCCTATAATCATATCGCACAATCCTAATTATATATGTATTTTTCTAGCTATACATTGAACTCCTTGAACTAGTTAAAAAATTTAAATTGATTCATAAGATCTTGAATTCATAAGATCTGAAAACTATGATCAGAATGATATTACACATTCCTAAATGATGTTACACAATCCTAAAGAAATGTGTATTTTACTAAACTCCTCGAACCAGTTAAAAGCATTCATGAGGTCTGAGAACGTTGCTCAGAATGATGTTATACAATTTAATTACGTGTGTATTTTACTAGCTATTTCTTAAACTCCTTGAACTAGTTTAAAATGTTCATAAGATTTCAGAACACTGCTCTGAATGATATTACACAATCCTAAAATGATATTACATAATCCTAATTATTTGTGCATTTAGCAAGCTGTTTATTAAAAACGCCTTGAACCAGATAAAATCATTCATGAGAGCTGAGAACCCTGCTAAGAATGATTACACAATCCTAAAATCATATTACATTGTGCATTTCTATGTGCATTTTACTTAGATATTACTCCAGGAACTAGTTAAAATCCTTCATAAGATCTGAGAACTCTGCTCATGAGGAGAGAACTTGTAAAATGCCAAAAAACTATGGAAAGTGTGTAAAGGAACATGGTGACATGATTTTGTTGAGAAACAGATGACGCTTTTTGTTAAAAAAATACAAAATGTCTGCATCTATGCGGGATTTTTATTTTCATCTCTAGGTGCCTTCGTCTCCTGCTCGATGCCGTTCAACAACCCCCGAAGATTGCTTCGCGACGATTTAAAACGCCTTTTAAGAAGAATCAAACTAAAATACAGGTTACAATTTTAACAAAATTAAAACCGCGTTCTCCTTTCCATAGAAAATAGAACATTAGTAAAGAGCATAAAATTATTTTAAAAATAAATAAAAACCCACTCCAATCCTAAGACAAGAAGAACTTGAAAAAAATATGCATAGTAATTTTTTTAACTCTTCCCTCCTTCAAGATCCAAACTAACTCTACCAAATTCCACAGCTTAATGGCCTCCTTAACATAGAAAAACGGCCATTTTGCACGTTGCAAATGTGGCTTTCAAAATCGTGGCCTCTAGTAATATTTTACTCCGGACATGAATAGGTTTGAGCCTAGGACTTTCGCAAAATTTGAAACCCCTCTTATATTTGCTGTTCAAATTAGTTAAGAAAATTGAATTTTAATCTGACGCAGAAAAACAGCTATTTCGAATGACATACAGTTGGCTCTCTGTTTAACGACTTTCAAGGGACCACAAAAAATCGTACTTAAGTAGAAAGCGTCCTTAAGTAGAATGCTTTTAACACTATAGTGAACCATCTGGGACCGTGAAAAGCCGTCGTTAAATAGAGAAAGTCGTTAAATAGAGAAAGTCGTTAAATAGAGCGTCGTTAAACAGAGAGCCAATTTTAGTATGTTAAGGGAGACGGGAAATTTTCCACCCTTTTAATTGGCCTCCTTTTTAATTGGCAAATTGGAGCTATTTAGCTAAAACATTTTACAAAAAGAAAAAAAAAACAGGTGCAATCCCTTCTGGGCTCGTAGTAATTTTTGCACAATATTTCAAGTTTTTAGGTACTATATAGGGTCACGCAAGCCCGAAGCAAACATTTTTTTTTTTTTGGCTCTACGGTTTTTTTAATACATAGAGAAGTTTTAATCCTTCCGAATTGATGCGTTAACGTTCTTTTATAAGCGAATGTTTTATGATTCTATACTTCTCAACTTTATAACTCTTCAGAAAGTTTCATTGCAAGATATTTTAGAATAATCAATCAAATGGCAAATAATAACATTTCCTTTGAAAAATAAACATAACTGCCGAAACATAAAGGAATATGCATCAATGAATGGAAAAGAGAATTTCTCCACGTTCCCTTAAAAGCTACTAACTTTCTCCCCATGTTTTAACATGACTCATTCCTATCATCACTAGCTTGTTAATTCGCCATTAAAAGTAATTACCCTAAATTCTCCATCACCACGGAAGCGAAATAAACCGATGTCTAGGGCAATAAAAATGCAACCGGATGCCCCTAGTTTATCCAACTAGTAACTATTCCTCTTTTTAGACAGCGTTTTTATGGCCAAGGAGCGGAAAAAAAAAACATGCTTTGAACTTCATCATACAGTTGTTGGTTAAGGCTTTATATGTATGCAAAAAAAAAAAAAAAACTTCACTTTGCGACTGGAGTAAATTCTGATAAAAATTAAATACACACATCGTTCCACTTCTGAAATATATTTTTTTTTATTTTAAATAAAATGATTGGATAATTAAATACAAACAGTTGTGTTTTAACAATTTTTATATATTCTTCGAGGACACATTTATTTTTGCAATTTTCTGATACATGATAGTGTTTAATTAGTTATACAGTGAAACCTGTGTAAGTTGACCACCTGCGGTGCACTACTTTAGTGGTCAACTTAAGCAGGTGGTTAACTTAAGCAGGTGGTCAACTTACAAAGGTTGATTTATATGATTAAGGGCTAATTCTGTGCCTGAAAACAGCGGTCAGCTTAGACAGGTGGTCAACTTACAAGGGTGGTCAACTTCACAGGTTTTACTGTACTTTAAAAATCAACGTCAGTTTTCAAAAACAAAAGAATTCATTTCACAGTACCTATTGTGCTCAAAAAGAGCCAAACTAATTTGTTTCGCTTTAGTTCGATTAGGAAAACGACATGCATCGACTCTCCAATTTGCGCAACTCATGACTTTTAAAAAGGAAAAATCAAAAAACTCTCTGAAGGTGCTTCGCATGAGATTTGAATATCAAAAAGCATATATACTCACTTCTCAAAGTTAAGCACAGATCGGTAAGCATATTGTCCATTCTATCCCTAGAGCAAAACGCAAATACCCAAACAGTAGTGGATTTTTAGGTTTTAAGGCCTGTCTCATGTTTAAAGCCTCAAGACCCCCCCCCCCCCCATGATCTCGGAATGAGAAAAGTGAGAAAAAACAACTTTGCAACCGTCAAATTCTCAAAACTTCAAGCTCCCCGAAGTATAAACTGAAAAAAAAAGAGGACCAAGGGGTCTTTGTCTGTCAATCTCGAAATAAGAGTTTGAGAAACAGGTCTTTTTTTGGAATCACTATGTGGACTGTTCAGATTGGCTTCTGGCTTAACAGTTTTTTCACTTTGTGTTTAGCTGTTGTCTGAAAATAGTATCAGAACGTAGTTCATATTCTGAGTCAAGTCACACAATCAGTTTTTAGCACCATTTATACCATTATCCATTTTCACTCTAAAATAACTTTGCAGCTATTATTTGCAGTTGGGCTATTGAGTTGTCAGTGAGTAGCGTCCTGTTAATAAACGAGCTGATGTGTGCATCTTATGACTTCCTTTTACTCCAATTGTTTGAACTCGACACTTGCTAGACTTTGAGGCCAAGACATGCATCAGTTCCCACTAGCGAACACGGGTGATCATCGATCGACTGACATCGCTCTCAGGACCCTCAAGTCACTTGTCAAAAATAGTTATACAACAGTAGAAGGAAAAAAATAATGGAAAAAATACAGGACGAAATGAAATAAAAAGAAATATGTTTTAATCTCACACCTATACGTCTCATCAATTGTTTCGCCGAAATTCAATAACAAATCCAAAATGTTTCAAAAACAGAACCATTGGAAATGTACTTTTCAAAGTGAAAGGCAAAAACCCCGAAAGAATTATTGGAAAAAACCAACTCTGGAAGTAATGTGAATGAAAGATTGGAAAAAAGCAAACTACAGTCAGAGTGGAGGTAAGTACAGATTCAACCGACTTCTAGATGAACAATCAAATCAAATACGGTTTCATCTTGGAAACTTCCAACATTCTTTCTTATTTTGTAAGCGATCTAATCACATGTTTCGGCAAAGATCATCGTAGCTTCTAGCGCATCAAATTCCATTAATTCTGAGAAAAAACTTAACTTTGCGTAGATAGATATTTAGGGCATTGAATTTCAGTGTGTGTTCATTAATTGTAAATAGTCGCTAGTTTTCCAAAATGTATTTTAACGAGCTGATGTTCACATGACTTCCTTTTTGCTCCAATTTAGTGTCATTTAACCATTATTGGCATTTTTAATGTGATTCAATAGTTTACTCTCTAAATAGCACCAACAGCGGCCAAATTGAAGCCAGATTTAAAAAAAAAATTAAATTAAAAAAAATCGCCAAATTTGTCTCCGAATCGGCGACAAAGCTTGGCAACCAAAATACTGGCGATATATCGCCAAGTGTCCACCAAACTATAACACCACTTGAGTTAACAACGAAATTAACAATGATTCCCTACCCCAAAAAAGGGGCAAAAGACCCCTTTAGAAACACGCGAATGCAACCAAAAGGGGAGGTGCTCAACTCCAACCCCACTAGGAGTCTACGAACCAAATTTCAACTTTCTAGGACATACCGTTCTTGAGTTATGCGACATACATTCGCACATACGCAGATACCCACATCCCGTACATACAGACGTCACGGGAAAACTCGCTGTAATTGACTCGGGAATCGTCAAAATGGATATTTCGCATGTCTATACGTTCTTAGGCACTTATCCACGTGTGGTCGAGTCGAAAAAAATCTCAACATTCATTCGGGGGTGAGTAAAATGGAAATTAAGGCCGATTTTTGAGTGAAAATTTTTTCGCGAATACAATACATCCTTTTTTGTAAAAGGAAATAAAAACTACCGAAGACACATACTATATAGTGATGGTTTCCACTTCCGAGTTCTTGCTCTAAGGGCACTTCACATACTAAGTTCGTCTAAGTTTCATTTAAAGTTCTCATTCTAACTAAACAATGCATTCGGTAGATTTGAACTCGCTCTAAAAATACAGATTGTTGCTTCTAAATTGAACAAATCTTCACGAAACGATGGACACCGGAGATATCAAAACAATTTGCATCAAAGCAAACATCAACGCTAGAAGTTTATTTGTAGACATGAACTAAGCATTGATCAAAGCTGCAAAATGTATGCTGAGGTGCAACTTGCAAAACTACACAGAATATTATGAATAAATAAAATTTCCGGGCTTATTGGCCGTGGTCTTAAGGACCTTCAGACCACGGCCAATAAGCCCGGAAATGTTGTTTCTTCATACTGACGCCGGTCATGAAAACCTTAAGCAGTTTTTGCACAGGATAATGATTGGGAAAACATTGTTTTCATCCAGTTTTACAAGAAACAACGTTTTTATTGATCATGGTTCTCTAATGTGACGGAGTAATGATCATGTCAACGAACAAAGCTTGGAAGTATATGGTAGGTTATGTACACAATCTATTGTACGGATGTACACGGTTAGATCACCACTTAATCTCTGTCTTCAGTTGCATATATACTTGAATTTTTTACTTCGATTTTATGTCGCGTTCCCTGTAATTCGATATGGTAGCGGTCCAGATCTATGCTGATTATCAGAACTTGATTACATATTCAAGTATAGATTTTGAAACAGGAATTTTTGAAACGCATATTTTTAAAATTCAGAAAACGTTTATGGTAAATATTACAGTAAAATGGAGTGTTTACAGTAGAGAAAAATTTTGTAAACTTTACCGAGAAAAATATACGATTGCAGCGCCAATCGATACACCACGTGACTTACAGTGCGAAGTACATACCACCGTATTTCCCCTCGCTCGATGTGACCAACTGGTATACTGCCGTGCTAAGCACAGATGTGGTATCTGCACATTTTATCAAAATTGAGTTATTGTCACTAGGTGGTCGTTAGTAATTTATTTTACCTAAATATCAATTTTTTAGGCGATTTGTGAACGTGAAATATTAGAAACAGCTTTAAGAAAAAAGTCGTAACTGCACAGTTTGCGGAGTTTGCTAAGGCAATTTGAACGTAAGTGACAAATACTAAGCCTTTAAAGTGGTATCTGCGCAGTTACCACTTTTTTCCTTAGTAATTTGTAGATAGACTTTTATACCTTAGTAAAGCAGCATATTTAATAATGCAGCAGTTTATTGTAACACAGAATATTAAAATTAGTTTACCGTTGAATAGTTGATACAGGTTGATAATTAAAACCAATACAACTTTGCATAATTGTTAAATTAAATATTCAGCTTTTCTATTTAAATATTTATTAAAAATGCAAATTCTAAAAATGAAATGCATGTAAAATATTCATATCTAATTTTTTCATGCAAAAAAAAAAAAAAAAAAAAAAAAAAAAAACAGGTTTAAATCTACGGCCAGTAATATTTTTATATATTTTTATTTAAGTATCGTCTGCTGTCTAAATTATCTTCCAAAAATGAATCTAGAAAATAAAACATTATAAAAAACACATTCTTCGAATATAAAAAAACAGAAAATTGTTATGGATTACAGTTTTAACTGTCCGGAGTTTTGAAAATGGTATCTTTCGGAAGGTATATTCTGTTAGATTTGTATTAACAAAATAAAAAGCGAAAGAGCTAAGTCCAAAGAAAGCAGATGTTTTCAGTATTATTTAATGATACATTGAACACGTTTTATTAAGCTATTTTTGTCGTATCTGTTCAGATACCCCTAAAAATGCATAGTAATTGTCACTTACGGTGAAAATAGCTTAGTATATGATGAGGTTTTGAAAAGAAAATTTGTCGTAACTACTTTTATTTATTTTAAATTGAGATTTTTACAAAAATACTCTCTAACGGTTTTTAGATAATATATTTACGAAACAACTACCGCAAGTTGAGCATTTAATTAAGTCACAAATCAAAGAAACGAGTAGTAACACTTAAATTGTCGTTTTCTCATTTTGAGCTCTACTGCAGATACCACATCTGTAATTAGCACGGCAGTATAGGGTCAGCGAAGCCACGCCTGCCAGAGATCGAACCTGTTGCTTGCATTTTCTGTTTTTAAACTACCGTTTATTCTACCGTAAAATTTTGCTGTAAAATAAGGATATATGGTAAAAGATACTGGCAACATGGATGCCAGTATCTTTTACCGTAAAATTTCAGGATTTTTTTAACAGTGTACATAAACGATAATAAAATAGATAAAGATGGAAACAATTACTAAAAAACAGATTTTTTTGGTAGTAGAAATCAGTAAACGTTATAGAATAGAGTGGGTACGCGTCCAAACTCAAAACGAAACGTAGAACAGTGATTTCCGTATGTCCAGAACGATAAAAATGTTCAAATTGCTGTCCAAAAATAGTCATTGGCAAAACGTTAAACTGTCATTTAGGTTTATTTCTCACAACCATAGATTGCATTTCTATGTACAGTGCTGGTAAAAATAATTGCATCACCCTCGCATTTTCACAACAATGGGATTGTGTGAGATTTTTTTTTCAACCGATTAACGATGAACGTATGTGAAATTCTGCAAAACTTATGCAATAAACATTTAACAGCGGGAAACCGATAATTGTTTACGGAGATCGGAGCTGTTTCCGGGCCAAGGCAAACTACTGACCCCATGCTCATTTTTCCATTTCTGAACCTGCGTGTGAGTTTATTTAAAAAAATTACTTAACCTCATGTGTCAATCTAAGTCCAGTGGCAGGATAAAGGCTTTTTAATTGTTACTCACCAGTTTTTCCCTATGGCACGGAACAGAATCATCATGGAAAATGACGTTTGGAACTGAAATAAAGTGATCCCGGTATAGGAAGCGATTTCTCCTCCAAAACGCCAATATATACCTGAGCGTTTACTGTTCCTTGCACAAAGTGAAGCCCACCAACTCCTTGATCAGAAATATATCCCCAAATCATCTGGGATACGGGATGCTTGAGTGTGTGTTGAATGCAGCCGGGATGATATTCCTCTCCTTTGCGACACGGGTGATGCAATTTTTTTTTTTTTTTACCACCACTGTAAATTCTAAATTTCAATAGACTGCATGCTTTTGAAGCATGCAAAAGAAAAATGGCAAAAAAAAAAAAAAAAAAAAAAAAACTTCCTAAATTATATAATTTCACCTACTGCCAACCCAGTTCAGTTTAAAACGGGCACTTTTAAGTGCCTTTTATAGGTGGAATCTGCCGTAAGAAAGAGCACTGTGTTTAGATGCAGTATGTTGCATTATTTGTTATAAAGGTAGTGTTCATTCTCAATCAGCGATATGATTTTTGATACTGAATCGCTAAATGATTCTCGCTTTTCATTTCTTAAAATCACGTTGAAAAGTACATTTTTTTTTTTCGAAAATAGAAAATAACATTTTAACCTTCCCTCCGCTTCTAATTGTTATTTATTATAGTTTTTATTTTCTTGCTGTATCGTGTAATCTACAAAAATACAGACTACAAACGTCTTGGGTTGTAAACAACTTAAATTTAGCTGATAATGAACAACATTTTACCGCGCAAAATCAGCAGATTACTGCATACACGTGTATCAAAGTATCAGGGAACCTTTTTTTCAATGCTAATAGTGAGCTTTTGAATGAAAAGGCGTCCGGTGAAAGCAACAATAATAAATAACAAAAATAGGAAATTAGCAAAACAAACGAAATGAAACTGGGAAACCAGTTTTTTCTTTTTGTTTACTTTGTTAATTTCCTATTTTTGCTATTTAAAGTGTCTACTGTTCAGTCGATTGCACTATGTTTTGCACTATTCATCAGAAAGGGGGTGCCATTGCCTCCGAAGAGGTTGGACTTCTGCCTGTTTGGACCGCGGGAGGTATTTTATTTCCCTCCTACCACCCACAAGGTGATCCTGTGGAGGTACTCCCCTATCTCCCACCTGAAGACGCGCTCAGTGTGGGTTACAGGCACCCGTACTGAGAAAGGAAACCCTACTCCTAAAGACCAAATGGAAGAAATTGTGATCTTTTCCGACTCAAAATCAGCACTCGAAGCCATACGTAACGGTGTGACAAGACTGACGCAAGAAATTAATTTTCTTCTCCACTCACTCAACATAACTTGTGATCTCCAGTCCAATCGAGGGAAATGAGTGTGCAGATGCCCTAGCAAAGGAAGCACCTGACCAAGATCAACCTCTAAAAGCCACCTTCACAGACGTGAATGCTGTTGTCAGACGAAGGATCTACGATCAACTTTTCAGCAAGGCAACAATCCCCGACCTTCACTGCAAAAGACACCTTTCTTTTACAATAGCTAGGCTACGCACTGGACATTTCAAGGACATGAAGATATTACCAACTAATAATAAATCCTATTTCATCTGCAAGCACTGTCCCCATTTACAACTCACCCCGGATCATGTTTTTAATTGTCAGGCCATTCTTCACTCCCTCCTTCAACTTGGAGCACCACCAATTGAAATCATGTACAGCCATCGGGCTCCAGAATTAGCAGATATTGTTATCAAGACTTTTGGAGACATCTAAACCTTTCGCACTCTGCACGTCATTAGACAAGACAACAACAACAAGAACTGTGCAGTCTTGTTGCTTTTATCGGATGTCTTTTTGGAACTACTTTGATATACCCCCCCAAATCGGAAATTTGGCGACTTTTTTTGTTTTTGTTGACACAAAACTTTGTTGCCACAAAAATTGTTGCCACAAAACTTTAAAAAAAACTCAAAAAATAGTACAAAATACATGAAAATACTAAATTTGGCAACAGCAAAAACCTAAAAGCTGAAAAAACCTAAATTGGCAACACCAAAATAAGGAACAGCAACCCTAAAAAGTTCGTAGGGAATGCCAGATTTGGCGCTTAATTTTTGGGGGTGTATATCAAAGTTATACCGTCTTTTTATCCAAAAGCTCACTATTTGCGTTGTTCCCTGAAACCTCGAAACACCTGTACGCAGTAACCTGCTAATGTTGTGCGTCAAAACGTTGTTCATTACCAGTTACAATTCTACACAAAGGTATTTATTTAATTCTTACTTAAATTTAATTTAAAATGTTTAAAAAATTCAGATGAACTAACTTCGCAATTAATTTTTTTTATCAGATATCTATTTCTAATTTCACAGCATTCGTAAGAAAGTAATATTTTATGCTCTGCAGTAGTAAAAGCATGGTGACGAAAAAGTTAAAAATTTATCTGCAGAACGATGCAAATTATCTTTTCAATAGATTTCTGCATTCTTAAAAAAGTTTTAAATAAATAATGGTAAGGAATACGCAGCTCCCATACAACTTCCAAATTCATGAGCAATTTTTCACTGTAATCATTCCAGACGTCGTATCTTATACTTAAGAGTGAAAAGAGCTCGTCAATCTATCTCGTCGCTTCTTTTCTTTAATCTTGAAAAATCGTTATGCTTCCTGCCATAAAATAAACACCTCTCAAACTTATTTATAAGGATAGACATCGAAACCTGCTTTGCAGGCGCCTTGTATACATACCCAGAGTTGGCATGATGTATTGGCTGCGCGGAGGCAAATATTTCGCCAACTAATGAAGCGATAAATTATTCAGTAATGGAAGATTTGGCGAAAGATGGGCTTTTGTGATAAACCCTGTCCTACCTCAATGTTATGAATGGATAGCTTGAAGTTTGTGAGCTTGCATTAATGAATTCTTTAACCTTAGTTTTGAACGAGAAGCGAAAAGAGTTGAAACAGGTGAAACATTTATGAGAATATTAATGATTCATTAACCAAGGAATGTAAATAAATGTTAATTTTGAATACTAGTATGAGTTAATCTTCTTCGTCTAAGTACTATATCACAATGTGGGAACAATTTTTCATACTAGTGTGTGAGATCATGATAGTTTCGAAAAGTAATTTTCAGAATTAATTATTTGCTCTTTGTTTTAAATCTCTAATGCTGCGCAATATTTTAAAAGCTCCACATACACAGAAAGTAAAATTTTACTGTGGTAAGTACTTTATAATACTAATATATATAATAGCGAATATCACTGATCTAGAGCCGTTATATAGATAGGCCGACTCATCAGCTTAAGTTTAGCAATTTCGGATCGAATTTTTCGTTGTTGCGGAGCTAGGGTTACCACAGCAAAGTTTCGTTTTTCGCCAATTTTGCCGTAAATAATATTTTATTTAATGAACAATTAACGTGCAGCTAATAATCGCTGGCAGTGAACAATCACCAAACGCGTTAACTCACCAGAAAAGACAACCACTCAAACACGCGCTCCGATTCAAAATGGCTGATCTTAAGCTGATGCGCCGACTCTTATATATAGGGGCTTTACACTGATCTAAGGCCCCCTATATATACGAGCCGACGCATTATCTTAAGTTCAGCCATTTTGGATCGGAGCGCTTGTTTGAGTGGTTGTCTTTTCTGGCAAGTTATCGCGTTTGGTGATTCCTCACTGCGAGCAATTATTAGAGGCACGTGAATTATTTGTTAAATAAAGTATTATTTTCGGCAAATTTGGCGAAATCCGAAAATTTGCTGCGGTAACTCTAGCAGCGCAACAATGAATAATCCGATCCAAATTGGCTAAACTTAAGCTGATGTGCGGCTATCTATATAGCGGCTCTACACGGATCGAGTAAAGCTCTGACGTCACCAACAATGAAAATCGTGCGATAGCGTGCGAGACTGCATTAATTCATTGTTACATCACTTAAAATCCAGTAACTTATTTATAATATCATAACATTTTTTGGCAGTGCTTGACATGCAGGGGATGCCATTAATGATCTTTCCCGGATTACTTCAGATTTCTGTATTTTTACTTCCTGATCGATAATCTGGCACAACCGAAGATATAGACAAATTTCAAAAGGCTAAGGATGAAGCTTAACATTTTTGTGTCATAAAAAATACTGAATTAATTATACATGACGAACAATATACGAAGTAAGCATTAAAAAAAAAAAATTAAGTTACAGTTTAAGAGCTAAATTTGCGTTACGATATATTAAAACAGTACTCCCTTATTTCAATCATTAAAATTCAAATCATGCTTTTCACTTGAATGAATGATAATAATGACATTCAATTCTACAGCGATGATAGAAAGCAAATGCCGTTGCAGGGTCTTTTTCCGCTCCATGAATTTTAAAATAGAAGCATTGTTAGAGCAAAACAAAAGGCCGTTTGTAGTTTCTGAGTGATTCAAATAGAACTCAACTCGGATTAGAAGTTAAATATGAACAATATAACGAACGGTAAATAAGTGTTGGGATGTTTCGATAATTGGGAATCTGGGGATCTTTCTTCATTGGCGTCACTTTTTGGCTCCAGCGCCTACGCGTGAGGTATTTTTCTTCACAAATCTAAACAAAGAGACCGGAAACAGCTATTAACATAGGGTTACTTTAAATCAGCAGGGTTACCGAAATTAAATTATTTCCGCCAAAAATGAGACGACCGCGCCAGATTCCCAATTGTCGAAAAATCCCCATAAGTGTTATAATGCAGTATAAATAATAAACAAAGACCTTGATGTGGGTGCCACACCATGTGCTATTTGAGTTGGTATCTGGGAATAAAAGACGATCGTGCTTGTTAATCTTTAACTGCTTACAATATAATCAAAATAATGGGGTCGTTTCCAAAATTTTAAAGTTTTTTCGGAAAGTGCATGCTTAAAAACACAGAACCTGACCATTTTTTTAAATAATTCCTTTAAGTTTAATATTTTAAAAAAAAAACTTAAATCGGTGCTCTTTCATCGTTTAACGCTTCTGCGAATGACATCACAAATTTGTATAGCGGCTCCACGTGTAATGATCTCCAGAAATAAAACGACTCGACAATGCTGTGATTGTCCACTAGTTTGGGTGTTTATTTACTAGTTGGAGCTCTTTTTTTTTGTTAATTTCAATCACCCAAAAAGCATTGATGCAGAACCATAAAAATTCTCACAATTAAAAAAAAAACTACACACATCCTCAAGCCAATTCATTGATCGAGTAACGCTCACGACATCATGCTTTATTTTGACAAAGCTGAACTGGATCCGGTAACTCAACTGTTTTACTCGTAGGACTGTAATTTTAGGAGAGTGAAGAAATGAAAAAATGGTCAACTATATTACGCTATCTACTGGAGTTAACGGTTGATCCACTAGAGTTAGGGTTAAAATTTCAACTATCACCAAACAGGCAACAGCTTCGCTCAAATGTAAAAGCAATTTTCACCCATCAAACCTTGACGGGCGATTTTGAAGTCATTTGATATTATTAAAGATATTAAATTAAGTGTATTATTTAATTAATTAAGGTATTAGATTAATTGTCAATAACAGTAAATCTGCAACTGTAAATAATTTTATTTCGATGAACAAAAGTAAATCGTCAAATAGTGACGTAGACAGGTATGAATCACTTCTGGTAAAAAACGTGTCTCAATTCAAACTTTTAGCTTGGACAGCCAATTGCTGAGCGTTCGAGCGAATCCTAATTCTATCACTTTTTTTTATAAGTGAAAAATTATCCGACTCTATCTATCTAAGTAACTCAGATTTACTCATAGATGTTAAAAAGCATCTGAATTTTTAGTACATGAAAATATGAGAGATATAAAAAGTTTTCGCATGTTTACAATGCAAAATCATTCAAATTTGAGCATTTTGCGAAAATATTAAATGAGAAAACGTATATTTTCCATGCTGAAATAGCATTTTGCAAGAAAAAAATGCCATGGTTCCAAGCAAAATATATCAGAAACCCATTATACCTAAATGCTTAAAAAGATTTATTTGAAGTATTTTCCACCTTTAGCGAATAGAGAGATATTTTATCTAATGTGAGGAAGTCGATGGTGATGTAAGGAAAAGCTGGTGTGCTTAGTTTTAGATGAAACTTCTTGTCATGTTTCATTTTATATTGTTCTGCATATGATATTAAGGAAAACTATATTTTTTAATTACGGATCGTGATTTGACTTCGCGTATAGAGAATAAGCTCTTTTGCAAGATGTGATTGTTTTTTTGGTGGGGGGGGGGGTGTCATTATTGGTGCATGGAGAATTGTAATAAGAAAATAAATATCATAGAATGCATATTTATTTTGTAATTCTCATAATTATGGTGTAGTTATACTAAATAATCTATGCAATAAATTCCTTAACCGTTTCATCCAATAAACGTTTGCAACTTTCCAGTAAAAATACATCCCTTATTTATCCATTTCCAATGTTTACTCCTTTTGCTGTATTTGTGCTCTATCTCAGAAACTCTTGCCAAAAGTTGTTGCCTTAGGGGCACATCTGGCAAACGAATGTCTGGGGCCAAGAAGGCATTAGTAACCTTTAATCCCGGGCCCATTAAACGGAGGAGAAAACATCTTTCTATTAGTGTATTTTTTTGAGAAGCAAAAATTTCAGGCGGTCACTATTTTCTTAACTTTTTTGATGTAATGGATTTAGGTGCGTACTCTCTGGAATTGAGGTTTAGGAAATGTTTTGTAAGTTAGTATATTTTTGTTTATGTACGTTATAGCGTTTGGTTGAAATGGATGAAAAGGGGTTAACTACGATGTTAATCCCTTTTCGTTTAAAAATATTATCATTAGGATTTTGGCACGTTTTTTAATCATTTTAACCGCTTTATGTAGGATTTATGGTGAATAAAAATTATAAAGAAAAATTAGCACTTTTAGAAGGTATAAGATACTATAAAAATACTAAAAGAAAGAAGTAATACTTGGTTTTATACTAAGTTAAAAGGCATTGTAATAATCCCTTTTCTGTAACAATTTCTCTCAATTTGTTATAATTTTACCAATTACAACATATGAGGCGTGAGCAGCAAAGGGATGTATATGGACATTTTCAAGTTTTGAGTAAAACGCGTTTAAAGATTAGCTCCTAGGTATGCTTTCATTGATTTTTTTCTTCTAAATAATGATGTATAGCAGCAATTACCAGGGCTACTAGAACCATCTTTTGCCCCAAGACAGAGGAGAGGTTCACCTACCATGTGTACTGGTTATCTCCAAAATTTTAATTTTGCCACTTCTCACTGTCTCATATGAAAGGGGATTAATTATATTTCTATTAATTATCGCTAATTTTTGTTTCAGCTATTTATCTCATTTAGAGACTTTTGTTCTGTTTTGTCCAATAAACCAATGATGGCGGTGTTTGTTTGTGTTTCTCTCATTTTATTTGATTCTTATAATAACATTTCACAAAAATAGGTAAAACTGAAGTATTAAGAGGTAATTGATACTTTTACACTCAATTCAATCTCATTTTACTTCTTAGAAATCACCTGTTACAAATCAAGTCTTTGGAGATTCCTTAAACTCTCATGACATGAAGTGTTTGCTAATCCTTTTTTCTCAGCTATTGATCTCATTAAGAGAAAAATTGATCTAATTTTTGTACGATAGATCAGTAGTGGCGCTGCTTCTTTCGGTTTCTCTCCTTTCCTTTCATTTTTAAAACAAAATTTCCAGAGGTTGCTAACGTAAAACCTCAAAAGAAACTTCCGAACAGATATTTTCCAGTTATTAACCTAGCCCTTTTTTAAGCTGTCATGAGCTAATTGAGTTCATGATTAACTTTCTCGGATAATGATTTACTGATACCATCTAATTGGAATTGAATAATAAACCCAAATGCTGCTTATATGCACTTCTCGTTCAATGGTAGATGCATCGTTGGAAAAATTTTGTAAAAGATTTTACAACAAGCAGTCAGAAAAACATGAATTCGTGTTGTCTCCCACGTGCTTTTAACTGACTGAAGATAAAACAAGAAGTTCTGTCTAGAACTAGACGAGCCTACTTTCCCGTATTCCCATACTACTTTCTAGTACCTGATCAATATTCTCAAAAATAGCTAAAATCGCAATTGTTTTCAAACATATTTTTAAAATACTTTAAGCTGATTTCTAGGAGTAAAATATTCCTCACTCATCTAAAAAAAAATTAGATGCGTAAAAAAAGAAAAAATCGAACAAATAAAATAGCAGCAACTTTTAAACAAAGCAGCTAATACACTTTTTTCCATTAAAAAAAACTTTAACAGCTTTCAAAACGAAAATAAAATAATTAAAATTAATAAGCTCATTAAAATAAATACATCATATCAAAAAAAAAACGTTTCTTTTTCCCCTGTTGCCAAAAACAATTTTTTAAATGAATTAATGCACTTACCTTAATAAATAAAAACAATTAAATGTCAACTTAAAGAAATACTTTTCATTGTCAAAAAAAAAAAAAAAGAAAAAAAAAAGAAAAAAAAATCGTCTGCGCATCTTTATGTAGAAACATAAATGACATCGAGTTTATTCGCCGAAAACTGAATACCTAAATTAAAACTTTAACGTGAAAATAAAAACAAGTCAGATCAACAATAATTATTTCAGTCAAAACCATAGCTGCGGAGTCAGACTCTTTCGAACAAAAAAAAGTTTTTTCGAATCGGACTATTCATTCAAAAGTTATTAGGGGGGGGGGACAGACAGACAGACAGACCGACGGACCGACGGACATTTTTCCCCATCTCAATACCCTACTTTCCAATTTTTAATTTTTCGATATTTATTTAATTATTTTATTTATTTTTGACTTTTTTTTGTTTTTCGCGATATTTTTAAGATGCATTAAGCCTTCTTTCATGCTTTTTTCTTCTTTTTCTGACTTTTACTTTGAAAGTAGGCTAATGAAAAATAATAACGTCACTAAACAGCACAAATTGCAGATTGCTGAAGACTCGTGTTTCGGTGTTGCATGGTATGCGTTTTTCAATGGAAAAAAATGAGCTTGAGGATGAAAAGAGGTTTAACAAAAGGCTTTTGGCTTTTGTCGGACGACTTTTCATCCATTAGCGCATTTGTTTCGCATTGAAAAGTGTAAACGCTTTGTAACGCCACAACACTTGTTTGCTGCAATCTGCAATTTGTGCTATTTGACATTGTTGTTTATTATTATGCACAAAGGTATTTTTTCAACTTGACTGAACACTTTTGGGTTTTTGCAAGTATCCATTCCAAATAAAAAAAGAAGAACATTTGTTCAAAAAATTATAAAAGTATGTATAAATGTTAAAATACAACAATGGGAATTGGTTTTTGCCTCTTTTCATCATTTGTGATTGAAAGCAAATTGTTTTACTTTTCTCAAATATTTTTAAAAATAAATTTTAAGAAAACATTTGAAGCCCTCATATCACTACAAGAAGGGATGCATTATCTAAAAAAAACAATTTCCATGAAAGCATCAAGACGCTCTTTCCCTAAAAGACAAGAAAAAATAAATTCAAATCAATTTCTTTCCTTTCGTGAGGTTTGAAAACTAAAACCAAAGATGATTTACGATCATGTAGCTGCTTCCCAAGCAGCATTTATCTCATCAAAAAAGCAGAATGTTTTGTGCACTCAAAACTTCCTCACCACAAATATGATACATACGTTTATCGTTCAGTTCCTCAGTTTAGCTCATTAATCACATAGAACGAAACCGTCCTTCAAGAGCAGTTCAGAATCAGAAGGGGTTTCCGAGCACTCGAGAGAGCCCGCGCAAACCACCAAAAAGCTCTCCCCCCCCCCCCATCGCCGGAAAAGCGTCGTCTTGGAATTCTCATTAACTCCACCAGCGATTGTTGAATGGAAAGAGGAATTATTCCGCGTGTAACAATTTCCTTGATATCGCTGGATAAGCATTTGTATCGCGAGTCCATTTTCGCTGCTTCACTTGTTGAAGTGGGGGGGGGGGGGGTAACGAATGTGATTGCGCTTTTCTATGAATTAATCAGGAATTCTGAATTTTGCCAATATCTGAATTATGTTAAAACTTGTTTCAAATAAGCAGCTAAGTGGGTTAATGTGAAAGTAATGGCTTGTACACAATGAGCACCACTATGAAGCATGCATCAGTTAAAAATGTTGTCATCTGTATTTTTAACGCATTGTTTATCTACTAAATCGTTTACAATGTTATACTTCTTCTAGTAGGAATGTATGTCGATTATTTCATTACACGTGTTAAGACATTTGAAAAATATTTTATCTTGATAAATGATGGATTTTAATTTTGTTTCGGGATAATAGGTAATATTCTTCTTGCTGAACAAGTACATTAAAGCAGGGCCGCAGAGAGCTCGTTGACATGCTTGTCAGTTATGTCAACGTGCCCGCTCCCCGCATCCAAAAAAAAAAAGAAGAAAAGTGGGAGAAGAAGAAAAAAGGGGAAAAAGAAGGAAAATGGGGGCAGAGGAATCAAAACCTCTTTTTTTAGAAAACAATTAACTCTATTTTAAGTGCCACAACAGGAAATTCTACTTAATCTTTACGTTTTCTCTTTTTCGGAGTTATTCCCCCCTTTTTCTTTCCTCCTTTTTTTTTCCTTTCCTTTTTTCTTTCTTTCTTTTTTTTTCGGCAGTACCGCCTCACCCCCCTAGTTTCCGATTTGGCTGACATGGTCTCTCGTCGGGTCGGCATTAAAGAAAGTTCGTGAGCATTACAGACTATTTAAACCTTTTCCCCTCAGAAATGACTCTACTTTTACAGCTGTTCGAATACTGTATTTCATTTCTAATTAAGGTATAGTTAATTGGTGTTCGAGACAACATCTGTCAAATATTTTGTTTTCGTTAAAGGCCCGAAAACTATTGATTCAGGATTTAGGAACAAAATACGAAGCGAAGTTCTGTTGCCAGTGTTGCGCAGGATTTTTAAAGATATGTTTGTTAAATAAAAGAAAGATATGCGTTATAAAAGTGTCCTGATACCAACTGAAAATAATTACAAAATATTTTCTAAATAATTCAATGCTTACTGTAGCGAAACAATAAAATGTGAAAAGAACGATTATTGTGCTAAAAGTACTAGATCTATAGATTTATCGAAGGAGAAATATTTGGCGGACTAGCTGAAATAACCTAAAATTAAGTATCAATGTATTAACCTATTTTCAGCTTTTTGATTTTATAATTATTTTACAGTTCGAGCAATAATGCTGATTTTTTTCTTTTTTACATATGGTCATGTCAATATTGAATATACACTCCTGTTTGTGAAAATTGCATCACCATGAAGGAAGCATCATATAGTTGAAATGGTACAAATAAATGATTACATTTTCAAACCAAACAAACAATAAAAAAGATAGAAATTAGTATTTTGTGTGGCTACCACGCGCCGCAATAAGAGCTGCTACACGACTCGGCATGGAGTGAAACAAAGTTTGAATATCTGCCTGCGGAAGAGTATTCCATATTGTTTGTATGCGCAACCAAAGTTCGTCTGTCGAAGCAACAGGACGAAGATCACGAGCGAGACACCGCCCTACGAAATCTCACACATGTTCAATCGGTGACATATCCTGAGAATATGCAGGCCAAGAAAGAAGCTGTACCTGCTGCGAACCTACACGCCTCGCTACAGCCGTCTATTTATATTCGTTTCGATCCGCCGTTTAGAGGGCGCTCCTCAGAATAAGCATGCGCTACCTGTCTGCAATTCTAATCATTTGCATATCATGCCCTACTTTACATTTCCTGCAATTTTCAGCTCACTCGCGTAAGTCCTTCGTGGTGTTTAAATTTTCACAAACTGGAGTGTATATGTTTATCTTTGCAAAACGTAAAAATTAATTTATCGATACCCTACACTTAAAACCATATGCTGAAACGTATTTCACAATTATAAGATATATATATAAAATAGACACGAACTGAACAAACAATAAGTCATTTCTTTATTTATTAAATTATATTAACTCACAACACATGAGTGGCGATGCATTTCATATCATTTGACTTTTCTGAAATTATATCTTATTTTTTTCGCTCGTAATTAATTTTTGAGAAATTGCTGAGAGTTTAATTTAGTTATTTTGTTTACTGCGTAGCTCAAAATAAACTTTCCCGAAACTACTTTCAGAAATTTGATTTTTAACAAATAACCATTCATTTAAATTGAATGAAGTTGAAAGTAGTGCAACCATTAAATTTGTTTAACAGAAAATTCTAAAGTTATACCAATTCAATTAGTGCTGAAACAGGCCACTGAAAATGAAAACATTTCTTTAAAAATAATCAAAGTCCATTTAATAAATGTGAAATATTTGGTATCTAATGTATGGAAGAAGTGCTGTGGAATGTAATAGAAAAGGAAGTTAACTAATGCATTTTAGAAAATTAAATCCCATTAAAAAACGTATTTTCACTATTTCTTTAAACGTACAATTACGCATTGGAGCATAAACGCTTTATTCAAACTTTTCAAAGGAACTATTTAGAGACATGGACAAAGTAACTATTTAGAGACACATTTTAAGTTATTTCTATATAATTTTCAAGTATTAATTCAGGTGTTTGCTATCAAATTCTGCTAAATCCATTTTTAAAAATTTTATAGGTGAGGCGAAAAAAATCTCACGCACTGAGCACTTAATTTTTCCAAAGGAAGTTATTTTCATTTGAATAACGAAATAAAAATCGATGTACGACTTTATTTTTGGTTTTCTATTTTAATTAGCAGTACAATTGTTTACGGGTAAAAATAATTTCGATTGAGCTGATTTTTAAATAAATCTATTCTTTTTTACTTCCTTTTACAAAAAAGGAAGTAGTATTGTATTTGCAAAAAAAAAAATCACTCAAAAATTGACCTTAATTTCCATTTTACTCACTCCCGAATGAATGTTGATTTTTTTTTTTTTTTCCACTCGACCACACGTGGATAAGTGCCTAAGAACGTATAGAAACGAGAAATATCCATTTGGACGATTCCCGAGTTAATTACAATGAGTTTTCTCGTGACGTCTGTATGTGAGTATGAGCGCATGTATGTCGCATAACTCAAGAACTGTACGTCCTAGAAATTTGATACGTAGACTCCTAGTGGGGTCTAATTGTGCACTTCCCCTTTTGGTTGCATTCAGGTGTTTCTAAAGGGGTCTTTCGCCCCTTTTTGGGGGAGATCATTGTTAATTTCGATGTAAACTCAAGCGGTGTTATAATTTGGCGAACACTTGGCAATATATCGCCAGTTTTTTTGTCGCCAAGTTTTGTCGCCAACTTGGCAACAAATTTGGCGATTTTTAAAAGAAAAATCTGGTTTTAACTTGGCCACTGTTGGTGCTATTTAGAGAGTGAATTATTATATCACCTTAAAATTGCCAGTAATGGGGAAATGACTTTAAATTGGAGTAAAAGGAAGTCATGTGATGCACACATCAGCTCATTTCTTTCCCATTAATGTTCCAGTTTCATTCGCGTAGGCCATCACTGTGGCACCATTTTTTTGCCCTTAAAATCAAAACTGGTAGTTGAGTAAACAATTCACTATAATAATGTTGTTGATGTTACCCGTGCGTTTCCATAATACCGTTCAGTAGAAGCATGGACTGAACTTTATTTTAAAGTTCATCCGGTTTTTGTCAGCGGTCAAAGCATCAAATTACAAATGAAACAAAATTTGAAAATTCGTAGATTGAGCTGGTTTAGGTACTAAATGCCTCAATTAATTTAAGAAAGTAATATTTTCTACCAAGCATATCAAATTACAAAAGAAAAAAAAAATTTTGAAAAATCATAAATTGATCTTGTTTTGATACTAAACGCCTCAATCAATGTAAGAAAGTAATATTATCTACCAAGAAGTATATCATTACGAAAGAAAAAAAAATCCGAAATTTCATAGATTGAACTGGTTTTTATACTAAATGCCCCAATTAATGCAAGAAAGTAGTATTATCTACCAAGAAGTATCAAATTACGAGTTTTGTAATTGTTTTTTATTCATAGATTGAGCTGGCTTAGATATTAATGCCTCAACTAATGTAAAAATTTTCTACCAATCAGTGTCAAATTACAAAAGAAAAAAAAACTTTTAAAAATTCATGAAATGAGTTTGTTTTGATATTAAATATCTCAATTAATGCAAGAAAGTAATATTAGCTACCAAGAAGTATCAAATTACGAAATAAAAAAAAACTTTTGAAAATTCATAGATAGAGCTGGTTTAAATACTAAATGCCTCAATTAAAGTAAGAAGGTAATTATTCAAGTAATATGTTAATTTTAAGTAACGTACTGGCAAAAAAAAAAGAGAAAAGAAAGAAAAGAAGTTGCGGTATTACAATTAAAACGTTCTTCGTTATTGCGATTTAATTAAGTAATAATTTGTAAGTCAGCACCCATGGTAGTTTAAAAAGTTTTTTAAAATGTGCGTAGAATTTATGGTTATATAAAGAATTCAAAATCTAAAAGTTGGAGAAAGTTCCAATATTCTATAGTAATATTTTATTATCTGTCTGGAAATAGTGTTTCAATATCATACTATACAATAGTTGAAACCTATTTCTAAATGAAGTTTTAATGCATATAATTTATGAACATGTATGTCTTGCACATACTTAAATAAAACAAGTTCGAAGACTTATCTGATATCCTCGGAGGTAATCTTGTACGAACTTAATGTAACTTAATTGTGGAAGTAACGGATCACTTGATTAATAGATTACGTGATTACGTCTAATTACTTCCTTTTGGGACAAACCAAAGGCCCGTCTGCGACATTGCATAGGACAGCCATTTCGGTTAGAAGGCTGGAAGATGGAGTTGTCGGGAAAGTGATCGCTGGGGAATTCGAAAGAGACGGTTTTGCTCATGTGCAACAGTCGCTTAAACTTTTGTATGTTTCGCAAATTCATCAAGTAATTATTTATCATAATTCAGTGTATAACAAATATAAAAGAATGCTAATGGTATTCTAAAACTACAACGAATGAATGAATTACCAACGTTTTAATGCACAAAAAAATGCAAATTACTGCTGATACGTGTTTTGGGGCTACAAGGATTCCTTTTTTTTTAATGCAAAAAGTGTGATATTCAGTAAATTACCGTCCAATAGCCAGGGCTAAAGCAGAAATACATGGCCTGCGCTAATTATATATTAGCTACCAGTTTGTTTGGCACTCTTGGCTTCCTTAAGAGGTTTTCCATCTCCAGTGCGGTCACTTTCCTATGCTGGGCTGATGAGTGCTAATAAGCACGAAACTGCAGCAGTCCTCGGCTGGAAATGACTGAGCTGGCGGTGTATTTCTGCTTTTGCCCCCGACTATTGGGCCGGTAATTTACTGAATATACCATGCCTTGCCTTCAATCCTCGAGTTGAACCGAACCATTGCTTCGGTCACTCGTCTGGTCTGCGCTAATTCTATATTAGCTACCAGTTTGTTTGGCACTCTTGGCTTCCTTAAGAGGTTTTCCATCTCCAGTTCGGTCACTTTCCTATGCCGGGCTGATGAGTGCAAATAAGCATGAAATTGCAGTCCTCGGCTGGAAATGACTGAGCTGGCGGTGTATTTCATGTAAAAAAGTGTGAGCTTTTGGATGAAAAGTTATCCGAGGTAAGCAACACGGTGGAACAGAAGACAGTATAAATAGCAAAAAATTGGAAACTATCAAAATATATCAGACAAAATGACATTTGGAGCCTAAATTTATTACATAATTCCATCAGGAAAAAAACCGTTTAAGTAGTAAATTTCGAAGGAATCCCTTAAACAATGCATTTTGTTCAAAAAATGAAACCACTCCGAATAAATTAGCAAATAAACTTACTGACGGTTAAAATTATGTACCGAAGCAATGTAACTAATAAAGAAATTCAGAAAAAAAATCCTCTCCTCCCCCCCCCCCTCGTTTAGGTTTTTTGTTTGTACATTTCTCCTTTTTGTTTTTTCATTTTTTGCTTTGCATTGGAAAAGGGTTTCCTTGTAACCCTAAAACACGTGTCTGCAGTAATTTGCAATTTTTACGCATTAAAATGTTGGTAAGTCATTCACTTATTACGTTGTTTTTCTTACTGTTACTTTGTAGTACAAATGCATAAATTCATTTCTTAAAAATGTAAGCATTAAAAAAAATACAAGTTTTCTTTCTTCTATTTAGTTTTTGTAAAATTTTCTTTCCATATCTATACCCTCGAGAGAAAAAAAGTAACTGTACAGAAACTGTACTTACTTACAGAAAACTGTAAGTAAAATGTGCCTTATTTTGGCTATAATTAAACAAGCCAATATTTTGGGGTCGCATTGATCCTTATGTACGCAGGCTGTTCAATAAGTAGTAAAACTAATTTTACTGCCGTAAAACCACTCATGGGTATGTTAATTCCTGTATCATGAGAAATGTCTGTGGTCTGTACTAACAAAGGCTACCGATAGTTGGCACGTACAGACTCATGTTCCTGGGTATTATGTGATTGAATTGAATCCTGTTGGCGGGCGCCTACGAGAAATAAGACTAACTTTACTGCTGCGGAACCACTCATCGAATGTTAATTTCTGTGGTATGAAAAATGTTTATTGTCTGTATTAACAAAAGCTACCAATATTTGGCGGATACTGTCTAACCACGGATTGTTGGAGAGACAAACATCCGTTTTACAGCCGGAAATGGACGAATCTATTATTTTTTAGCGATGCCAGCTTTTGCAGAAGCAGAGTCTCATTCAAATGAGCGGAATACGGGCATTAAATTTTTACTTTTCCCCCCTTATTCACATATATTCGTCTTATCTTGACGTTTGAAAATTCCATGCAATCTGTGGTTGGACAGTACATACTCATGTTCCTGAGTATTACGTGATTGAATTGAAGCCTGTTGGCAGGCGTCTATAAGACGCAGCCACTTGACAAAATGGAAGCGTTGTTGGATCAAAGTTATGCGATTAAAGTTTGTTTTCGTATTTAAAAATCAGCATTGGAGATCTTTGATAATGATAAAAGAAGTTTTGAACGATGAAGCAATGTTTAGAGTCAGTACGTTTTGCTGGCATAAAGCTTTTAAGGAAGGCAAGCAGAACATGAAAAATATTGAACGTGGGGGACAACCTTCAACATTCATCACAAAGACAATGATCAACACTGCTGCTATTATTATCAAGTGGAATCTCAGAATTATCTTACATCAGTGAGTTCCGGTTGTTTCCTCAACTTAAGAATCAATTACGACGCAAAACATACTGAAAGCAACATAGCATGTCTAAACTCTGCACTGTAAAAACGATTCAGAAACGTTCCTTGAAAATAATGGGCAGCTGATGTGCCCAATATCTGCAAGTAACATATCTTGCAAATTCCAGGAACTTTTTCTGCTAAAATTCGGTAACCTTCCTGATATTATCCTGGAAGCGTCCTGAAAAATTCAGAAATCTTCCTGTTTAATACCAGTCGTGTCCGTGGAAATAATATCTTGGCATCATTCTGATTTATCAAGAAAGTTAAAAGAGTATTATTACAAACATGGCCAAAGCTATGCCAGAATTGCAAGTAAGTAAAGAGAATTTTACTTGCCTGCAAATCTTGCAAAGCAATGCAGTCCATACTTTTTCGCTCCCTTTGGGAGTTTAATTAGCATGGACGGGCCGTACTTGAAGTAAAGCCGATACACTTTATAAATACGCTCAATTAATCTTTAAACTGGGAGCTAAAAATATTTTTCACAACAGTGAAAAGTCTGCATTCTTGCGACTTGTAGCAATTCAGGAAACTTTTTGTTAAGAATACTTAATTTTTCCAGGAGGTGGATAAAAACCATTAAAATCCCGAAACGTGACACGGAAATACCCAGTAATGTTTCGGAATTTTTTTACAGTGTGTGGAGGCGGCTTTGAAATAGCTCTCGCAAACGTAACGTTCACAAGTTTTTAAGAAGTGGATATAATGTTAGAATAGATGCATTTAGTCCCGCAGAAGTTATTTTTAAAAAAGTCCATGTAAATTATGACGATTTAAGTTGTTCTGTATTTTTCATAAATTTAGTCTTATGACTTATGGAACAGCTCTCGTAGCTTTAAACTTGACGCGTTAGACTAAGATCCTTTGTGATATCGGTACCTATAACTTATTGAAAAGCAAGCTGCGGAACTAAGACAACCAAATCATTATTTTGCAGTGTTATAAAACATTTAGGTGGTTTTCAAAATCAAGAGAAGTAAAAGACAATATTGTGTTTTGACAATATTGTGCAATATTGCGTACCCACTTTTCGTTAGATCTTCTCCAAATTAAGCACGAATGCATTGATATGCCTAGGATTTCTGAGTTTAAAGATGCTTTCAAACATTATACATAACAAAGTAGCTTCATTAAGTTGAAAAAAATAATTATTATATACACAAACGATTTTTTTACATCGATTTGAGTTTTATACCTAGCTAAAACAAAGCTGCACTAGAGAATTTTTTTCAAAATCTGCGTTGATAACAGCCCTTTATATAATTGTTTCTTACTGAATGAGATTGAAAATGATTAGCTTAAATTGCCTTATGCAAACAAAGCCCTGTAGCACTGCTAATACTAAAGATGAATAAAATTAGTCATAGTAGCATACGGAAAATGTGTTCGTAAGTTAATAAAATACAGAAAATGTGGAACTAATAAATGTCCTGGCAAAACTTGGTACGAAGCTAGTATTATAGTATCTGACCGTTACACAAGAAAACTACATTACAGTAAGATAGTTTTGGAAAAGTTTTTCATAAAATCAGTTTGCAGGTACAGAACTTACGGAGATACTTTTATTAAGTATATCCATAAGCTTTGTAATGTTTCAACTACGTAATTATTCGCGAATGGGGTTGTTTCCTTCAGTCAAAAGTACTACTTTTAGTCTGTGAAAAAGATAGAGTAAGCAAACATAATAACATGGATCCAGAAAATACTTCAATTTTCCCGACAGATATTTTTTAATTAATTTTTTTAAATGTCCGGTTTTTCAAACAAAGCGTAGTGTTGATGACGTTACAAATGATGCTCTTTAGCGCATTTTTCTACCGCGTTTCCACGTTATGATAATCAAGAATCGAATTAAAATTGCGCTCTACACTTGCAATCAACCATATTGTTGCCAGCACACATGAAAGAAGGAAATTAAATATTGCGATCTGCGAATGGCAACAATAAATTGCATTTCATCATTTGTGATGTCATCAGCAGAAGCGTAAGCAATGAAAGCGCACCGATTTAAGTAATTTTTTAAAAATATTAAACTTAGTCAAATTATTTAAAAAATGGTCAGATTCTATATTTTTAAGCATACTCTTTCAGAAAAAAACACTTTGAAAATTTTGGAAGCGACCCCATTAGTTAATCTCTATTTAAATATATTTTGTTTAATTCGCAAATTGGATCAGTATTTAACTTGGTCAACTAATTCGCAGAATTTTTTATTTTTCTAGCAAAAAATAAATTGCAGTTTTATAAAGCAAAATAAGCATGTGATTCATACATGCATAAAGCATAAATATTTGAGCTACCTGACAGGACAAACATACATTAGATTCCGAAAATAAACGCCAACATTTTCTTGCCTGAAACAAAGCAACGTAATTTGAAAATAAACGACTAAATATTCGTTGCAAGCTTTGTTTAACAAAAATTTGATGGATTGCTTACAATTGCGAAAACCCCTAACATCTTTATTATAAATATTTGTTTTTACTGCAGTTTTAATTAAGAAGAGTGGGTAAATGTTGCATTGTGTCTTTGGTTAATTAAGTTTGAGCCTGCATTTGCCCCATCCTTCACGTGCTGCATGTTCTTGCTAGTTTTAATTTCGATGAAATATTTCTCCCAAACTTTCGAGCTCGCTGCTTATTAATTGCGATCATTACGCCACCTGGGGTGAGAAAAATTTATTGGGGTATTATCCAATTTTAGCGCCTTAAGTTGGTTCTCCAATGCAATTTCGGTGGAAGCATCTTGGCAGCAATTTCCGCTTATGTCTTTCATGAGCATTTTTGCTATATATATTTCGGAAAATACAACTTGGATTTGAAGGATATTTATCTTTTATAATAAATATTGCTCTTTCTGTCAGATCAAGCACTAATAGATTTTTTTTTAATTCGAAAATCAATGGGGTCGTTTCCGAAATTTTAAAAGTATTTTTTTCTGAAAGAGGATGCTTAAAAACATGGGATTTAACAATTTTTTTAAAAATTTGAAAAAGTGAAGTATTTTTAATTTCTATTTTAAACGGCGTAATTTCGTTGTTTACGCATTTGCACATGACATCACAAATGATGAAATGCCATTCACTGTTGCCAATAGCAGAGCGCAATATTCAATTTGAATCTTTACGTACGTGTACTGGCAACGACATGGTTGATAGCAAATGTAGAGTGCAATATTTAATTCGCTTCATGATTATCATAAACTGGAACCGCGGCAGACACAAAGTACATCATTTGTGACGTCATAAAGATCACGCCTTATTTTCAAAACCGGACAGTTTAAAAACCAATTAAAAACCAAGAGTTGGGAAAATTAAAGTTTTGTTTCTCGCTCCATGTGATTTTTTTTTTTTTTTTTTTTTTTTTTGCTTATCAATTTCAGTGACTAAAAGTAATACTTCTGACTGAAGGAAATCACCTCATTCCAGGAAAATAATTTAAATTGAAATACAGTGAGATTAAATGATATTGCAAAAGAGTATTTTATGTTGATTTGAATCGCTACTTTAGAAAAAAAAAATCATTGAATACGATAGCTTATAACTCTTTATTGTACAAAGGGAAGCAAGTACTCTATTCATGAACTCTCTAACCTAGTTATTTTCTATATTACATCAGCATATAAATATTATTAATATTTAGTCGTCTTACTGTATTTCTACAAGCATTGGAGAATACATTTTTATTCAATAGTGAAAAGGAAGAATTCTATCTAAATTGGAAAACAAATGCATCCATCTCCTTATAGGTAAAACTTGAAAAATCGTTTTAATATGATTACAATTGCGCATTGAAAGGAAATGAATCTTTTTTTTCTTATTAATATTATTAAACAGTTTCTTTGGAGGAACGGAGCAATAGAAACTGAGCTCTTGAAATTTGACGAGAAAGAAGTACCTATTGTAAGTATTCTAAATATCATACATACATCAAAGCAATTCCATCCGGTGTAGGTGTGTACGGACTTTACCAATGGAATAAATCCAGATCATGGGTTCTGGTCCCTTTTAAAGTTACTAAAGGTAGTTTAAAGCTGTGTTTTGGAAACTTACGTTTCGAACAATTCACCAAAAAACCCCCACTTATGCCCAAAAATGATACTTACGAACCTCTCTCCGTAAATGACCAGCTTCAAAACCAGAAGCATGATCCGTTTTTGAGTCGACTAAACTGTCAGTATATGCTTTATAGTTTACTATCTGATTAATGCGATTAGGGTTTGAGTGTTCAAATGCAAGAGTTTATTGTTAAAATATTTTTTTTATAGACTCTGTTGTTGTATTGTTGTTACTTAAGTCACTGGGGAACCCGAGCCCAAGTTTCAATGCTACTCGATTTTAAGGCAGAGAGGTAATAGCTTCCATTTAATAGAGAAATAATTCTGATTTGGCTCAGACGTGAAATCGAAGGAAGCACCATCTATGGACAGTTCGAGAATTCAGAACCCAACCAGAAGTCAAATAACTTTCTGGTCTAGCACCCCAGAGGTATCGTTTCACATTTTTAACCACGAGTATATTTAACGTCTCCCTGCCACCCTTAGTGAAGACGGTGGATTTTCAACCGGCTAATAATCGAACCCGGGAAACTCCGGTCACAAGTCCGATGCCTAACCAATCAGGTTACCACTGCCCTTCTATAGATTCTTGCTAACTGCAATCATTATTTAACATTTTTATACTATATTCTCTACCTTCCGTAAATTTTGCATTTTGCTTTGAAATTCAAATGTGGGATTAAGTTGGCTTATATACTATAAAAACATTACTTTAGCAGTTATTTTGTACTCATTTTTGTATGAGAATCAATCTCTATCAATGTTTATGCATCCACATGAACCACATGAATGACTTTAACTACATTCTCTCATAGTGTAATGCATTATGATGGTACGACATATGCGGCTACGGATATTATTTAAAACTGCAAGGTCTGGCACATGACAGTAAAAAACATTTTTATTAATGAATTCAATTACTTTTCAAAAACTGGGAGAAATCTTGCGGTTCTGCGTTACGTTAACCGCTCGACAAAGTGTAAACATATGATCTTTGTTTATCCGTCCCCGTTTATCCGGATTTCCAGTGAATCAAAATTAAATAGTTTTTAAAAACGTATATTTACCTAAATTAATAAGTTAAAATTATGGTAGCATGAATAGAAATGTACGTACACAAAACGTTAGCTATTTACTTTGATTTTCTGTGCAACTTCTGCATAAATAGTACGATTAATTATGGTACATCATAGCATATTTGAAGAGTCAACGCAAAATCACTGTAACTGAACTGACCCATGAAAAAGTAATATATTTAATTTTGCACTAAAGCACTGTTTTTTGCATTAATAAGAGGTATGTTGTGTATCGAACTCCGCTATCGTAATCGTAGTGACGTCAGAGCCTCTGACGTCATTGGGAAAAGCAGACAGAGCAGATCCGGAGATGTGCGCAATGACGACGCACTCTGTCTTGTATATAGTATAATGTATATAGCTAATGTAGTAGTTAGAATAGTAAAGTCTAGTATTATTATGTCTGAATGGTTATTAACCCATTACATGTCCCAGCGAGCATAGGTTCCATAAAAGGAACCATAACAAGGTAAGTCTGCTTATTTAAAGATTTGTTTTCCTTATTACCCATAATACGAGTATTTTCCGGATTTTGGATTCTCCGGATTTCAATTGATACTAGTTTGTCCGGATAAACTAACTTTCCATTTAGTAATTTCAGTTGATTGTTGATATGTGTATTTTCTTGTGCCAATTGTTTCGCTTCAAAAATGAACTGAAATTTCTTACAGTGCTTGCATGCTGAATATGTATGTTTATTCATCCAATACAATTTTCGAATCAATCAGTGTAATGCGGTTTAAAGTTTTCCCATTAAACTCTTATCTGCACTATTTAAAGTGTTTACAAAACTCACCTACCCTGTATAGTGATTTTGCATTTATAACTTTGTAGACGCAGCTTTTTGCTTTATGAGTTAAACAGCGTGAAAATTCATCCTAAGTACTTCTTCACATTATTTACAAAAGTTCTTTCCTATACTTTTCCAAGAGTTTTCCTCTCACTAAGACAATTTTCGCTTCAATATGCATTAAAGTTAATCTATTAGATCTGTTTGCAACAACTCTTAAATGTTCGACAAATATCTTTTCCCTCGTTCCTCATGCCACATGATTATTATCACTAAGCCTCTGATCCGGAACCTGGTTCAAGTACTTTCTGTCACACGCTGACTTAAGGGGATTCGGAAACCATTAGTGGCATCCGGCTTTGGACACTTCCCGACAACAGAAAATCTATAGCTTGGGTAATTTCAGTCAAAAAAGTAATGTTTTGCTTAAAAAACCATTTCTTTCGATTTTGCATTTAAGAAGAAGCAAAATATCTTCTAGTTCTTTTTATTTTGTTATCAGTTGCCCTAAAACTACATTTTATAAAATAAAAGTAATCATAAAAAAAACAGAGTAAATATTATAAATTGAAAAGATGACTGCCGAACCAGGTTTTATGAACGTTCTCACTGACAGGTTCAAACCTAACCGTCAAATAGATTTCCATGCGTTTGCTTTTTACTTGAACTAATTTAACTTGTTATTTAACTTATCTATAGCTAGGGTAATTTCAGTCAAAAAAGTAATGTTTTGTTTAAAAAAAAAACAATTATTTCGATTTTACATTCATGAAGAAGCATAAAATGTTCTTGTTCTATTTATTTTTTAATCTGTTAACATAAAATTACAGTTTTTAAAATAAAATAATCATTAAAATGAAAATTCAGCGTAGTTATTGTAAATTGAAAGGTGACTTTCCATCCAGGTTTTATTAATGTTATAAAATATTTACCTCATTATCAGCCATACTTTAATACCTTATCTTGTTACTTAAACCAATTTAACTTGTTACTTTAACAATTTACAGCTTGGGTATTTTCAGTCAAAAAAAAAAAATGTTTTGATTTTTAAAAAAACCGATTTTGCATTTAAGAAGAAACAAAATACATTCTTGTCCTATTAATTTTGTAATTTGTCACCAAAAATTTACGGTTTGTAAAACAAAAGAATCTTAAAAATAAAAATTCACCGTAAATACTACGAATTGAAAGGTGATTTTCCAACTAGGTTTTATTTATGTTAAAAAATATTTTCCATACTCCTAGTCATACTTCATATATTAGCTTGTTTCTTAAACTAATTTAACTTTTTACATTAATAATCTTGGGTGATTTCAGTCAAAAAATCAAATGTTTTGTTTTAAAACATTTTGTTTCTCTTTCCTAACCGAAAAGAAACAAAATGACTGAAATTGTTTATGATGAAATAAAACCAATCATAATAATAGCTCAGGGTAATTGTTATAAATTTAAAGTGATTTTCCAGTCAAGTGTTTTTGTCGTTATAAAAAGAAAAATTTTACTTTATAGACTAGCTTCTTACTTAATCTATAACTTCAGTAATTTCAGTCAAAATAATAATAATAATAAGCTCTCGTTTGCATTCATGAAAAAATAAACTGACAAGAAGTGCGGATGATAAAATTAAAACAAAAGTTCTGTGAAAATGTAATAAACTTTGGTCAATTTCTTTGACTTAGTTTTTGTGCTACACAAATGTATTAAAATCCCGTCATTTTCTAGAAATTGTATTATCAGTGATTTAGCAGACTATAAGCAACATTATCTTATTCTGAGGGTTACGTTGTAGTGGTTTCTTTTTTTTTTAACATCTGTTACATTTTAAAGTTCTGTGCGTCATCTCAAATCTCCGTCGTACTCATTTCGAAGGTCTTTTTCAGTAATGCATATATAAATAAAAAAATAAATAAATAAATGTGCAGCAATCTATTTTTTCGCAGCATGAAACTATATTTAATGAAGCAACATGTTCGAGAAATCATTCTGAAGAAGTAAAAGGTATACTGAACATAAAATAACAGTTTCTAAAAATAGGACTGCAAAAGCTGTATTCAAAAATGTGAGAAATGAAAAAAATAAAATGTCAAAGGACTTAAAGAAAATGCGCAATCGATATTTTCCTATGCATCTCAGTTGAATGCTATTAAATAAACCCTTATCCATTTTTTTTAGTGAATTCATTTTCAACCAACCTTAAGAAAAATTATTTGCATTTTTTGGGGGAAATTACGTTTGCACATCCATATTTTTTGTTTCATTAGTTGCATAAACTGTGATGACATTAATATTAAATGAACTGAATTATTTTACCAAAAATGGATAGCGGCTGTTTTATTACAAATTTAATGTTTTACTTTTTACATGTTCATTGCAAAATCTTCTTTTGGTAGATTGCGAAAGCAATTTTGATTTTACTAAATAATAGTTAATGAAAAAAAAAATAAACGGATAAAATAAATGAAGTGAAAAAACAAAGAAATAAATAAACAAAATTAATAATTAATAACATTACATTAATTTTTTTTTTCTTAAAAATAAAATTATTTTTTTGATTTATTAATTTCAAATTTACATTAAAAATATGTGAAAAAAAAAAAGTTTCCTATGCATCTTAATTGCATAATAGAAATAAAGCCTTATACTTTTTTTTAGTAAAATGAAATAAAAATTGAAAATAACATTTTCTTAATAACATTTTCTTAAAATTGAATTTGAAAATTCAGTGCATTATACAACCTAAAAAAATAAATAAACATTTCAATTTTACACCACTTCACTTTGTGTAAAAAAAAACACTCCTCATTTCTTCCAAACCAACACGATATCAAGCACAAATTAGAGCAATATATCCAATGATATGTTTATGTAAAGCGTATATGCAAGGTTATGTATATGTAAAGAGTTGAATTACGATAGTTTTGTACATTTTTGATCATCCATATAAACAGGTTGTAGTTTTTGTATGTAATGGAATACTGCTATATTGTAGTAGCTTAGTTAAAAATTCCTCACAACAAAAAAAGTGAACCACTAAGTTTTTAATACTTAATTCCGTAAGGTTATCAACTTTTACAATTCATTTTAATGAAAACACAAGCAACATAAATCCCTTTGTGAACCAACTCTGCACTCCTAAAAATATTAAATTAATAATATTTGTTCAAATCCATAGTTTTCCATCATTAATCTCGTACAAATCAAGCAACAGCTAGCATATTCATAGACATAAAAAAAATGAATTGGATATATTATTTTTTTTTTAATTTCAACATAGGAACGTAAAATTCAGATTTTTTTCCCGAGTTACCATGGGCAAAACTTCGGACGAAGATATTCATTTATTATGCATTTTTACATCAATTCTTAACATATCCCTTCTTACAGCTTTTATTAATTCCTCTCCTTTTTTCCCTGCTTTTCTTACCCTAGGGAAATTCAAAAATCCGATAAGATTCTTTAATATAGAACAGCTGATTGTATGTAGAAAGAGGATTTAATTATTTTCGCCAAGCGAGGATTTTTTTGTGACAAACCAGATTGCTTTGGAACTTTCAGATTCAAAAAGAAGCGGGGACACATAAAAGAATGTTTTAAAATTAATTTGTTTCATTTTTTTTTCTTCAAAAAGGGTTTACGTTCGTACTTTGGCGAAATTTCTTTTCTGTCCTCACCAAAAAAATTGATTTGTGCTCAGTTGGTTATTCGTATGCCTCATGTAAACTAGTTGGAAGAGATATACATTCGTAAACGCATTTCATTTAAATTTCCAAGATCTGTTTCTTGTAACAAAATGAGTGTTTTATGAAAAGTTGAGTTGTTTTGCGTCATACGACGAAAGTATCTTTATCAAGATTGGCTCTTGTTTCTGTTTTTTTTTTCTCTGTTTTAGTAGTTTTTACATTTGAATATTTAATTGAATTATTTGTATTTCCGACAACAAACTTGTTACATCTTAGTATTATAATCAGAATGTATTTATACTTTTAATTTAGGGTGAAATGCCAGTACTTGACCATTTAGTGAAAGTTTCTGCAAGTTATAGTTAGGATTCATTATTAAAATCACAGAAAAAAATTAAATGCTTCTCCGTGTCAATTAATAAATCAGGATTAAGCTTCTTTTTTTTTGTTTCATTTACTCAAAATCAAATTATTTTCAATAATAGTTAAAAAAGGATTTATTTTTTTTTTGTAATTTGTCGATTTTGTTCAGTACATGTCAGCCAGCAATTGATTCCACACAGTAAAGTTGAAAATCCGTACTGTTAAAGTAAGACCATATTAATGTATGTCCATCTAAAGGTCACTTCTGATTGGTCGTTGTTTGGAAGACGCTATCACACGTTAACTTGATAATGAGCATGGGCCAGTGTCGACCTATATAGTTCGAAAAAAAGCCAAATATCGCCAATTTTGAAGACGTTGACAATTTTTTTTTTCCAAATTTCGCACCAAAAAGACACCAAATTGGTGATATGTCTTCAATTTCTCGCCAAGCCCATAGATTGGAAACACATGAACACCATCACTGCAAGGCCCGAATTTATCACCATATATCCTAATATAATGCCAAAACATTGAAAAGTTACTGAAGTCAACTCTCGACATCTCAAAGTCAGAAAATCAGAATATTTCTTTGTTTCGAAGCTTTCAATGGGTCCCAAGTTCAAGAGAAGGCAGGGGAAGTTTTCCATTGCCGGACTATGAACAACTCGAAGATTTTAGCCTGAACCTCGGGGCTCGAGTAATCAATAGTTGACGGTGTTAAATATGATATAAATACTATTTAATACGAATAATATAAGCAGAAAACATGTCAGCTTTAGGGTCGAATTCCCTCCTATAAACTCACCCTCTTTTATCTACACCATTACAATTCCAAACCTGGCCCCTCAACAGGCCGGGCGCTAGTTTCCGACTTGGTTGACATGCCCCCTCGCCGGCACTGTTAGATTTTCCAACTAATAGCAAATGTTTTTAATGTAAATAGATCAATCTGATATTTTAGAACTTTGTAGAGTATTTGCAATTATTTAGCGGTAGAACAACGACATTTATCAATTAACTGCAATAATAAACTACAATTTAGATACTAATCTTTACTAATAATAAAGCTGAAAGTCTCTGTCCGGAGGATGTCTGGATGTCTGGATCTCTGTGACGCGCAAAGCACCTAGACCGTTCTGCCGATTTTCATGAAATTTGGCACAAAGTTAGTTTGTAGCATGGGGGTGTGCATCTCGAAGCGATTTTTCGAAAATTCGATGTGGTTCTTTTTCTATTCCAATTTTAAGAACAAAAATATCATAAGATGGACGAGTAAATTACGAAATTATCATAACGTGGAACCGTAACATGGGCACAAGCCATTTAGCGAGAAAACTCACCACACATTTTTTGTAAATATACAGGCGAACCAAAAGACCTTTTAATTTTTCTATTGCGGGCAAAGCCGTGCGGGTGCCACTAGTTTCTGAATAAAAGTTCCACTTAAATCACTGCATAAAATGGCGACCGATCACTATAATTTCTTCAAATTCAGCTATTTGGATGGCAGATAAGTGTTTTATAATACAGTACCCCGTTTTGGCATAAAAATATTAATTCTACGTTTAGGAATGGTCTACCTTAGAAGCTCCTGGCCACCCTTGGGACACTTTTTGGGACATCTTTTATTATATTTAAGAAATTGCATGAAACGAGCTTAGGTGCATTTGAAGAGCGTACTTGAGTTATAAAAATGTCAAATAATGTACTATTGCAACGCATAGAGTTTTTCATGAAACACCTGTGTGGAAGATTTTAAAAAAAGTGATATTTGCACTGATTTCTTGTAACTCCAAAACACAGTTTGTCAATTTTTTTGCAATTTTCTTCCTTGTCATAACATCTGAAATTTTCAAAAAAATTGAATTTTTTGAGCAGTAAAATATTTTTGTTATAAAGTATATATTTTTATTTATTAATTTTTTTCTGCCACATTAATATTTTTCCTAAAGCGATTTCTGTTTTACTCGTGTTCCATTCGTATATACTTCTGTGTTACTATTCGTATATCTACGAATGGTAAATACTATCCAATCCCATGTATAATTAAATTTTGTCTTTTGCTACTGGAACGAATGCTGCATATGTCTTTAGGTCGAGGCTGCCCCGATGGGAGGTCACTGTGACCTCCCCAAAACTTCCTCATTCATCATATTTTGTCTGACAACGTGGCAACTTTGGAGAGTTTTGGAAATTTTCATGATGCCTATAGTTACTTCTTTTCAGATGTCAGTTGAATTTTAACCTTTGGTAAAACTCAGTGTTTCAATCGGTAAACTAAGAATATTTCCCTCCCAAACATTTTAATTCTATGGGTCCCTACTTTCGGAAGTAGCTTTCCAAGTTTTCTCTTAAGTACTCAATTGTTAGGAAGTTCTTTAATAGAAATATTTTAAATAACAACGTGCAAAGGATAATACAAATCAGAATGAAGGATTATGCGAACCAATGTGGCTATACTCTATCTCCTTTAAGAGTGCTTAAAGGCAGGGGAAACTCACTTTGAATCGTTCCTTTAAATTCAACCGGTTTACATTGCCACCATAGTTTTCGTGAATTGACTGGGCGGAAGTATCGAGAAAATGAAGTTTAGGAGCACAAAGACAGAACTGAATTAATTACATCGATTGTAGTAGAAAGCACGATAACAGGAGTTTAGAATAAGTAGGTTTTACGACGTATTGTGGACAGAGCTCTAAACTGAAAAACGACACTGAACGTAAAAAAGGCTCCTTTACAGGATGTAGTTTATACAAGTTATTTCACTTACTTTTTTCGAAGTGGAAGCTAAGCTAATTAATTTTCAAAGAGGAAGCATGAAAAGTAATTTTTGAAACTTTCTGTGGAGCACTAATTGTTTTCCAAGTTCCAAAGAACGTTTAGTTTTCAACAACAGCCATGATAAGCATTTTCGATAAAATTAAAATGACTCAAGTTTTGTCGTGTTTAAATCTAATAAAAATTATCTTTTATTTTAACTATCACAAGCACTAAGAACAACGAATCCCAGTAGAAATAATATTTTGTTTAGAAACGAATATCTCAAAGGAAATTAATCTTCAGCATCAATCGTACTGTCCCGATGAAAAAAAAAATGCGGAAGATTACATGCTAAATATTTATCAGCATTTACATTCAGGAGCATTTAGAAGGCGGAAATAAAAGCAGGGAGAGGAAATTGCCTTCAAAACTTCCGGTTTGAGTTCGTGACTATCGCCGTTAAACTCCGCATCTCATGATCCTTCAATAAATATTTCTCACCCCCAAGGCAGCGTAACGATCGCTATTAATATCCTGCGGACTCTGGAACTAGTGGGGAAGAAAATATTTCAACCAAGAGGAAAACCAACATGGAATCACATACACCGAATGAAAAATGGAAAAGAAGCAAATTTATGTTTAATTAGCTGAAGGCACAGAACTCTTTCCTTAATTAGAATTTGTAATAAAAACGAAGGTATTATTTTGTGGTCGTGGGCACACATATCTGATTCTTCTCACACATGCAACTACTGTATTTGTTAGGGCATTTTTCAAAACTGTCTATGCTGTGATTTTTTTTTCTTTTTACAGAAGTGTTTTTTTTTTTTTTTGCTTTCTTTTTTTTTTTTCTTTTTGCATTTGATTTAAAGGCGACTGAAAACTCATAATAATTAGAGACATATCTGAAGCTTTTTACTCAGAGATGAGACAATCTAGTTTGATATACAGTACATATAGTTCGAAACCATTATTTTGAGCCTCAGACAATTGATACATGCATCAATCAGAAACTGCGTATGTGAACACATGGTAATTGTTGTAGTTGCAAAGGCATTTTTTAAATGCACAATTATTGACCCCCCCCCCCTTTTTTTGCAGAAGTGTTTTTTTTTTTCTTTTTTGCATTTAAATAAAGGCGACTGAAAACTTATAAAAATTAGAGACATTTCTGAAGCTTTTTATTCAATGATGACACATTCTAGTTTGATACACAATATAGGGGAGACCGGGGCAAGATGACTATGCTAACAATTTTCGTGGTTTATTCATTTATTTTTAAGGATAGTAAAATTAATTTTACATGAGCTGTTAGAGTAGTCCTTTGTAGTATTAAATATATTGCCATTTAATTTTTCAAATAAAAATAAAGAAGGATATTTTTATTTTTTCATAACCTTAACAAATCGTCATCTTGCCCCAGTACTGGGGCAAGATGACTTTGACCTAGGGGCAAGATGACAACGTTGAAAAAGGTTGAATATATTTTATGTTTTGAATATGTTACCTAGTTTTACAAATGATAACTGTGTTTTTACATCTTACTAAGTATCAAATTAAGCGTAATGCGTTGTAGCGTAATGTTCAAGTGTTATGTTGTGCAGCTAACAATAGACACAAATAAAAATATCATTTTCATGATTGGAACATTCCTCATGTCACCACTCTTGGCTTTTACAGCTCTGGATCCATTCTTCTGTTGGAGGGTCTCAAAATTCCACTTTCCAAGAAAGACATCTTAGAACACTATTCTTTGAATTTGATGCAACTGGCTATAGTAAGTTTTTAATGGGTAGAAAAATGACGCATCAGGAGCTAGAGACGATGCGATGTGTGAAATGGCAACCCAGCAACGATAATGTTTTTTCACTGCAATATAAGATAGCCTGCAAAGCTATGTGAGATTTATGATTGTCAATAATCAGCAGAGCAGGATATTCTTTGCTTGGTTTAATTCATTCAACTAGTCATTTGGTCAACTAGTTTATAAAAAGCCCCTGGTCACTCGCTTTCGAACGATACCTACCTTGATTCAATGCGTCCTTTAGCCCCAGAGGAGAAGCGCAAGGTCGCGTGGACAAACAGACAGCGTTTACAGGAATTTAATAAAGTGAACAACATACTTAGTTTAATAAATTCCGAAACACGGGCAGTAGGCAAGCTCGTCATCTTGCCCCGTGTTGCTGCTCGTCATCTTGCCCCAGACTGCCTGTTTGAACGGATTCTTCTCCATTGCCATAACAAAAGGCGATTAATTGACATTTATTCATGGTAATAGGTAGTATTTAAACTAAGTTACTCATAAATACTCAAGAGACACGATATATCCTATATGTATATGCAGCAGAGCTTATTTACACATGCATAAAAGTTATATCGTGGCAACGGTAAACAATCAGAGCTTCAGAACTAACACAAATATGGCGATTTCAGCGTCTCTATATTATTGCTGAACGAATAGCGGATAGGAGAGCCAGTAGCATGCAGTTGATGCAGTTACCTAGTTTAAAACGGAAAAATTAAGGCATTCGTCATCTTGCCCGGCTCGTCATCTTGCCCCGGTCTCCCCTATAGTTATAAACATCAGGTCTCGGACAGTTGATACATGTATTAATCAGTAACTGCGCATGTGAACACTTTGTTGTAGGTGTAATGGCATTTTTTATGTGCGTAATTATGGCCCCCCCTCCCCCCTTTTTTTGTAGAAGGGTTATTCTTTCTTTTTGCATCTGAATAAAAGACGGCTTAAAAGTTTTTTACTCAGAGATGAGATATTCTAATGAAACATATTAGAATTAATTCCCGTCCCTAACCATTATTTCCCGTCTCAGACGGTTGATATATGCATTAATCAGTAGCTGCACAAGTGAACACATGCATATGTTGTAGTTGGATGACATTTTTTAATAACGTAATTTCGACTTTCTAGTATCTGATCAATATTCTCGAAATTGGCTAAAATTGGCGCAAATTATTTCAGACATAACTTTTTTACATTTTAACCTGATTTCTAGGAATGAAATGTGCCTCGCTCATCTCAAGAAGTAGATGCGTAAAAAATAAATAAACGAAAAAATAAAGTAGTAGCCCTTTTCAAACAAAGCAGCCAATATCTTTTTTTTCATTAACAAAGATCTTTAATTGTTTTCTAAAAGAATAAAAATAAATTATATAATTATATATATTAAAATAAATACATCATTAAAAAATGTTCGTTTTTCCCCTGTTGACAAAGAATAATTTAAAAAATAAATTAATGTGCATTTAAAATAAATAAAAAGCTGCAAGATGGTAACTTAAAGAATTTTCATTTTAAAAAAAAAAGAAGTTGCGCATATCTTTTTAAAGGACTCCGGATTTCTCCGACAGACACTGAAAACACAAATCATAATTTTAGAGTTAAAATAAAAACGAATCATATCAACAATAATTTCAAAATAGAAACCATGGCTGCAGAGTCGGAGTCAATGAGATTGACTCCGACTCTGCAGCCATGGTTTCTATTTTGAAATTATTGTTGATATGATTCGTTTTTATTTTTTGGGTTTATTTATTTGGAGTAAATGAGTTACATTCGGGAGCAGAAGGATTTTACTTCCAAGACTCGGAGTCGAAATCAATCATTTTCCCTTAAAGTCCGCAACTCCGTCAATGTTTGCGAAGTCGGACTCGACGCTTTTTGGGTTAAAGGAGTCGAGGTCGAAGACTTTAAAATTTCCAATAGTCAAAACCAGTCATTTTCCCTCCGTGTCTAAATTTTTTCCAAAGCTACTGAGTCAGAGTCGGAGTCGTGGAGTCAGAATTTGATTGATTTCCAGGTACAGAAGTTGGATTCGGAGTCGAATCCCCTAAAATTCTAGGAGTTGGAGTAAGCAGTTGGCCATCAAGAGCTATTTCCAACAAAATTTTTTCGAATTAAATCCGCATTTAAGTTCGAGATCTATATTGACTTTTACTTTTGCCATAGGCGCTAATGTTAAGAGATTTGAACTGTTCAAAATTAAACGGAAAATTGTTCAAATCAAAAAGATATTTTCTACACGGGGTGCTCTTCTTCTAAAAGTTTTTCCTACAGAGTTTGTTTGAAGCAAATTCGCTTCTAAGTGCGGGATATATTTGCCTTGAATTTTCCCGAATGCGCTAATGTTCAGTTTTTCTGAAGTATACAAAATTGAACGAGGAATTGTTCAAATAATAAAAAAAAAACATGGGAAGGAGATGTCCTTGCCGAGATCTTTCGAACAAAAAGCAAATTTGTTCGAATTAGACAACTCACTCAAAAGCTATTTGGGCGGGGGGGGGGGGGTTCGATCGGAGACAGACCGACAGACAGTTTTTCCCATCTCAATAGCCTACATTCAAATTTTTAATTTTTCGATATTTATTATTTTTGACCTTTTTGTTTTGTTTTTCGCGATATTTTTGAAATGCATTAAGACTTCTTTCTTACTTTTTTCTTCTTTCTCCGACTTTTGTTGGGGAAGAAGGCTAAAATTTAACTAAGTTTAGAAACACTAATTTAAAAGAAAATGACTATGCAATATTTTTCTGATCTCTTCGAAAAATGCTAATTTTTCTTTAAAACTTAGCTTTAAAATTAACGGCACATGTTTATTTTATGTTTCAATCGATGTGATTAATTTTGTGGACTCGAGGGTTGCTGAGATGCAAAGTCTGTTTTTAATACGTGCCAATAAAACTCTTTTTTTCTGTCAGATGCTCACATGGGCAGGACTGTATTTGCCACAATCCGTTTTTTCACATGCACACAATTACTGCTTTTTCCCGAGTCACTCAGTCATACATTTAATGATATTTATGTTTGCATTGAAAGTACGTACAACCAAAAGGTGAGCGATGATCACATTTTCACAACGTTGTGTTTAACATGGTTTTGTTGCTGATGTCTTTTAATTACATGTCTTCTTTTATGCGTTTACTTTTTTCCGTTTACTTTTATCCGTTTACTTTTTTCGATTCTTTTTCATAATTTTCTTTCTTTGAAATTCTTAAAGAGCGAAATGCCACATGAAATGATTCGAAACACCGTGCTGAGTTCCACACGGGTTGACTAGTCTTAACTAATTCACTTTGCCTAACATTCCCTTACTTGAAGCAACGAATCCTGAATATAAACAACCTAATGAACTTCCAATTACATATTTTTTCGTGTAGCATTGTATAAAACTGATAATTTAAATGTTATTTTTAATCAAATGTTAAGAATGTTTTTGCATTTTTTGTATTGCTTAATAAGATATTGTCATTCAATTATATGCGTATGAATTGATAAAAGTGCAAATTTTATTTGAAATATAATTTATACATGGATATTGAATTGCATTTTTCCACGTAACGATGACTTCAAGTATTTAAACTATTAACTTCAGGTAACGCAAAGTTATAATTTTTCACATCGTGGTTTTTGTATTTATAATATGGTCATATGTTCAAAAATATTCTTATTTATGTTCTTATATGAATATTTATGGACTTAATAAAGCAGGAGATATCTGAACGTTGACCTAAATTTGTCTAAATATCAACTTTCTTTCAGTACATTTGAAATTCGAGTAGTATAACTTTATAATTTACTTGATATTAAAATTTAACTATTCTTAATCAATTTGAAATTTTAATAACACAAAATAAGATTATAACTGTTTCCCGATTTTTAAGAAACATTTTTCTAGAAATATAATTTTAATAATCTTTCATTTAGCATTAAAACTGATTTTGTTTCTTTTTGCTAGTTTGAATTAAATGCTCAACACTCCGTGGTAAATTATTTTTTTACTAAAAATCTTTTGTTAAAAAACAGATAATTTAAATTTGTTGTAGTTTTTACATACTTTGAACGTAATGCTCGTCATACGGGGTTTTGATTTTTTTTATTTCAACAAGAAGTTCCGTCTAGACCTAAACGAGCCCACTTTCCCATATCTCCATACTACTCTCTAGTACCTAATCAATATTTTTAAAAAATAGCTAAAATCGTAAATTGATTCAAACATAATTTTTTAATATTTTAAGCTGACTTCTAAAAATAAAATATGCCTTACTCACATCTAAAAAATTAGACGCGTAATATATATATATATATATATATATATATATATATATATATATATATATATATATATAATATATATATAAACGAACAAATAAAATAGCAGCAGCTAATGCACTTTTTTCCATTAAAAAAATCTTTAACCGCTTTCAAAACGAAAAATTAATAATTAAAATTAATAAGCTCATTAAAATAAATACATCATATAAAAAAATCGTTTCTTTTTCCCCTGTTGCCAAAAATATTTTTTTAATGAATTAATGTACTTACCAAAATAAATAAAAACAATAAAATGTCAACTTAAAGAAAAATTTTCATTGTCAAAAAAAAAAATGTCTGCTCATATCTTTATGTAGGAACATAAATGACTTCGAGTTTATCCGCCGAAAACTGAATAATTAAATTAAAACTTTAGAGTGAAAATAAAAACAAGACATATTAACAATTATTATTTCGCATTTAAAACCATGGCGTCGGACTCGGAGTCAATCTCATTTTGGGATAAAGGAGTCGGAGTCGGATATCCAAAAATCGGAGTCAGTCATTTTTTCTCGGTGTATAAATTTTTGCCAAAGCTGCGAAGTCAGAGATGAAGTCGTGGAGTCAGAGTCCTACTAATTGTCGAGCGCAGGAGTCGGAATCAGGTGCCTCTAAATTCTCGGAGTCAGAGTCTGGAGTTTGTCGTCAAGAGCTATTTCCAACAAAATTTGTTTGAAGTAAATCCGCCTTCAAGTACGGAATCTACATTGACTTTCAGTTTCCTCGTAGACGCTAATGTTAAAGGATTTGAACTGTTCAAAATTAAACGGAAAACTGTTCAAATAAAAAAGATTTTTTACATTCAAGTTTTCATCAAAAGCTTTTTCCTACAAAGTTTGTTTGAAGCAAATTCACCTTCCTGCTCGGAATTGCCTTGAATTTCTCCGTAGGCGCAAAAAGTGAAATATAGGAATGAGGTGTCCTCACCGAGATCTTTCGAGCAAAAATTGTTTCAATCGAACAGTTATTAGGGGGGGGGGCAAACAGACAGACCGACAGACATTTTCCCCCATCTCAATACCCTACTTTCCAATTTTTTGTTTTTCGATATTTTTTTATTTTATTTACTTTTGACCTTTTGTTTTCGCGATATTTTTAAGATGCATTAAGCTTTCTTTCTTGCGTTTTTCTTTTTTTTCTGACTTTTACTGGGAAAGTAGGCTAAAAAAAACTTTACTCATCATTGTTTTTCGCAGTTTTTACTAACTTTGAATTCAATGCTCAATAAGTGGAAAAAATGTATTACTTTTTTTTTGTTATTTAAAAAAAGGTTTGAGCTTGTTTGAGAGTGAAAAATGTAAACTAATTAGGCATCAAATACTATGTTCTGATGACTACCATAAGAATCTTTCCAAAATTATTCTTCAATTTAAGGCGCGTTTTACATTTTAATGCGTTTGAATTCACGATCCGCTTCACCTAGAATGATTTATATTCCAACTTTTCTCAAAAAATCCATCAATAATTCCCGCATGCCTTCATATCGAAACTTATCTAGGCTTTTACGTCCCGCGCGACAATCCCTTCCCTTGCGTACACAGACGATATTCTATTTACATTCCAGTCCAGGAAACTTTATTTTTTCTCCACGCCTCCTTAACCGAGTGCTATACACAGCCCGAATATCAATAAGACTCTTAAGACAAGAGAGCGGGAAACCCATTCTTGCCACGAATTTCTGTTCAAAGCTTAGAAAGTTACCTTAGATTGCTTCTTAAGATTTATTCCTGATGCTTTATTTCTAAAATATATTTGAATAGCTTTTGCAAGAAGGTGCTTAGAACAGTGGGGGTAACCGATTCTAAGTTATTTGCTTCCCATTAAGAGATTAAATTTCTTGATTTTTAATGTTACTTTTAAAAAATTCTCATGTATAACTTCGATTCATCTCTATGGCTAGGGTTAGGATTTTTGACTCTTCAATTTAAGATCTGATAATCCAAAGGAGAAACCATTTTTTCCCCTTAATTTGTGATAGTAAAAAAAAACTTGATTAACATTTTTATTGATTCAAAATCGTATTTTTTTCTAATACGGCTGTGCAGTTTCTCTTTATTTCTGCTACAATTGTGAAATCCTCTAATTTACAGATTTCTTTTTGATTTTAAATTGTTACTTCTGTTGTATGTTCGATTGTTTATTTTAATTACTTTTCCTATTCTTGGTTGCCTTTTAAACGGATTAACTTCTTCTTTACTAATAATAAAGCTCAAATTTTCTCTGTCTAGATGTATGTAGGATGTCTGTGACGCGCATAGCGCCAAGACCGTTCTGCCGATTTTCATGAAATTTGGCACAAAGTTGGTTTGTAGCATGGGAATGTGCACCTCGAAGTGATTTTTCGAAAATTAGATTTGTTCTTTTTCTATTTCAATTTTAAGATCGCTTTCTGGAGAAAAACTATCATAAGATGGACAAGTAAATTACGAACTTATCATGACGTGGAATGGGGGAGAGATTGAACATAGCCAATTGGCGAGAAAGTCGTCATCCACTATTTGTAAATATGCCGGGAACTGAATGACTTTTAATTTTCAACTACGGGCAAAGCCGTGCGGGTACCACTAGTTCTAAATAAAGCCATATGTAACAACAACTCTAATAGGGCTGTGCAAGAACCCTTGCTTTTTATTTATTTATTTAAACCCTACCGATCACCACCGTACCAACCCTGGTGAGGGTTTAACCCGATGTGGTGATTGGGGGGGGGGGGGGCAGAATAGTTCTTGAGCGACCAATCACTCGCTGGAGAAACTTTTATACAAACAGAAGCAAAGACAAAAGCATATAACATTAAATAAACAAAGTATACTAGTGAAATAGAAGTTAAATGAGACTGATTGCTGGTAAATACAATATAAAAGGCAACAAAAGTTCTTTGAAAGTTTTTAGGCCGGAAATTTCAAGTCTCCTGCTTGTGATATGACAAGGGATATTATTTTATAGATATTCTTACGTGAAACTGGATGAGATAGAATATGTGTAACATTTTTGGAAAAAGAAAGGTTGGAATTGGAAGTGCAATGAAAAGAACTGGTTGGAGGATAGTTAAATATGTAATGTTCAGGAGTTCCAGGTTGATTGCATACACATAAAGGTGGACTAATTATCTTGAATCATTGTAGATACGAAGGAAATGGTCCATGTACACTGAGAAATTGTACTTCTATTGGATGTTTGCAGCGTGGTTTTAGTTTAACTTTTGGCAGGAAATCATGAACTCTGCGACAAATTTCTGCAGTGTCCCAGATTTCCAACCAATTTTGAAGAAGTTCAGACCAAAGGAGATATTTAAGGAAAGATTTTGGAAGAGGAGTTTCATATACAAACTAGTGGCACCCGCACGGCTTTGCCCGCAGTAGAAAATTAAAAGGTCTTTTGGTTCGCCTGTATATTTGCAAATAATGTACGATGAATTTCTCGCCAATTGGCTTGCCCATGTTACAGTTCCACGTTATGATAACTTGGTAATTTACTCGTCCATTTTATGATAATTTTGCTCGAAAAAATGTTCTTAAAATTGAAATAGAAAAAGAACAAAATCGAATTTTCGAAAAATCGCTTCGAGGTGTACACCCCCATGTTACACACTAATTCTGTGCCAAATTTCCTGAAAATCGACCGAATGGTCTAGGCACTATGCGCGTCACAGAAATCCTGACAGACAGAGATAGATACGAACAGAGAAACTTTCAACTTTATTATTAGTAAAGATGATGCGTAAGATTCATTGCTGCAGTTTTAGCTAAAAAAATCGCCTCGTTCATTGCCGTAGTGGTCCATGGGAGCTCTAATCCATGATAGTTTTATATTATTTGGGTGTTCTCTGCAGAGGGCTTGGATGTATCTGACTAACTTTGATGTATGCATTGGGTCCATTATCGCTTTGAGAGAAGACATACTGTTTGAGAATAGTGCAGTGCTAGAGATAATATTTTTTGATGCAATATAGTGTAAAGCGTGAAAGATGGAAAAAAGGTCCGCTTAAAATATTGAATTATTTACTGTTAGTTGGCAAATCAATCGTAGGCAACCTGATTATTGGAGTTGTGAGTAAAGCTGATGCTGTTCCATCACATATTTTCGATCAGTCCGTGCAAATTCCAGTATGTTGTCTTGAAATATTAGGTTCTTCTAGATTGACATACGGAATTGCACGTTGTAATTTCGGATGTACTTTCCATTTTTGCACCCATTTTATCCTATGATTACGCAAGAATATCTATAAAATAATGTCCGTACTCATATCACAAGCAGAAAAGTTTAAAGTTTATTCTGACAAAACTTTATTTTGTTTTTGTATGTATACATATATATAAATAGGGTGTTTTGTTTTAACCTGCAAGACCTATGTATACTTCCAATTGCAAAAATGTTCAAAATCCAATGCAGGATTAAGATATTGAAAGTTTGATGAAAAAATAAAAACGAGTCAAAAAATAGGAAATGTATTTCTTTTATGTGGGCCCTAGGTCCCCTAACTAATATTTAGACAAAAAATCTCCACTGAAAACTATTACTAACACAAAAACTTGACATTTGTGCGACCAAAACTCAAGGAGATATTCCAGTTTAAAGTTTTAAGGGACCATACAGAAGATGAGATTGGAACTTATCGCTCTTTCAGAAGAATGACAGGTCATCGAAGTAAGAAAAACAGGGTATTCATATTTTTCATTGCTATTCAAAAATAAATGCAAATGTTATGCCGCGATACGCAAAAACACTGTACAAAATCTCGAATAATTTGGAAAATCACACTGTATGCACCCATGTAATTTTAAACACTTGTTAACCACTATATTGTCCCCCAAAAACTGTTATTAATGGCGAGTGAAAAGTGGTGTAAGTCACAAAACGCTGCGTTTCATATCTCGGTGAATATTGGTCGTACTATTTTCAAACTTTTTGTGTTGGAATTATTTTTCAATTGAGATTATTTCCCTAAATATAAGTTAGGGAATCTGGGGTCCGTATAAAAAGTTGAATTTTGTATTTTTTTACTCCTTTTTATTTTCACTTTAAACTTTCAATATCTTAATCCCTGCATCTGATTTTGAACATTTTTGCAATTGGAAGTATACATCTAGGACCAATGGTTGTGAAAATAAAGGCCTTGCAGGATAAAACGGAACACCCTGTATATATAGATATATAAACATAATTATACAGGTATTCTTGCACATTCTTCATGACAACAATAAAGAAAACATGAAAAGATCATTTTTTTCATTTTTCTGAAATAAACCCTCTTGAAAGGGCGGATTTCTAATTTTTATCCTCAAGTGAAAAATCGTCGCCTATCAAGAAAACTCTTTTTAAACTGCTATCTGGCGGCACAATTTTTAGCTGTCTGCACGCGGCTCAGACGGAATTTTCAGCTATATACGTCAAGCTCTAAGTCATAGTCAGCGCAAAAGACATCGTAAACCGTTGACATTTATCTTCATACGCGAACCAAGGCACTTGACATCGCCGCGCATCCCTTGTATTCACAGCATGGATTACAGACAGAATCCCCACTGAGACAATTGCCAGAGATTTTTCTCCCTCTCTTTTCTTGTCTTCTAGTTGTCAGATACCGCGCGAAGGATTCAGAGAAAGTTGTTCCTGGATAGCAAGCTAAATAGAGGATTTTATCTGAGACGGGGTCTTTGCTGAACTCTTGTTTTATACCTTATGTAAAGAGAGGAATGTGCAGCTTTGTGTTGGAAAAATACACCTTCGTGCTGGCCATTATAAGAAGAGTGAAGGACTGATCAATCTAGCTCGTATCCATTCTTTTGACTAGGTTAAATTTTAACATAAGACACAGCGAGGAGCAAACGGGTGTACGTGACAAAAGAAATGTTATGATTAAAACGGGTGCTAAATACGAATCATGTAGTAGCTTTCATTTGCTAATCTTCTTAAGTTACGCAAGAAAGCAGCATATGTCAGGATTACCACTTACCACAGTGCTACTGTCTGACCACGGATTGTATGGAAAGACAAACATCCGTTTTACAGCCAGAAATGGACGAATCTATTATTTTTCAGCGATGTCATATTTTGCAGAAACAGAGACTCATTCAATTAGCGGAATACGTGCATCAAATTTTTACTTTTCCCCCTTATTTACATAGATTTGTCTTATCTTGAAGTTTGAAAATTCCATGCAATCCGTGGTTGGACAGTAGCTCACATTGAAGATTGGAGTTTAAAACCCTTTCAGACGGAATTTCGAAATACTTAACCGAAAGTTGTTTTTATTTGGTAGAGAGTGTACTATGGTAAAGAGTATCTTATAGACAAAATTTCATGTTTATAGGTGAGAAGTTAAAAGATTTATGACACGTCCAATAATCTGGACATATATTATTGAAATACATATTTCAGCTAATAAAACGATGAAACATCAAACAAACTTCTTTGTAAAATAGTCTCTAAACAATAATAAAACATAATATAAGCATTTGAAATGATTAATATAAGATTATATATATTTTTTTAAAATAAAAAAAAAAACTCGCCTTTGCCACGAGAATCTGTGGTTGGGAAAATGAGCCAGTCCCATTCTCTCCCAACCCCTATTTCTTCATGTTGTCAATCCCAAAATGAAAAATTCTTGTACAGATAATAACAAACAGACTGTAAAGAATCATCTACGAAAAAAATCGATTAATTTATTTAACTAATAAATGACAAGCAGCTGTTTAAAGTTCATGTCCGGTATACCGGACGCCACGTCTGAAAGGGTTAAGTCTTATTTGCAATAGCTATCTGCAAATTTTCACTTTCATCCCTTCTACTCACGGGAAGACAGAGCGAAACTGGTATTAAATAATTTTAAAAAAGTTGTTGTTTGGTTGTCAGCGACTAAATTAGGTCGTGACCTAACCAAACTGACACGAAAAATTAATTTTCCATATATTTACTCATTTTGCAATGAAGGAAAAGTGACTGGGAAACGACTTTTTTAAAATTAAAGTACAGTCCTTATTTTTATCCTGCTATGGATGACATATTGAATGCAGGTACAAATAAGTGTTTTTTCAAAACGATATTTGACATCTTTTTGAAATGGCACGGAGAACTTCAAAGAAACTACTCGATGCACCGAAAGCTCATAAGGGTGCGTTCGTTGGAAAATAATGTACACTTGAAGTACAGTAGGGTGCACTCAAAAGGACAGTAGAGTGCACACGAAAGGACAATAACTCACTTGCAAAGGGACAATTGTCGCTTTCCAAGGTGCGAGAAAATAGTAGAGTCGGGGTTAGGTTCAGCCACTGATATCATTGCAATATTTGACCCTATTTTGAATTTCTGTAGAATCAATTGCAATAATTCAAATTTCTGACAATCTACAACTTTGATGTACTTTATTTTGCGTATTCAGCTGTATAAAACAAAGCATTAACAAAGTTCTGTTATGGATATTTACTGTATAGCGTGATATTGTTCATGTTGGCTGCAGATGCAATGAATTTGCCGACCACCTTGTCTCGTTGTCAGAGAACTCTGACTGCAGATGGAAAGGATCTGCGATTGAATCTTCACTCAGGCATGGATGCATATACTTTCTTTCTTCTGTCCTTGTCCTTCTTTTGTGTGTGAATGTGTTGTTATGCTATGAATGGTTGTCTACTCTAAACACCGGTCTTTATGGCATGTGTGTACTGTGGAAGTCAGACTTCACACCAAATGACGGTACAATTGGAAAAGTGAAGCAGCAGGGCCCCGAATTGCCAGTCTAGTTGGCACAACAAAAACAAACATGATTCCGTAACTTTTAACTGTGACATGAAACTTTAAAAAATACTTCTTTAACTGCTTTAAACTGAGGCTTAACTGATTTAATCCCAATAGAAGGTGATATACAAGTAGAAAATAATTTTGCAATGAAAATTTTTTTCAAAGAAATTTATTATGTTAATAAATTGCTGCCGTGGTGCACAAATGTAGTATTTGTAACTGCATTTTTGAGACATACAAATATTTGATACATACGTGATAAATATTGACATTATTATTTTATACTCTGATCATTTAGACAGGAATAACGAACTGTAATAAGTTGCGGAAGTAGTATTACGGTATTATATCATTGTTTTTAATGCTTGCTTATTAATTATTAACTCCATCTTATTTCTATATTTTAGAAGTTAATATTTTCTAACGCCTTAACGATTCCAAACTGAAATAATAAATTTAATTTTGTAAATAAATGGAATCTGAAGTGCTTATTAGATATTTAATCAACAGTTTGCACAAAGTTGCTACTATAGGTAACTAACGAATGATTGATTGTCCTCTGGAGACTATCCATGCATCCAAATAAAAAATCTGTCTTTCAATTCTTTTTTTAGTTCCTTAGTGTCTCGGCATTTTAAAACACTTTCTTTCGCACGATACCGTATAATTTTAAACGAAGTAGAAGTACATACATTTCACAATCTTCAGCGACATAAAAATAAAAGAAAAAAAAACGGCAATTACATCGGAAATGCAATTTACATGGTAACGCAAGATGGGTTACACAAAATGAGGGGACATTAGTTAGAACTCCCCAGAAAAGTCGATTACAGACCAATGCTCTTTAAAATTAACGCGCGTATCCTCTGTTTTACAGTTTCATTAACAAAACCTTCTTACGAGCCAATATCAGCAGAAAAATTCCAATTCATTAAAAGACATCCCGCTTTACTTTTCTCGCCATCGCGTCCTATTACGAACTGCGGTAGCGAAATCCCATTTTCGTATCGAAAAATCAATAATTATGTCATACATTCATACATCTTTCAAGGGGAGAAAAAGATGATATCCTTTAGTGTCTTACGCTTTTTTTTCCTCACCTCTCACTCTCCACTGCGTTCTTTTCTTTCTTTCTTACTCTCTCATCCTGCTCTCACTCCCTCCCCCCTTTTCATCATTCTCCTCCCCCCCCCCCGTTTTGAATTAAAGTTGATGGATCCTCGGAAGCAGGTAATGAGTAAAGATCACACAAAAATGAAGGAACTAACGAGCGAGGCGGTCGCAGGCTCCTACACCTCCAGGACAATGACTTGCTATGATTAAAAGTGAAGGACACATAATAAGACGTTGATGGTTTTAATTAGGTTGCCTCTTGAACTCGAGGGGTGAGGGCAAACAATGAATTTTTGTTGGATTCAGCGGACGCGGGAGATTTTCGCCCGCCGGATAGAAGAAACCAGGAATTCGGGTAATTGTCGAAAGGGGAAATGAAAAACAAATTTCGAAACGTTGCTCATAATGAATTAATATGTTTTTCAAATAGCCGAATTAAATTTAACAAGTGGAAGAAAGGGCAAATTGACACACAACAGGTTTTTTTTTTTCTTCTTTCTTTTTCCGCTTTTAGGAGTTTATTGAGCGGATGACATTTTTAAGTAATTTGTGTCGTTAAATGAAATTTTAAAATAAGAAATGATATTTTCTGCACATAAATATGTTTACTGATGTCGCTATCGGTAAAATATAATACATAGTATAAAGTGGAGTCACGCGCCACTACGGGGGGGGGGGGCAGCCCCGGGTGTCACCTTAACTAGAATTGAAAGTTTTTGAAAAATCGGAAGGTAAAATGCATTTATGCAAACTTCAAATTTGAAAACTTTCCGGGGATAAACCTCCGGACTTCCCACCTTAATCCTTTTTTTGTACATTAGCCGACTTAAAATTTCGTTATATCACAAATGTAGTTTTTGAATTGCATGAATTTCATATTTACCTGTTTTTTTTCTTTTGCGTTTGTAGCGGGGGGGGGGGGGGGGGTAACACCACAAATTACCGTCGCGGGTGTCACCCATGCTAGGTACGCTACTTATAGTCTATTATTTAATCTAAGGAGAAATAAAAAGCAAATTCTGAAACATTGCTTGCAATGAGGCAATGTTGTTTTCAAAGAAGTCGCACTAAATTTAACACGTAGAAAAAAAAGAAAATTGACACACAGCAAGACTTTGTTTTTATTTTTACGCCTCTAAGAATTTATTGAGAGCAAAATATTTTTTAATAAAACATGTTGCTAAAAAGGTTTAAAAAAAGGGTATTTAATGCTATTATTTAAAAAAAATTCCTTCAAACGTAAACATTGAAATTTAATGCCCCGATTAAAACGCTATTTTTATTTTACTGCTCAATACCAGTACTAAAATGAAAGATCTGTAACAGAAAACACTTCTAACTGCCTGTATAAGCTGCCTGTGTCAACATATGTTTTTTTTTTTTCATATATACCGAGAAGTGACAAAATCGGAAAACAAAATTTTTCAATTTGGTGGTAGTTCCAAGCTTTTAGAGATACTTTAAAGATAAATATTGCTTGAATTATTTCGCTCTAAAAGTAAACTGAAATTGAACTTAAAGCTTAAATTCCTGTATTTTCACTTTTCGGCTCATCATCAGCACTAAGAGGAAATATTTGTAACTGAAAACACTTATAGCTGTGTACACTTGTCAAACTGTATACTTCTGATTTTTATCAACAGCGAGAAGTGACAGAAACTTAAAACCTGATATTTTCAAAGATTCATGGCAATTTTGAAGATGCTTTGAGAAAATAATTTAAAAGGATGTTGACTTGAAAACTTTCTCTCCGAACGTAAACATTGAAATCCAATGCTCAGATTAAAATTCTATTTTTATTTTTCTGCTCAAGGTTAACCCAAAAAAACGAAAGATCAGTAACTAAAAACACTTCGAATTGTCTTTAAGTTAAAATTTACATATATGATATTTTGTGAACACCAAGAAGAGAAAAAAACACAAAACCTAATATTTTCTAAACTTTATGGAAATTTTAAAAAAGCTTTGAGAAGATAATTTAAAGCGTAAGATTACAGTGCTGGTAAAAAAAAATGCATCATCCTCGTATTTTCACAACAATGGCATTATGTGAGAAGTTTTGGTCGACCGATTAACGATGAATGTATGTGAAATTCTGCAAAATGTATGAAATAAACATTGAACAGCAGGAATCCGATAATTGTTACGTAGATCGGGGGCTGTTTCCGGGCCAAGGCAAACTGCTGATCCGATGCTCATTTTTCCATTTCTGAACATGCGTGTGAGTTTAGGGGAAAAAAAATTACTTAACCCCATGTCAATTTAAGTCTAATGGCAGGATAAAGGTTTCTAAATCGTTACTTACCAGTTTTGCCCTATGGCACGGAGCAGAATTATTCTGGAAAATGACGTTTGGAACGGAAGTAAAGTGATCCCGGATAGTAGGAAGCAATTTCTCCTCCAAAATGTCAATAAACACCTGAGCGTTTACTGTTCTTTGCACGAAGTGAAGTCCACCAACTCCTTGTTAAAAAAAAACATCCCCAAATCATCTGGGATACGGGATGCTTGACTATGTGTTGAATGCAGTCGGGATGATATTCCTCTCCTTTGCGGCACGGGTGATGCAATTTTTTTTCACACCACTGTACTTGAAAATTTTCTCTCCAAATGCAAACATTGAAACTCAATGCTCAGCTTCAAACACTACATTTTTAGTTTTTGGCTCAACATCAGCACTAAAATGAAAGTTTAATAACTGAAATTTTTTTTAACTGTATGTGTACGTTAAAATGTAAATAAATAAATTTTTTTTAATGGTGTAATGATAAGTGACAGAATCATAAAACCCTAAGAATGTTTTTTAAATTAATTCCAGAGAGTCATCGGGTAGATTTTAAAGGGAAATAGAGCTTATTTTTTTCCAAGCGCAAACAGTGAATTCAATGCGCAACTTATAACTACATTTTTTTTTTATTGGTACTAACTTTTTACAGAACAAGCAGACGTAGTAAAAACAGAAAACATAACATTATTTTAACATCATGGTGAATCCAAACAATCACCGAAAATGTATTTTAAAGGGAAAGATTACTTGAATTTTCCCTCTAAACGTAAACACTGAAATTTAGTACACGGCTTAAAACGCCACATTTTTATTTTTCGTCTCAACACCAGCACTTAAATGAAAATTTAGCATATTAGCATTTTCTGAAGGAGGTTATTCTAAAACTAATTACCTGCAAAAAAGCAACAATGCGCAGGAAATTTCAGACAGACATGAACAATGTTTCACGCTGAAAGTCTCCTAGAGGAGATGAAGAGGCAATTTTCGGCAAGCCATCAGCTAATTATTACGCGCGCTTTCTTCAGTTTCCTGAATTTTGCTTGTTTCCGGGTCTTTCAAACTCTTAATAATTTGCTTTCAATAGCTGCTCTCAATTCGAGTGCACCTAGGCATTGTTTATGACTGAAGAAAACATTCTGCTTCAACATTTAGCTGCAGAAATTCCCCGGACGTAAAATTTTCTGACTTTTTAAAGAGGTTTTATGAGTATATTGTTCGTTTCTTGAATGTCCAAAATCGTTGAAAGAGTATTAATTGTAGAAACTTATACGAATGGCATTCAATTTCTACAATGAAATCCCCATATGAGAAGATATTATGTATGTTTAAATGCTCAGACATGGTGTTTCTTTCTCAATCGCTATCTTGAGAATCAGGTTTGAGATTCAGTAACACGCACTTATCTTTGAACAATGAAGGTATTTGAAATAATTGTTTGAATATAGTCGGATAGAATTGGAGACAATAGCTCGTTGGAAAACAAATCTTAATATCCTGACTAATGATCTTTTATAAGTTGTAAGTTTAGGTACGAAACATTTAATGGGGAACGGGATTCAAGAATTTCTATTTTATCGTTCTAAAATTAGCATTTCTTGAATAGACGTATGAATAATAAATATCAGAGTATTGTTTTGTATCAAGTGTTATTCTCTGTAAACAACAAATGTTCAATCAACAAAGTACAGATTGTCGAAGCAATGGTACGGATTTTCATACTTGTTTCGAAGTTGCAGATACACTATTATTTGTTAATTTGAAATGAAACGCATTTTATCCCCATACTTGCATCAATGCATTGAAAATCTAATGCAATACAATCATAACTTTTAACTAAAACTAGTGTTTGCCCAGTGGTCGAAATTCGACCCTATTCATAAATGAATATTTGAGAAAACTTGAATGAATTTAACTATTTCTAACATTTTTATTTCTACTCTTACTCATTTCTGTTGCATATCGGGGGAAACGTAGAAGTTTTATATGTATACGCAATACCAAACAGTAGTAATTTATTCCAATTTTACTTTTTGTCTGTTAATCTCAAAATAAATGGATGAAAAGGGATATTTCGGTAATGTGGTCGTTTCTGAAATTTTAAGTTTTTTTTTGAAAGGGCATACTTAAAAATATTGGTATTAGCCATTTTTTAAATAATTTGAAAAAAAAAAATATTTTTAAACAATTATTTTAATCGGTGCGCAGATTGAAATTCATTTTTTACGCTTCTGCACATTGCATCAAAAGCAATGAAATGCCATTCACTGATTCCATTAGCGCGCATCACAAATTATCATAATCTGGAAACGCGGTTGAGAGCAAACCGTAGATATTTAGCGCGGCAATGGAGGCACGCGCCAAAGTACATCACTTATAACGTCATAAAGACTACGCCTTATTTCCAAAATTGGACATTAAAAAAAGTTTTAAAAAAACGACTGTTGAAAAAATAAAAGTTTTTTCTGGCTGAACTTTTTTTTTTTCTTATTCTATCTATTTCAGTGACTAAAAGAGTACTTTTGATTGAAGGAAACAACCCCATTGAGAAATTGATGTGGTCGACAAACTGCTGGCATGAATAATTTATTTTGGATATCATGTTGCTTTGTGCTAACCCTATGCAAATAAATATTTCCCTACTCTTTGTTTACGTATGCAAAATAAAAACATTTTTCGGGCTAGCATTGGAAACAAAAAAACTGACGCCAATGGATAAAAATCGCCAATTATCCAATTTTCAAAATCTTCCCGTATAAAATGAAGCATCAATCAGTTCATGCGTAAAACTTCTGTGATCAATACTACTTATAAAAGGTCTACTATTACTGAGGAAATTGCTTCTTCGTCATTAGAAATATAAATTTCCAAGTATCAAAAAAAAAAAAAAAAAGAACTCTACTCGTGGAAATATAAAAGTGTCCATTCGAAAACACTGAACGTCGCAGTATTAGTACAATTTTTAAAAAAAGTCGTTTTTGAGATTTGTTTATGATTAAGGGCGATGCATAATTGATGTCACATTTTTCAACATTTTCGACCCTCTCCCCCCTTTGTCACAATGTTTTGCACTTCACTATACCCCCTCTTCCCTTTGTCACATGTCACGCTGTTTTTCAGAAACGTTCCTATTAAAAAAAATCATGTTGTCACGTTCTCCCCACTGTATGCTCTTCTTGTCATGTCTTTCCTCTCCCTTGTCACAAACTGTTACTATTTCGTGAACCCCTCCTTAAAGCGGGACTTCATTCGTGGACAGCCCTTATTTTGTGGCAACCGTATGCAAATATACATTTTCCTACTCTTTGTTTTCGTACACAAAGTAAAAAAATTTCTCGGGCTACAATTGGTGCCAAACATTTGACGCCAATAGATGAAGAACTCCCGCCAATTTAACAATTATCGAAATCTTCCCGAATGAAATGATCCTGTAAAACTCAGATTATACGTAAAACTTCTGCATGAACAATGCTTCTTTTATTAAGTTTAATATTATTGAGAACGTTGCCTTGACCTCTGCAGTTAGAATTATTAAATTTCAAACACTCAAATGAACGAATCCAACTTGCTGCATTAAAAATTGTCCATTCAAAAACACTGGATGTCGCAATAATAGTGTTTTTTATTTTTTAATCATGTTTGTGATTTGTTTATGGTTTAAGGGAAAACTGACAAACGCACTTTTCAAAATTTTTGATCTTTCTCCCTTTGTCGCAAAGTTTCACACTTCACCATAACCCCCTTTGCCACATATCACACTGTTTTTCATAAACGTTCTTATATAAAAAAAAAAAAAGCTTGATGTCTCCCATTCTCCTCATTGTATGTACCTCTTGTCATTTATTTCCTCCGCCTTCTCACGAACGGTTACAATTTAATGAACCTCACCTTAAAGAGGGACTTCATTCGTTGTCAGTTCCTTGCCAATAGACATTTCTGTACTCGTTTTTTACGAATGCAAAAGAAAAAATATTTCTCGTCCTGGCATTGGTGCCAAAATGGATAAAGTTCGCCAATCTCCCAATTATGGAAGTCGTTCTGAATGAAATGATGCCGCAAAAATCCCTTAATACGTAAAACTTCTATGCAAACAATATTTTTTTTGTAAAAGTAGGCATGATGCCGTTAAATATAAAATCTCAAACAGTCAAATGAACGAACTCTACTCACGGCAACATACGATTGTCCATGCGAAAGCACTGGACGTCGTGATTTTATCAAAACTTAACCTTGAGATCTGTTTGTGGTGATAGCAAAAGCAGGAATTATTGGGAGCTTGAAACTGAAAGTCGTCCCTCACTCCGTAAAATAATTTATTTAAATATTAAAATCGCGAAAATTAATCAAAATGAAAATATTTTAAATGCCCGTAATTACCCAAAAAGCCTCAATAATAAAAACAAATACAAGTATTTCATTTCTTTATGCTCAAGCGAGAATTGGCAACACCATAATATTATGCAGCAATTTCTTCACGCTAACTATGTCGCGTGAAAAAGCAAATAAAAATGAATTTTCACTAACTTTTAATTGCTTCTAGCGTGTTTTTTAGCCATTTTAGCGGATTGGCATTTTCGAACGGTAAACCGGGTAGAACGTGTTTTATAGTATTTTGCACGAGCTTTCCAACCATACCATGCTCGAAGCGCTAAAATGCATTTTTCATGTAGTAAGAGCTGTTTAAAAAAGCAATTAAAACTTAATGTTTCACGCTACCAACAATGAATTTCAACAATGGAAAAGAGATAAAATTAAAATTTTTGAGTTTCGCTAACTAAAAAACGCTTATAACTTTTTTTCTAGTGGCTTTAGGTTATTGGACCTTGGGCACTTTGACAATTTCTTCGTTAGGAGTATTTTTTAAAAACCTTTCCAACCATATCAAATTCGAAAAAATTGGACCATCCGTTCGCGTAGAAAAAGCCATTTAGGACGAAAATGAGTTTTTTTGTTAATATCTCCGTTAATTAGCCTTCGATTTCAAAAATTTTTATTGATGACACTAAAACTCGGCAATAGCTATCGAACAAAAAAAGAATGAAGGAAATCGGTTCACAAGCAAAGAAGGAATCGGTACCGAAAGAAAACGGCTTGCCTATTAATATATAAAGATAAACGATTGAAAATGAGTGATTTCAGGTAGCGGCGCGTATTTTTTCGTAGCTATTTTGTAATCTGTTGCATTAGTTTCTGTCTCTCAAATCTGAGGAAACTCTCTTTTGATCTAATGTTTCTGCAAAAATAGGGAACTTACCTACTATTCATATTTTTACTTCATTTTACAAAAAAGGAAAGCATTGTATTCGCGAAAAAATTTTCACCCAGAAATTGGCTTTAATTACCATTTTGCTCACTCCCAAATGAACGTTGAGTTTTTTTTCAACCCGACCACATGTGGATATGTGCCTAGGAACGTACAGACACCCGAAATATCCATTTTGATGATCCCCGAGTTAATTACAACGAGTTTTCTCGTGACGTCTGTATGTACGAATGTATGTGCGTATGGGTTTATGTGTGTCGCATAACTCAAGAACGGAATGTCCTAGAAAGTTGAAATTTGGAACGTAGACTCCTAGTGGGGTCTAGTTGTGCACCTTTGGTTGCATTCGGATGCACCAAAGGGGGCTTTTGCCCCTTTTCGGAGGGAAATCATTGTTAATTTCGATGTAAACTCAAGTGGTGTTATAATTTGGCGGACACGTGGAGATATATCGCCAGTCTTTTTGGTCGCCAAGTTTTGTCGCCAACTTGGCAACAAATTTGGCGATTTTTTTTTTTTGAATCTGGTTTTAATTTAGCCATTGTTAGTGATATTTAGAGAGTAAACTATTGAATCATATTAAAGCTGCCAATAATAAGAAAATGACATTAAATTGGAGTAAAAGAAAGTCATGTGATGCACACATCAGCTCGCTAATTCATTCTTTTAATGAGCAGAAGTAGCAAGATAAGGTAGACGCCAATCTCATCGACGAAGAATCGGAAGTTCTGAACTATCCGGTTGAAGACCCTCCATGTATGCTCAGGGACCAATCAAACCGAAATGATGCACAGGTTTTGGTAAATTTTCTACCTCTTTCACAAAAAAATACACTCAATTTCAAAGTAGTGGTTTCCAAAAATGTGAAAAAAAAAATGTGCCTCTTTATAGTTCCCCTAAAATTGTGGTGCGCAGATCTGTCAGTAGAATTGTGCGTTAATCAGGTTTTGTGTATGCTAATGGGTACTGATACACGTGAAATATCTCTCAAAGCTCCTCAAGCTCCAATCGAAACTTTTTGGGGTATGCTCAGGGACCAATCAAACCGAAATGATGCACAGGTTTTGGTAAATTTTCTACCTCTTTCACAAAAAAATACACTCAATTTCAAAGTAGTGGTTTCCAAAAATGTGAAAAAAAAAAAAAATGTGCCTCTTTATAGTTCCCCTAAAATTGTGGTGCGCAGATCTGTCAGTAGAATTGTGCGTTAATCAGGTTTTGTGTATGCTAATGGGTACTGATACACGTGAAATATCTCTCAAAGCTCCTCAAGCTCCAATCGAAACTTTTTGGGGTATGCTCAGGGACCAATCAAACCGAAATGATGCACAGGTTTTGGTAAATTTTCTACCTCTTTCACAAAAAAAATACACTTAATTTCAAAGTAGTGGTTTCCAAAAATGTGAAAAAAAAATGTGCCTCTTTATAGTTCCCCTAAAATTGTGGTGCGCAGATCTATCAGTAGAATTGTGCGTTAATCAGGTTTTGTGTATGCTAATGGGTACTGATACACGTGAAATATCTCTCAAAGCTCCTCAAGCTCCAATCGAAACTTTTTGGGGTATGCTCAGGGACCAATCAAACCGAAATGATGCACAGGTTTTGGTAAATTTTCTACCTCTTTCACAAAAAAATACACTCAATTTCAAAGTAGTGGTTTCCAAAAAATGTGAAAAAAAAAATGTGCCTCTTTATAGTTCCCCTAAAATTGTGGTGCGCAGATCTATCAGTAGAATTGTGCGTTAATCAGGTTTTGTGTATGCTAATGGGTACTGATACACGTGAAATATCTCTCAAAGCTCCTCAAGCTCCAATCGAAACTTTTTGGGGTATGCTCAGGGACCAATCAAACCGAAATGATGCACAGGTTTTGGTAAATTTTCTACCTCTTTCACAAAAAAATACACTCAATTTCAAAGTAGTGGTTTCCAAAAATGTGAAAAAAAAATGTGCCTCTTTATAGTTCCCCTAAAATTGTGGTGCGCAGATCTGTCAGTAGAATTGTGCGTTAATCAGGTCAGGTTCGGATCAGGTGCGTTAATCAGATCAGGGATGGTTCGGCTCTAGGTGCTGTTGAAAATATCGAAACGTTAATAGATAATGTTTCTATATATTGCATTTTTTCAATTATGTTTCAGAATTCCACCCTAGTCGTGCTTGTTAAAACGGAAGAAATACTCTTTTTATTAAATCTGGTAATTAAACATATTACTAGAGATTGACTTCAGAGTGTTCTAAAAAGTCACAACAAAATATTGCCACAATAGTTCAATGAAATATTTAGTTAAAAAAATATGAACTGACAACTGCACTTGAGGAATGAATAAACGAAGTAAGAAAACTTCCTCGAATAACAAAGCAAAAAAGCTCTAGCGTACAAATCTTAAGTTAAAGCTAATAATGGCATTATACGGTTGAAATCCTTTTTTTTTCTGGTATTTGTCGTTTTTAATTTCCACAGAAGTTATCTTTAAAATAACTTTATCTTCACAATTTCCTATTGGCTCGGGTGAAATATGTTTCAAAAATACACCGTTAAATATCGAATCTTGAGTTGTAAGTTTCTGAAACCTTGTAAATTAATAGTGATAAATGTACCAACAAAATTAAAAATATGAAACACAATAAAATGTTTTTTTTTTCCTTTTAAACAAATTGAAATGAAGCTAAGATGGATTGCAAAGAATAATTTATTGTTTCTGATCGCAAAATGCTTACTTTAATTTTGAAATAATTGTACTGCAGTACGTGATTCTCTAAACGCCATTTATTTTAATGTTATGAATTTATATGCTCTCTAAATCAAAAAAAAAATTGTAATTTTTGCAAAACAGAAGCTATTTTGTCCTTGTTTCATTACGATTATTTTTATTTCAAACATCTAGACATAAAGAAGCTCTTATTCGTATTTATTGTGTGTATTTTTTTAAAAAGATTTTTCTTTTTTCTGTTTGTTTATTTATTTTTCAAAATAAACTATGCAGAACTTTGCAGAATTAACTTCATTTATTTTAAAAGATATTCTATTTATTTTTATTTTTCATATTTATTTATTTATTTTGTGGAATAAACTATACATTCCATTTTAATGAAAATGGTTTTCAATTAAAAGTTTTAAAAGCAATTATTCTCAAGGCTATTTTTACTAAATTTATTAACATCTAAATACACATTAGTTTTTTTAGTTTGCAGTGGAAACGTTCAAAAAGAAAAAAAAAGAAAGAAAGAAAGAAAAAAGCCTGGTTAGAGAATTAGCGAAGCATACTTTTTAAAGTCACTTTTTATTTATTTATCAATAACAAAAATAAGTAAGTATTTTGATTTGCTGTAAATGCGTTGTATACAAAAAAAAAAAAAAAAAAAACATATATACATCGCAAGGTTAGAGAAAAGTTTAACTGCAATACATCACTCTTTAAACACTTAGTTTAACAAAGAAAAACAATTTTTTTACGAAATTCGACTTTATATTTATTGTATATTCATCAACAATCTCTCAAGGGGGGAGTGGTTGAGAAATTGTTGATGAATTCTCAAGGTACAATCACTCTTGAGAGTCTCTCTCTTTTTCAAGAGTGATACAATCACTTTCTTGTATTTGTCGATGCCTATTTTGTAAAATGATTTATCTTTGCTCTCTAGTTTCTGCAACCACTTCTTCATTTAATCAACTTTTCTTTTTTTCTTTAATTTACATTCCCTTGTTAACATTTATTAACATACACTGCCTTGTTGATATTCATTATTTTCCCTTACTTGTCAATAGTCAATTACTTACATTCATTTTCTAATTATTCAACAGATTACTTTATCTTTCTAATATTCATTACCTCATATTCGTTTGATAATAGTCATAGTTTACATTCATTAACATACACTGCGTTGTCCGTATTCATAAATTTACATTATGTGTCAGTAGGCAATAACTTACATTCATTTTCTAATGTTCAACAGATTACTTCATCTTGTTAATATTCATTACCTCATATTCGTTTGATAATAGTCATAATTAATATTCATTAACATACTCTCCCTTGTCCATATTCATTAATATACATTTACTTGTCAATAGTCAATAACTAACATTCACTTTTTAATGTTCAACAGATCACTTCATCTTGTTATTATTCATTACCTCATATTCATTTGTTAATAGTAATTTTAATACATTTACATGTAAATATACATTATAGTCATGATGGCTTGATCGGTAAAGCGTCGGACTCGTAACCGAAGGGTCTCGGGCTCCATGGCAGTCGGTCGAAGATCCTCCATGTTCGTTTATGGGGGCAGGGGCACATTGATTATGTCGTACTCGCGAAGTCCTTCAAGTGATTCAATACATTTGGGGATACTGGACTAAGGGTTCCTCGACTTCGGGTCTGAATAAAATAGATCAGGGTCCCATCCAATCGGTTAAGTCACAAATAGTGTTAGGTACGAGATACCTTAAAGTGTGATTTTGAAATTCTCATTAACTTAAAATAGCATTTAATACTCAACGTTTTAGCCCACTGTTTAAACTAAGACACAAAAATCGCCAAATTCTGCATTTTTTTTATTATTTAAAAAACATTTCCGTTTTTTTTTCTGCTTAAAATGACGTTTGAACCCTGTTTCTATCTCAGTTAGAACCAAATAAAAAAAAATGTCTATTGCCTGTATTTAACTAATATTATATTTAACTTTAAAACTTTAAGCGCGTTTTTCTCCATGATGCAATTTTTTCCCGATTGTTTGCATTCAAACTCTTATAAGTGAAGATCTGATAAGGATAAAGTAATGAAATTTGGGGCATATCTTTTTCAAACAGTTTACTTTGATTTATACGTGGCTAATTTGAAAAAAAAAAAAATGTTCATTTAAAAAAAAAATGATTTAAAAAAGAAAGTATCTTCGAATTTTTCGAAATTGTTCTTCAAACATTTTTTTTTAATTGAATTAATATTTTTTAAATCGACGAATAAAAATTATAGCTTAGGTATTCAGGCACAGTTTTTTGAAAAAAAAAAAAAGAAAAATTGACCAAGAATATTTTGAGTTTTAACGATTTAAAAGAATCCCATTTGAAAAAAAAAATTTAAATTGTTTTTTTAAATATTTATGTTATGATTTTGATTATTAAATAGGTGGTGAATCAGTGCAAAAAATTTCAAAACTCTAAAATGTAAATATTTTTTTCTCAAAATGTGTTCGAGATCCCCCTTATTCATTTTAATAGCAAAATATGTCTCCAAAAGTAAAATGTCTTAGCTGTACGCTACTAAACATACATTATATTCGAACAATCATATAAAAATATACGAAAACGTATCAAGTATACAATTGCATATTACTCAGTCTGCTTATAAGTAATTCGAAGATGAAAAGCCACTGGTTCTTATCTTCCCTGCAAATTATCCTGCGGCATTATTTTTCATTTTCCGAATGATGTTACTGTATCCCCATTATTCCATTCTGCTCTTAGTATCTCCGCTATTCTATGCCTCGGAACAATTTTCTCTTTCGGATGTGTGCTTAACCACCCTCGAATAGCCAATAGATCTTTGTATCAGGTTCTCAATTGAGATGAATGAGGACTATGATTGCGGAGCCCAGGGACAGTTCGAACAACTAAACTAGGCGAAAGGGGTGAGAGCAGACGACAGTTTGACGCCTTACTCTCGTTACATGGATGGTTCAGGACGTTTTGGTGCAGAGAAAAAATGTTCGGTCTCTTGTATCATCTGTAACTATCGTGATCTCAAAATTCAAACAAAGATCAAATTTTGTTTTACTCATGTTATGTTCTATTCATAATATATTGATCATTAATTGTAAATATTTTTCCGAAACTTTTATGCCGGGTTGTGTGTGTATGTTCAAAACTTCGGAGTCCAATAAGTTGAACTGAATTGAATTTACTTAAAATACACCGCCAGCTCAGTTACTCCATCCGAGGACTGCAGTTTCGTGCTTTTTAGCACTCAATTGCAGCAACTTTTTCCTATTCCGGGCTGTTGAGTGCTAAAAAGCACGAAACTGCAGTCCTCGGATGGAATAACTGAGCTGGCGGTGTATTTTTAAGTATTTCTGCCTTAGCCCTGGCTTTAGGGCGGTAACTTACAACAAAATGAATTGAATTTAGTTGCTATTGACGGGTATGTTTTTGATCGGATTTGTACCTGAAAGATAATTTACGCTGATCATCTGGTCTTTCTTGTGGCAGAGATTTTGCTATTGTCTATTTCAGGATGAAACCTTTAAAACATCTCTTTGTCGGATGTTCCCATCGAGCAGGAATTAAAATAGAGGGAGCAAGACCAATCATTGGCTTAGCTAAAGCTGACCCGAAAATCTCAAGTCACGTGTCTCAACAACGACAAATGGTTGGCACGTTTTACGTGAAACAAGCTTAAGAAACCTGATTTCTTCAAATATTTTGCATTGCAAAATATGATGCTGTTGCTCAAAAAATACTTTTATACAGATATGATTATTTAAAACTTTAAGCTCTGTTAACTTTTATTTATTTATTATTAAATCAAATTAGCTCAGTCATTTCGTTGTACCGTAACTTTGGCTACAAATATGTTCATTTCGTGACTGGTAAATAGCGAGTCACGCAGTCCTTTAAATAAGCAAAAGGTATATGTGTGTTTGTATATACTTCCTCAAAATCTCCGAGAGTTGCGAACAAATATTTTAGAATTTTCCAAGTAGCTCAATGATTCCTGTGTTACCTATATGCGTCTGTGGATGACAGAGAAAAATATTAATACCACAATTAATATTATTTAGCTAATGGTTAAAACCTAATTATACATTTATAGTTTTGATATCAATAGAATGAGAGGGATTTTATGCAAACGAGACATTTCTTTCAAACTTCTAAGTTTGTTTGGACTAGAGTTAAGTGAAAGGAATAGGAAATAACCAACGGTATTTGTAGCCCAAAATTACAGATCACTGCAGACACGTGTTTCGGAGTTTCAAGGAACCCGTTTTTCAATGCAAAACAGTGAGCTTCTGGATGTAAAGACATCCAAAACCGCGTTATTTTACGTTGAAAAAAAACGTTCCTTGTAACCATGAAACACATGTCTGCAGTAATACGTAATTTCGAGCTGATAAATGTTGGTTATTTTACTCTTGCATCTCTGCACAAAGGTGTTTATTTATTTTTTAGAGTTAAAATTGTTTTAGCTCGAATTTAAGACTTTTCTCAAAATATATCGTTATTTTTTATTCCCTCTAACTTTTTCCTAAAGAATTTACTCTTAATCGCACAAGAGCTAAAAAGGAAAAATTGCGGAAAAGGCTAAAATGATACATTTATAAAAATGTGTGTGGTGTACACATGTATGTGAGCAATTTGTAAATTTCAGTCATTATTACGTCAATTAATTGCCAAAAGTATTTGTGGAAAAAGTTTAACGTGAACACAATCTTAAACTGCTCAATGCTTTTTTTATCACTATTACCCCCCCCCCCCAAAAAAAAAACGAGCTGATGTGTGCATCACATGACTTCCTTTTACTCCAATTTAATGTCATTTTCTCATTATTGGAAGTTTTAATGTAATAATCTAAATATCCCCAACAGTGGCCAAATTGGAACCAGATAAAAAAAAATTAAATTAAAAAAAAAATGTGAAAAAAGTCGCCGAGTTTGCGACAAAGCTTGGCGACCAAAAGACTGGTGATATATCTCCAAGTGTCCGCCAAATTATAACACCACTTGAGTTTGCATCGAAATTAACAATGATTTCCCCCCAAAAAAGGTGCAAAAGACCCCTTTAGAAACACTCGAATGCAACCAAAAGGGAAGGTGCACAACTGGACCCCACTAGGAGTCTACGCACCAAATTTAACTTTTCTAGGACCTATCGTTCTTTAGTTTTGCGACATACGTACGCACATACATACGTTCATACAGACGTTACGAGAAAACTCGTTTTTTTTTTTTTCTTTTTTTTTTTTCGGAAATCGTCAAAATGGTTATTTCTCATGTCTATACGTTCTTAGGCACTTATCCAAGTGTGGTCGAGTCGGGGAAAAAAAAACCCCAACATTCATTCGGGGGTGAGGAAAATGGAAATTAAGATGGATTTTTGAATGAAATTTTTTTTGCGAATACAATACTTCCTTTTTTGTAAAAGGAAGTAAAAAGAATGTAGGTACTTCCTGTCAGTATTCAAGACTGAACTGATGTCCTAAATCTGCACAATAGTTGCTTAATATAGTGCAAAGTTTTTAACAAATAAAAAAATTGCCTTGTCCTGATGTTGATATTGCAGCAGTTAGAGCTCCTCCCCCCCCCCCCCAAGCAGTTCCAAACCAGGCTCATTCAACACTATACTTCAAACAACATACCCACAGAAAAGTATATCCCATAATCACATTTCCCTCTATTTTGAAAATTTGTAACAAAATTGTCTGACGCATCCATGGATAATGCATTTTACTCACAACACGAACACCAACACATTTAGGAACCCCCCTCTCCTCGGTCCTTTCTTTTCACAAAACCCCAAAATGAGGATAAATCGCACCAGGCGAACAATTCCTGTCTGGAGCTCAAAAAAAAAGAGAAACGGCAGAGGGAAATATTTATATCCTTCCTTGTTGCTGCAAAAACAAGGGAAACCTGTTCCAAAGGTAAATAAAGCATATGCTACCATAAAACTTTTCCAGAGTGGTCGGAAGAAGGGCAAATGTTTTTTAGAACACGTAGATAGAGACAGCCAATGTAGCTCCTCACTCAAGTAATATATTACTTCCGTCAGCGAGGAATCAAGGATTCTTGGTGATGTAGTACTCGCCAAATAGGTTCCGCTCAAGAAAAAATCTGCACTGTAGGGAGAGAAGATCAGCTAGTAATCTACTCATTCAGCATATTTTACAATTTTTTGGTGACTTTTTCATATTCTGCTGTCACTTTGTATAAATAAATATTTCAACTAAACTCTAAACTTTTTGCTTGAGACGGATTTATTTTTTCAACATGCAGAAAATTTCCAAAGGTATGTAGTTTATTTTCCTATGAATCACTTCATTTTCACATATATATATGTACCAAAATCATAGTGAAAAAAAATGTACTAAAAATTTCATTTGAACATTACTTTGTTGTAATTTTAAAAGTTCAAATGGTGCGAGGTTTATCTTCTGACTCAAAATCCAAAAACATATATTCAGTAATAATTAGCTCCTAAATCATACTCTTTATAAATTAAATTAAATAAAAGGAACTATACATAGTTGGTTCTTTACAAGGGCGCCCATGTAGGGGGCAGGGGTGCTCAACCCCCTCCCTTTGAAATTAGAACTTCCATGCTTTTATTAGTACTTTTTTCTTTGCGAAAATGTAAAATCATTTCTTCTCCACGCATTAATGAATAAGTTATTAAAAATGTCAAATTTTAATGACTCTAATCTGTCCTGAAATCAGTTTCCACGGGGAAGATATTTGAGCCCCCCCCCCCCTTGCTTCTTTGCATATGAGCGCCCATGGTTCTTTAGGTTCCTTACATCGCTTTAACAACTATTCGTGACAGTTAAAATGCATCCTCAAGACAAAACCGACTGAATGATCTGTAAAATTACGGGTTTGATACAGCTCCCCGAATTATTCAAATGATACAAAATTCAGATATCAATTGCATACAGAAAGAGGCTCAAAACAAATAATTTTCAGAGTAGACAATTGCTGCGACACTATCTGACAAAGCTATCGTTCTGCAATTATTTATTTTCCTTGAGAATGAATGCGAGGATGGCCTGGACTCTGCTGATACAGTTCTAATAGATCGAAGAGCAAGCGAAGGGTATGCTTTTTGGACAAAAATGTTTAGGTTCGTTAATAGCTTTAACTGCAGTGCAGAGACACTAACACACATTAGAGGTAAACCACCTTTGGCATCTACCGCCTTTTCTAGTGGTCAGAGAAGTCTGACTGCGATGGGGAAGTCCCAGGTTCGAATCCCGTCTTGAACATAGTTGTACTTTCTCTCTTCTGCCCTGGTCCTTTCTCTGTGTCAATGTTTTGTGTTACTGTGAATGGTTGTCTGTGCCTACCCAGTAAACGGGTCCCTATGGCATGTGTGTACTGTGAAGTCGGAGTTCACACCAAATTACGGCACAATTGGAAAAGTGAAGCAGCGCACCCCAACTTGCTAGCCTAGCTTACACAATACAACAACAACAACAACCACCTTTAGTGCGGACTATTAGAAAAGAAGGTTCTGGCAGAGATATGAAAACCCCTGAAGGACATCAGTACGCGTGGACCAACGTAAGCCGTATTCAGTGATTTCTTTCTTCAATTATATGCATTTAGGGTCTGTATAATAAGTAATGATACTCTTTTTTTTTTTTTTTTTGATACCACTGTAGATCTCAAGTTCGTGCAAACTGGTCAGATCGGTGATGGAGGTTACTGGGGGTACTCGCTCCGGTCCACAGTCACCTGGGAGTCTTTGTTTGGGCAGCACCGTCGTTATAGTGTACCACTGTTGCAAACGACAGTTCCAGCTCCAAAATGCAGATAACATTTGTTTAGCGTTACATGATTAAGTTTTGTGTGGAACTGGGTAAATCGGCATTAGATACTTTAGAAATGTGTAAGCAATGGTTCGGAGATAATTGTCTGTTAAAAGCGCATGTGTTTCGGTGGCACAAGGGCTTCAAAGATGGCTGGGAGAGCATCGAGGATGAATCTCAAACAGGGAGTCCGTCATCCAGCAGAACGAACGAAAAGGTGGAACGTGTGAGTGTTGTGCTAAATTTGGACTGCCGGTTAAGTGTGAGAACGATTGCAGATGAAATTGGACTTGATAAAATGACAGTTCACAGCATCATTTCTGGAAACTTGAGAAATTCTGGAAAAAACTGCTTCAACCTCCAAGAATTCCTGGTCAATGATTCTATCTCTACGCTTCCCCAGCCCGCCTACAGCCACTATTTAGCTCCAGCAGACTTCTTTCTACTTTCGAAGATGAAAATATCGCTAAAAGGACATCCTCATGGAACTCTGTGTGATAGAGTTTCTATCACAGTGTGCATTTTCCCTGCGTCTTCTCCTTCTTTCACAATGTGTGAAGAGGAGAGACCTTTCACCAGCAGTTCTTCACTCAGAGTGCTGTTCTCTGTGGCGAATGAGGTCACGTGAGACGTTGCACCAATCAGAGACATTCGAATTTAGTTCTCTGGCTTGGCATCATGTGATGGTGGGATTTGTTTGGTTACTGGCCTGTCACGCTGTAATTGGGAATTTCAGTTAGGGAGAGTTAAATACTAATTTAAAAATGTAAAAATTAAAAAGGACACAGGTGACGGGCCAGGTGAAGGTAAGGATGGCAGAGGAGTCTGGGGAGATTGAAGGAAAAGCTGAGGAATGGCTGCGGGGGAAGGCGGCTCGGAAGAGACCAACTGCAGAGATTTTTGAGTATTCTTTTGGTTTCTTATTTTTAATTTTCCATGAAAATGTTTATCCTTTTTTTGATTTAATTTAATTTCTGTTTGTTTTTAAAAAGTGTAACACACTTTCTGCTGACAAGAGTCAGACTACCGTGCGAGATGTACGGGCAGTCGGAACATGAGTTATGTTCCGAGCTTTTTTGTTTTTTTTCTAAAAATACACTAGTGTGATTTCTTTTGGTTCTTCTCGAAAAATTTTCACAATTGTTCTTATATGTAATATAATTTGATTAGCTGCGGAGACCACCTTCCTCTTGAAAATAAAATCATTACTGAAGGAAATGAATAAATAACCAGCAAAATGTAAACTGCAACTACCAACAGACAGAAAAAAACTGAAATTTGAAATAAAAGCACTTGGTCTTCATTATACTTGCCTTTTCTTTTTTACGGCTGGATATTGTCTTTTTTGAATTTTCTCTTTCAGTTGAGCTTTTCCAAAGAGGGGATTATTAGCAGATTGCAACCCACAACGAGAACAAGGCCTCAGTTTCGGGAAAGGGGTGATATGTTTTTTTAGCTCTTCAAGTTTTTAATTTCAAAAAGTGCCTTCAGAGTCGACCGTTACTTTTGCGAACCATTTTCTGGGTTATTCTTGTCTAAAACCAAATCCCCAAACAGAACAATACCTGAACTTATCAATGCCACACTCTGGATGTCGTGAAAAGCTAGTACAAGATCTTTAAAAGACATTCTGAAAGCAGACTACAAAGCTGCCTTTGAGGCTTAGAAGACTCGCTGGGATGAATGTGTGATAGGTCAAAGGTCTTATTTTGAAGAATTTTAGGTGTGAGTATTGATATCTGCAATAAATTTTTATTACACAGCTCAGTCTCATTACTTTTCATACAGATCCTGTAATATATTAAGTGCATGCGTTATCTATTACTTTCCTTTCGGTTTGGTTGGCCTAGAGTCAAAAGTTTGAACGCATTCTGCCTAAACAAAGCAAAGGTCTTTCGCTGTGCCATAGTGGCAGGAAAGAGAAACTGTCTCATCAGCAAAAGTATTTCCAGTAAACGTCAATTGTCTAGACCCACCTTAGACAAAGTTCTAATTCTACTATTACTGCAAAATAGTGTCAGCGCGGCATCATGTTGCTTGGGGATGCTATTGCCAACGGCGTGATGTCACTTTCAAGCCATATTGCTGATTCTATGAAGCCCGAACAATCTGTAGCTAAACCATCCAGTGCTGCCAAATTATATCCAGTACTAGTACTATTAACTGCGTCCAATGCCACAATATTTAAAAGGTTCCGAATAGCATTTTTAGGACAAAATGCTGTATAACGCAAGTGGCTGCGATCAGCCAACTTGCTCGGCAAGTTGAACGGGTATTTCCTTGAAAAGCTATCTCTCTTGAACTTTAACCAATTACACTTTTTAGCATGTGATATGATATCGTTTACTCACAAAATCACTGCTGAATTTAGAATATGAGGTTAGGAAAACGGTAAGCAAAGAGAGAACATACACTCCTCAAGATACAACCCATAAGCTTTTCCAGTTTGTGCATAAACGCCTTTTACGCAGATTTCAAAACTTTGTGAATGAATGGTGAGATCTCTCAATGTATGAGTACGTTGCATTAAATATCTTTTGCTGTTTTGGTTAATGTCTTTGCTTTTTCGGTCAATTGTATCAGTTTCTGCTCACGTGTTCACGGTGTTGCATTTTCACTGTTATTCAGTCTGATTGTCATTGAATGCTCGTTTGCATTGTTCTTTCCGCTTCGGGATGTAAGCTTCAAAAAACTGATTAAATACCGAACACGGAGTTTCTTTGAAATATGCCGCCAACTGAGCTCTACATACTAGTTTTCAACCAAAACTTAACTCAAAATATAAATAATTCAAACTTTTATTATAAGCTTCATGTAGGGTAAAAAATAATAATAAACGCTACCACATAGTCTCCCCCAATTGGATTTTTTTTGTGTCAAATTTGCAAAAACAAGGTAAAATGAGGTAAAAAAAACTCAAATTCGTTCCTTTGTAATATTAGCTGATGTATTTGCAAAGCGAGAGGTAATTACATGACTCAGTCACAAGTTATAATCTAATAGGGATTTTCACTCATTCACAAACTTGGATTAAAAACTAACTGCATGGCGTTGAAATATGCAACGACTCTTCCCTTTTTCGTTCTTATATTCCATAAAACATTCAAAAAGAATGGTTTCCCTTTTTCGTGCATAAGTACATTTTTCTCCAATTTTAAACACTTTAAATCGTTATTGTGAAATTGAGGCAGTGAGAAGCAAAGGGATGCAAGGGCCAACTTCAAACACTTCAAGATAACCTGTACAAATGGTAGGAGAATCTCTCCTTTGTTTTGGGGTAAGAGGAAGTATCTTCCCCTAGTAGGTGTTGCTATACAGCATAACTTATAAAATAAACCAGTGAAAACAGACCTGGAGTTTGAGCTTGGTACGTGTTTTCGACAAAGCTTTAAGGGGTCTAAGGACTTTTAATCTTAAAAATTTTCGACTTTCTAGGAAAAAAATATGTTATGCATAATTTAATTCAAAACATTTTGATATCTTATGTATAACCATACGCAAAAAACTCTTCAAGTTATTTTAAAAATGCGTAACCTTTATTTATTTTAACAGCTACACTTTAAGTTTCTTTTTCTCAGGCGCCGGTTTAGACGGTTCTCGTTTTGCATGCGTGCTATCTCAGAAAGTTTCTTATATATTTTCGTAAAACTTTTAATGCATGTTTGTCTGGTTTATTTTTATGATATGAACCTAAATTTATTTATTTTTTTTTTAAATTATTTATTTATTTATTTATTTTTTTTTTTGAAAAATTTTATAAGTTAATATCAAAATTTTACAAAATTTTGGGTAAAAATATTTTTTTTTAATATCAACTTTTATTTTTGGTTTAAATTTAGGTTCAGATTATAAAAATAAAACGGAAAAACACACATGCAAATTTTTACGGAAATATATAAGAAACTTTCTGAGACATCGCCCACGCAAAACAAGAAACGGAAACCTGAGAAAAAGATACTTAAACAGCTGTTGTTAACATAAATCTCTATGGGGAAAGTTTACGCATTTTTACGATAACTTGAAAAGTTTTGTGTATGGTAATAAATAAGGTATCAAATTGTTCAGAATTAAATTATGCTTAACATATATTTTTTCCAGAAAATTAAAAAATTGAAGGTTAAACCCCTTAAAACCACTTCTATTCCCTTGCTTCCCACTGCCTCGATTGTACCTTCTAATTACGAAATTTGCTAATTATATGTTCCATTTAAATAAAAAGTGCCAGTCTAATACAAAGTTAGATTTAAATTTAAGGAAAAATCAGTTTTAAATTAAAACTTTACGTTTATTTATTGATAAATTCATTTCTTCACTTTTTTTATTTTTTTATTACTTTACTTATTTTATGAATAAATTTATTCTATTAATAAATTTATTTACTTTGTTTATTTATTTACTTACTTACTTTTTATTTTATTTATTTTTTCTAAGATGTTGGAAAGCATGAATGAGTGGTTGACGTCTAATAGCAAAAAAATGTGCAAAGCTTCCTTACATGCAAAGCAGATTTAAGGATTTAAATCCTTATTACACCTAAAGCTTTAAAATTAATGCATTACTCTTCTCTCTGATAATTACACATAAATTTCTTATCACATCCATGCCCTAAAGAAGTTTCAGTTGAGTTTAGTTGTCTTTCCGTTTCTAAGTTTCAGCTGATTATAAATCTTTAAATGCAATTATTTTCTATCGTAACGAAGAAACAAAGACGGGAAAGAAGGCGAAACATTTTATTCTCTTAAGGTGAAGAAAATTTAATTAGAGTACTAAACTTTAGAGCTATAAATACTTCTTTGGGTTTTTGCCTCGTGTTGGGTAATGTTCGCTTATTTATTTATTTATTTATTTTTGAGAATATTCTTTTGATTTTTTTTTTTTGCACTGTAACCGAGTTTTAAAAAATACGTTGAACACTATAAACTATTTCAAGCCTTTAAAAAGCTTTACGCTGGCTTACAAGTTGAAGGAGGATAACTCTGATTATTTTCTAGGTTGAGGTATGCTATTTAGAGCAAAATAAAATAAAATTTCGATTCGTTATTTCTAAATAAAGCACTAAATCTAAAGTTAGTCATAAAAAGTTTTAGATACTGACCTCGGCCATAAGTTGCAAAATTATCTGCAAAATACAGCACTAAAAGTACCCATCCATTAAAATGCTGGGTACAGCATTTAGAAGAGTAAAATGTCTTTCAAAAATAAAGTAATGAACACATACGCGCTTAAATGCCCTGTAAGTAAAAGGTCTTCCCAAAAGTGATGTCACTCTTTTTTTCAACATAATTGACTCAATCTCCTTCTTTGTCACGGAATGTCATGCCTCACCTTCTCCTATCCTCCTGCTCCTCATCTTCTCCTGTTGTCATATTTTACACTATATTCTATAAGCACATTGTTATTTAAAAATAAGTAGTGGCACATGTCTTGTTATCCCCTCCCTTCCTCTTGTCATTTAACTTACAATTACATAAATCCCCCCCCCCCTCGAAAGCCTGAAGTCATTTGTAGACGACCAACATGGAAATAATTAGAAAGACAACAAAGATTTAATATTACAGTGAAAAAATGAGTTGCTCACATTGTTAAACAATTTACAGTAAATCTTGTTAACCGACAAAAAACGGAAGATGTTCTCAAGTCGACCTGTATATATATATATATCTTATGTATGACCACGCATAACTTTTACAGAACAGTCCAATTTTGATTATTCTTTTTTCATTGGAAAGGGTATACTTCGAAGTTGGTCCCATATAAATTTGGAAACAAAATCCTATCCTAAAGGTTGAAAAGGGGTGGGGTGGGGGGTAGATTCGGTGTTCACTCACAAATTTTTCAGTTTTTTTTATATGTGGCCACGCATAACTTTTCACAGAATAGCCCGATTTTTATTACTCTTTTTTTATTGGAAAGGGTATACCCTGAAGTTGGTCCCATATAAATTTTAAAAAAATCCCACCCTTAGGGTGTGAAAAGGGGGACGATTTTTTGTTCGCTCACAAATTTTTTGATGCTGAGTTGGGTATTACAAAAAAAAAAAAAAAAAGCTACAGAGCTGTTTATTTTGTGTGTACTGTCGTGGGTAGATAAACGACAGTATCTTCAGAAATGAGATTTCGAGATATTTGAAGAAATATGTGTTGGATTTCACATACTAACAATAGGAAAATGTTGGAATTGGCCTTTTTTCAGTGAAAACCAAATAAGCAAGCTTGTACAACAAAGCTAACGTACAATAGATGACATAATGCAAAAAAATGAAAAATGAAGAACTTGCAGTTAATACCCTTTTACCTGCCCACGGCAGTGTAGTCCTCTCAATCTCTGGTATTTGTGATTAGGATTAGTTTTTAGTGCCAGTCGTTTAAAATTTCTCATATTTAGGATCTGTATGAAAAATAGGGTGAAGTTTAGTGATGGGGACATTTTGTATTTTTTATATATTTATGCTAAAAAGAATGAGATAAAATTTTTTAAATGAAGTAAGAACTGCCTTCAAAAACTGCGGCTGGAAATTGCTCTAAAGAGCAAAAATAATTTCATCTTCTGAACACTACTTTTTGAACATAATTTTTGAAGTCGGCGCAAAAACAGTAGATAAAATCATACTTAAACATAATTCAATTACAAATGTAAATTTTTATGGACCCAGTTTCTCCAATAGAATTCGCGTACAACATTTTAGAAACATATTTGTGTTTCGATATAAATGTTTCGTTTGAATTTTGACTGGTTTTCATGAAAAATGTAAATGAAAAATGGTTACACATCATCTTCCTTATAATTTTTGCACCGACTTCAAAAAATATGTTCAAAAAGTAGTATATATGCTGTTCAAAGAATGAAATTATTTTTATTCTTTAAAGCAATTTCCAGCTGCAGTTTTTGAAGTCGGTCCAACTTTTATTTAAAAAAAAAATACTATAAAATTTTACAGTAAAAAAAAGCAAGAGCACTGTGGTTAGATGTGCTGAAGAAAGTGGAGGATATGTGAGCAGCCGGATTCAAACTTGGAACTCATTTTCCGAGACAGCTGCCGTAACCACTGCCTTGAATGAGATCGACGAGAACAACGGGAAAGCCAAACTAAGTACTGAGCTCTGTAAATGATGTAATCGCATTATTGTAAAAGTTATATCATGATGCGTGAAGTAATCATCATAAAATGAATGATTTACACTTCATAAAATGTGCGAAGTTGTTATATTAAGCAGAGTGACGGTAACGTGGTCGTGGCGAGTTCTTTGAATCCTCAGAGCTTAAAATTTCAAATAGCGCACTTGGGAAAAATTCAAATTCTCTTGATACCCGTAGAACAACGTTACACATGTTGTAAAAACATTTTGATATATTGATGGATTGAAAATTTATTTAGCTATTAATATATTTTTGGACAGTCAAATGGTGAAAAAAATACTGTTCGTTAAAGTTTACCTTTATAGAATAGTGCGGTTGGTATAGTAACATTTTATGAGATAATTTTGAACATGGTTATTTTATCAAAATTCTTGAATTATTTTTTTACGCCGAACATAGGGCTGAAATTTCAATTAACTATTTAAAATTCAAGGTTGTGTAATTATTTTTTCGAAATATATTGAATGCAACTAAATCGAAGCACTCTCGTCCACCAATTACAAAGACCATAGAATAAACGCCATTTAACGGTCACAGTGAACGCCATAAGCATTCTTGATTGATCTATAAAGAGCAATAATATGGTATTTATGGAGGGCGTCAAAAATGTACCCTAATACTGTGTCAAAAAATTTCTGTTTTCGATGGGTTTCATAACTTATTTTCTCAGTAAAATATTAAACATTGCAAAACTTGTTACCATAGATTCATCGCGTATATGTCTAAAGCTTTGTATTTCTTTACAAATAACCCTGCATTTAAGGGTTTAGATGCTTCTTGAAAAAAGATATATTAACGCTAGTTCTAAAAACCTTCATGGAATCCTTTAAGAAGATTTTATTATATGATGTGGTTCTTATCGTTACTTTAAAAACATAATTTAAACAAAAAACCATCATATAGCTTGTTTATAGCTGTCACTTGAAATAAGGAAAAATCAATTTCCTGCCTTTTCATCAGACTCGCATTTGTTCACCCACTCTTTTTATATCGCTTTTTAAATAAATATTATCCTATTACGATTAACAGTTTTTTTTCTATGTTTTTTTTTTTCTTTTCACCGTTCACTTCACGACAAACTATTTGAGAAAAAATTTTAATGTCGTCAAATGTTGATCAAACTCTTATATGTAACCCATTCCTTCTATATAACTTTTTCAATCAATGTTACGATATCACGATTAAAGTTTTTTTTTCATATTTCTTCCTTTCACCATTTACTTCACAGCAAATTATATGTGAATGCCTTTAGTTGTCATAAAATATTGATCAGACTCGAATATTTCACCCACTCTTTCTATGTCACATTTTAAACTAAAATTACGATATCGCGATTCTTTTTTTTTTTTTTTTCATAATTCCTCCTTTCACCTTCCTTTTCATTTAATTCACGACAAACTATGTATGAAAATTTCTGAGAATCGTGAAGCATTGTTGTACAATTTATTTTTGTGTTGAAACAAAGTTCGTTCAATCAAATATTTATTGTATTTTGCAACAAAAGAAAAGCTCTAAAACCTTCTACACTCTTTACGCATCCTTCCGAAACATTCAACTTCTTCACAATCAGGTCCGTGCTTCCATTTTACGCTGTCTTCCTTCCGCCATTGCCAGCGTCCCTTAATGTCCTTCGATTAACCCCAGAGATATCTCCAACTGGAGATAAATATACAAGCTTCACTACCTACCCCTCACTTAATTCGTCAACTATCTGATCCAAGTGGAAAGGGCCGGCTCCTGTAAGCTGTGAAGGTATTTCGGGAGAAACTGATAAAAGTTGTCTTTTCCGATGCTCGGAATACTTCCGCTAATGGCCAGCCGAACCGGGGCATATTAACAGAGGGCTCAGTTGCCATGGTGAGGCAGGATGCAAATGGCACGAGATGTAATTATGATCTTTCTGTGTGCATTTCTCTTGGACGTTCCGTTCTTTCGAAGGGTCATAGGTGTTCAGTTGAATACAATAAAATGTGAAATTTGATAGTTTAAAAAGATTATGATAAAATATACATTTGATTAAAGTTTTTTTTATTGTTGAAAAGAAAACTACTTTGCAAAAAAAAAAAATAAATAAATAAAAGCTGGAAGTAAATATGATCTTCCTGTGTGCATTTTTCTTGCGTTACGTTCCGTTCTTTTGAAAGGTTGCAGCTATTTAGTTAAATGCAATAAAATGTGGATTTTTTTTTTAGTTTAAAAATTAATGATTATATATATATATATATATATATATATATATATATATATATATATATATATATATATATATATATATATATATATATATAAAACTTCCGTTCTTTTTCGAGGTTGTAACTATTTTGCTAAATTATGACAAAATATAAATTTGATTAAACAAAATTTTTCATGGAAAAAAAAATAATTTCATGAAAAATAAAACTGGAAGTAGTTATGATCTTCCTGTGTGTGTTTTTCTTGCGTTACTTTCCGTTCCTTTGGGGGTTTCATTTATTTAGTTACATACAGTAAAATGAGGAATTTAATAGCTTAAAAGTTTTATGATAAAATATATAATTAATTAAACTTATTGTTTTTTGAAAAAAAACTTTCTTTTAAATTAAGAGAAAAAAAAGAAGCAGTAATTATGATTTTCATGTGTGCCTTTCTTATGATGTTCCTGTGTGACTTTCTCTTGCGTAACCTTCCGTTCTTTTTCGGGCACTGTAGCTATTTAGTTGAATACAATAAAATGTAAAGTTTGATTTATGGTAAAAAAAAATAATCGTTTAAACTAAATTCATTCATGAAAAAAATATGTTGTATTAGAAAATTACTGTAGTAAGTAGTTATGATCTTTCTGAGTGCATTTTTTCCTTGCGTTTTTTTTTTTTTTTTTTTTTTTTTTTGCTGCTGCGCTATTTAGTTGAATATAGTAAAATGGGAATTAGATTGCTTAACATTTGCGCGACTAATTCTGGAATTTATTAAACTTAATTTTTCATGAAAATAAATAATTGCAGAGCTTTAGAACACAATTTAAAAATTTTTTTTCTAACTTTGATTATATATATATATATATATATATATATATATCGCCGCCTCAGAGTAAACGTGCAACTATCTTTTAATTCATAACCCTTTATTTCCAAGTGATATCTACGATATTTGGTTGTTAAGAATTGCAGAAAACATAAAGATGAAAAAATGATTCATTCATTTTGCTATGCGCAGATATATTTTCTCTTTAGCCTCAGTTTGCATATTATATCATTTTAGATAAAAGAGAAAATTGCAAGAAAAAAACATATACCGTTAATTTACATATAGTTATTGAATTAAAATGACTTGAAGCAAATAAAAAATAAGTACATTGAATGTTTAAATTATGTATGGTATATCCCTACTAAAATTATCTGCAAAAAAGAGCGTGTAATTTTCTTGATTACCACTGTATTAATCTCCATAACTTCCAAAAAAATATGAATCATTGAAAGAAAACCATTATAAGGAAACCTCCCATAAAAAAAGTATGTTTTTTTAATTATTATTACCTTATTATTCTTCTTAACTTCCAAAAAAGAACATTGAAAGAAAACTATTGGAAGTAAATTAGTGAACCGCATGCCGTTTTAGGTCGTTTTTCTAGAAATGCTTTATAGAGAAACTTCAAAAAAACATTTAAACCCGCATGAGCTTTAATATGCTCAGATCCTAAGTACTGTATAATTTCAAAATTTTATAGTTCAATCGTTCTGAAAAAATATTCTGCACGAATCTTTGCTATTTGCGTAACCAGGTTTTCTTTTCTTTAGTTATGATCGGCATTATTTTATTATAACCATTATCTGCATTAATTTATTTATTATTTTTGTTTAATGTTTTGCCATATAATCCACACGAGCCCATAAGGTAGAAGAGTTGGAGCTACTACTTCAGTACAAATTTCTTTAGCAAATTTTTGAAATTGAGACGCTGCAGAAATATGAGGGAGAAATTATAACAAATGTAACAAACAAATTCGACGTTTTATTTAAATCCTTATTTATTACATAAGAAATTTTAAAAATTTTATCCCTTTTATTTTTAATGCAAGTATTTTCAAAATGTTTACCTGTTTAACTTTCTTTTCTTCACAACGCTGTACTCTTATAGGATAGGTCCAGACATGCAATACATTCATTTGGACGTATAAAATCAATCATAAAATCAGTTAAGTTCCTCTGAAATTTCAAGAGCTTCTCCAGAATTTTATGTCGGAACAGACAAAAAAGGGAAAACAAATTAACTGTAACTTTGTAGACAAGTGTAAATGCTTTCACTATATCGACCAGCTTACGAAGGAAAAGAGTATTATTTCATCCCATTGACGCAAGGATATTTTTAGAAGACCCGGCATACCCCGTGACGTCATAACGGTTTCCCGTGGCAACCTGTATCTCTGCTTTTACTCCCGACGTACACCTGGCCCATTAAGGAATCAAAGACTCTGATGCGTTGGAATGCCTTGGCGGCACGTGGGACAGGACAATGAAGTTAAGAAAATGGTAACCCTTGTTAGCACCTGTTTTGCATAGGAAAGAGATGCGGAGGAAAAAAATGACACCTGACTTGGAAGTCTACTTGATGATCATTCGTGCCTCGGAGTTGTTTTGCTGCTAATGTCTGCATGGAATGTAGAGGTTAAATGTGGTAAAGTTTTAAAACATTGTTGTAAGAGAAATAATTTTAAATTTTTACTTCCTTATACGATAAAGGAAGAATTGTGTTCGCGAAAAAAATTTCACTCAAAAATCGACCTTAATTTCTATTTTGCTCAACCCCGAATGAATGTTGAGTTTTTTTTCGACCCAACCACACTTGTATAAGTGCCTAAGAACGTATAGACGCCCGAAATATCCATTCTGACGATTCCCGAGTTAATTACAACGAGTTTTCTCGTGACGTCTGTATGTACGTATGTATGGATGTGCGGATGTATGTCGCATAACTCAAGAACGGTATGTCGTAGAAAGTTGAAATTTGGTACTTAGACTCCTAGTGGGGTCTAGTTGTTTGCTTCATGTTTATGAGTACAGGCTTCCCACGTATAACACGGTACTTATACAACACGGTTTCGATATTACACGGTACCAAATTCGCGATTATTTTAACACGGTTTTGATATTACACGGTACGAAACTTGAAGTTAATAATTCATGGTCCTGATACAACGCAAATGTTACATTTATATTAGATGGAGTTTCATTTTTGCTAAATACATTCTGTTAATTTTTGCTAATAACTCTAATACTTAATTTTGTTTTTATGAAACTTGGTTTCGATCAAACACGTTACACATCCCTTGATTTAAATTCTTTCTAAGTCTCGTATAACACGGTATCGATATAACACGATACATCTTAACCTGATTTTTCTCATTCACATACATAATTAATATTAAAAATTAGTAAAAATGTTATTTTTAAAAAAGTCTCTTATAACACGGTTTCGATATTACGCGGAACGAATTAACCGTGTTAAACGAGGGACATATGTATCTATTATTTTCAAAACAGAAATTAAATAAAATTTGGTAAGACATTTCAGCGCAAATTAAACTTTTACTGATATTTTACTCTCAAAAGTACTCTTCGTTTTCCCCTGAAGTGAGAACATTAGTATCTAAAATGAAAATTTTAGGCTTAAGAAAGTTTTCTTGAAGTAAAAATATGCTTTTTGTGAAAGTTTCTTTTTAGAACTTAAAAATAATTTTTTAAAGCGCCAGAGGATCTTTAAAAAAGACTGAGTTATTTATCATATCAAGTTGCATTCACGTGCACAAGTTTTGGTTATTATTATTAAGTTCTTTGGGTAGTTAGATGATTTTAATATCAAACTGCAAATTTAAGTAAGCACACATTAATAACACTTGCGAAAAAACATTTTAAAGCTTCTAATAAATTGACTTTAAAATAAAATTAGTCTCGGTTACGTAAAAAAGTTTTCAACAATTTGATTCAAAACGCCTGAGGGTTTTTAAAAAAAAATCAGGTGAACCATTTCAGATATCAATTTGTCTTTACGTACTTAATATTTAGTTCTATAGTTTCGTTTAATGCTCATTATGCTACTGTTACAAAAATTTAAGGCTGCATAAATTGACTGCGCTTAAACACTTTAAATTTGCAAAAAAAAAAAAAGATAAGAAAACCACAATTTAATCCTAACTTACATAATTTTTTCACCAAACATGTAATAATTCAAGAAATTTTTAAAAATTGATTCTCAAGTATAATATTTTGTTGTAAGTTAATAATTATTTTTCGAATAATAAAACGATGAAGTTATTGTTATTTATATTTTAAATACTGATTGAGATCGGCTAGAATGCGAAAGGTTTTTATTTATTTATTTAATAAGAATTTTTTAAGTTTTAAATGTCTTGAACAACTTGTCAAGTGCATGCGGGACAAAGTGAAATAGTTCATTATGTTCACTGATTCAAACATTTATTAAATCAATTACGTATTCATTTATTTATCAATTCATTTACATTCTTCGGTTCAATATTTCACATATTTATTTATGTATTCACTTATATTTTCTTATTTATTCACTTATTTTCTTTTTAATTCGTTATTTTATTCACTCATTCATTTTTCTTGCACATTAATAAAGTTATAAATTGATTCGTTTATTGTTTCACTATCTGTTATTGATTTATTCATTCCTTTGTTTACTCATTCATTTGATCAAAAATATTTTCAATAATCAAATAGTGAATATTCCTTACAAATTTCCTTTGGAAGTTACTCAAGACTAAATAAATGCATGAAGAACATAAGAAATTTCCATTCAAAAGTTGACTTTTCTGTACGAAATTGAATGAATTTGTTAAATTAAGAAACGGTTTCTTATCCCGAATATTTATTGATGAATATCCGGATTTGATTCTTATGCAAAACATTTGATGCTATATTCATTACAAATTTTATCTAGTTTTACTAATTAATCCTGATATATTTGGCTCCCTGTGCATAAAACGTGTTTTACTCCATATGGTAAAAGTATTTGTGCTCAAAGGATATAAAATACCATGGCGCTTATTTCCATATTTTGGGTAGGTAAATAAGTTTGAAAAATATCAAATCACCTACAACATGTTTTAAATACGATTGGAAATTCTACTGTGCTGGGGTTAAAAATGATATTAGAAATTAATGAGTGCTTCGAAAATTTTAAGAATTTCATTACTTTTCAATGACATATTCTTCCCACACTTATGGCACGAAAGTCTTTTCCAAAAATTAGTAACTATGATCTAATACTATAATTACTGCAATTATTTTTTAATTAATGCTTCAGTTCAGAAAAAATGCGTCTGAATACTTAACTTTCAAAGGGAATCATGGGGGAATAGCTCTAATTATGTTAAATATATATATATATATTCGTAAACACAGTGTTAGTACAATTTTCAGAAAAAAACTTTTTTTTTGTTTTTTTGTTTAGTGAGATGTTTAAAGTGACAGTTTAAAGTGTGCGCTTGCAATAAGTATAAATTACGCGTGCAATTTATTCAAATTTTTCCCATGCACATGGGTTGCAGCCCCTTTATTACCCCCCACCCCCCACCCCCGCAGTGACGCTACTGACGTTAAAACTCATGACAAATAAGTTAAACAAACATAGCAATGAGAGCGGATGTGATTATTGCAGTCTTTAAAGGTACATTAATTAAATTTTATCTTAAAAAACGAAGAAAATTCTTCGAGGGAAAAATTTGAGTTTTTAACCAATTTTATATGACGCTTTTTTAAAAATCTATTCATAAAAACCAACGCAAGTTCTTCGGAAAACGAATTATAATAAGGTAGTGTTGCTTTTTTAGCAATATTAGTTCTACTGCGGCAAAAAGCGATTTACAGACTACATGTTGCGTATCTTTGAAAAGTTAATACTGCTTCAATTCGGTTCAAATTAAAATAAAATAGATGTGTGTAAAATTTTCGAAGAACAATGTCTAAAAGGAGCATTAAGAGACATAATTAAAAACTAGTGATTTTTTACAACAAGGCAAAATAGTACCATACTATTGTATTCTACACCATAGTTGTTATTAGGTATTGAGAAATTCAAGTGCTTTTGAATATAAATGTTTTGCTTTGAAATTGAAAACTAAAAGTAGAAAGAACTAGCATACTTGCTCAATAAGTAGCATATTTTTTAAATATTTGCTCTATTTTAAGTAAAAAATATTGTAATTAATTTGATATTTATTTTGTTCAGTCTATGGTCCAGTCAATGAAGTTCAGTTAAGATAATTTACCTTTTTAAAATTAACGTTTTAATACTTGTTTTGAAAGTTAATGTGTAAAACAACAGTGTATTTTACAACATAAATTGCATTGAAACATTAATTTTAATTTTTGGCAGTAAGTTATTACCTTCAAATAAAAAAGGGGGGGGGGGCAAAGGGGAAAAAATTCTAATGAAATATTTTTAATTGTTTATTTAAAATATATTTGTACCAAATGAATAAATAAATAAAATAATGGGCGACTAAATAAACAGACGATGAAACAAAAGATTAGTCAACTGATAATTAATATATGTGAAAAAATAAATGCCAGAATAAAATATTGAATAAATAAGAAAATCAATGAATGGATGAATAAATAACTAATTTATTACATCAATGTATGTAAATTAATGAATGAATAAATAAGTAAACGAAATGAACTATTTCACTTTCTCTCGCTTGTCATTTAAAATCCAAACATGTTTAATATTGACTAAATAAGTACTGCACTGGACACTAGTAGATCTCAATTACACCATAAAATGCTAATTTCAAAAAATTATCATTTTATAGTAATAAAACCTATTTTTGATAAACCGCAAAATATAGCAATATGTATATCAAATTTTGAATATGAATTTCATTGATATTTTCCTTGATCTTTAGAGCTGTTTATTTTTTGACTAGTATCAAGTATATGTTTAAGAAATTAGTTTAACTACTGTTAGATAGGTGGCGCTGCAAACGGAAAACATCTTACCATTTACTTTGCTCCACATTTCCCTTTATGTCTTAAGTTAGAGTCAGACTTAGACATTGTCATTGGTGGCAAACTTCTTCACAAGTAAAACTAGCTGGTTCTTTTTAAGAAAAAAAATTTTCTAAGTTTTTCATTTCTGTAACCGAAGCTGCTTTTTCGAATGTTTTCTTTTTTGTTGATGAGTCAGAAATAATAATAATTATGTGAAAACGATTCAGAAACATTCCTGGAAAATAATTGGCAGCTGACGTGCCCAATTTCTGCGAGTAACACATCTTGCAAAAACCAAGAACGTTTTTCGCTAAAAGTCAGTAACGTTCCTGAAACTATCCTTGAATCTTTCTGAAGAAGATGGAGCTCTCCGCAGTTAAAACTAGTCTATACCCCTCAAGGGAAATTTGGTAGGTTTAATGTAATTAATTAGATCCATCTACAGTTACGAAGAAAGCTCCAGAAGCATCACTGCACCCATGGCAGAATTGCAAGCAAAAACCAAGCATGACCCTAGCCTGCAATTATTGTCTTGCGAATCGTCAGCGATTCAGAGACTTATTCGTCGCATTGGGAGCTTAGTCAAACTGACGGCCCGTAATCAAACTAAAGACGATAGATACAGTTAAGAAATACGCTCTGTTAATCTTTAACTGATAGCTAAAAGAACCTTCCACGCCAATGAGGAATCTGTATTTGTGCAATTTGAAGCAATTCGGGAAACTTTTTTGCAAAGGTGCTTGATTTTACAGAAAAATAGATGTAAACCCGTGAAATCCCGCAACGTTCCACGGAAATAAGCAGCAAAATTTTCGGATTTTTCTTTTTTACATTATTCTTTCATTTTAAATGACCAGGTTATTATCTTTAAAATTGAAATGCAGACAAAAAAAAATTTTTTTTTCCCTTTCAAATAGGTGTATGAAAATAAAATACTACATCCGGCCAAATAAACGGATAACCGAGTATGAAAACAGGTGAAGATTGCTGGACCATCCAATGAAACAGCAATGAGTTGTTAAGAATTACAAGACTCACAAATATTTACCTCGTGTAGCTTTGAACAAATGTTTACTATAAAAAGCACAACTATCAAGTCTTTCAAAATACGTAAAATGCAACAAAATTCTTTCCTCATAACCGAAAGAACACATGGAAAATAATAAATAAATAAATAAATAAAATATATAATTAAGCGAGCATGGTGATTTCGTTTACGGAAACTATTTCTTAATTTTCTTCAGCAAATTGTTGAAGTTCTGCGTCGGTTGAGAAAAAATGGCGGCTTTAAACAAAACCACCGTGCCTCAAAAAGTTTAGGTAAAAAGCATCTTCTAGATAATTATTCGAAATTAGTTTGAATGTGCTTTAACTTTATGATCTCATTCACGTTCTTCTTTTTTTTCTGTATTTTCTTTGTATTTCTGAAATGAAATTCTAATAATGGTGTAGCTGTATCCAATGAAATAATTGAGAAGTAATGACATCGAAAAATTGGGATAAATTCCCTAATCAACGTTTGAAATCAAATTCTCTAGTTTCTATTTGAACGAATTTTACGGTTTTTAATATATTTAAATAAGACTGGAGTGTTGCATTGTTCTACAAAAATTGTTACACAATATTTTTTTTTTTTACTTTAACATATGTATTTAAAATGACAGTAGGCACCCTAAGATGGGCAATAATCTGGCACAACCGCCAAATTTTTGGCAATAATGGTTTTATTCAGGCAGCGTCAGCAATAAAATTTTTGTCATTGTCCAAAATATATTGTTTTTAGGTGCAAACTATTAAACCCGCATCCCTTAGACTGTACGGATGTAGGGAATGAGAGCAAATCTACTCCGAATCACGAAGAAATGTGAATGAAACTGCATGCAGCTTCCCACAGTTGGTGAGTGATAGCGAGCAGGTAGTAACTCCCTAATATTGTTTTATTGTAGAAATTAGTATTACATATGTTTTTTTTTTTTTTTTTTTTGGCAAAGAGTTTCTTGCTAAATGTGTCATACAGATGGCAACATTTTTTATTGTAGTTCGACAATGGTTGATGGCTACACGTAAAGGATACGTAAAGGTATACGTTTTATGAATAAACGTCCTTTTTTTTTTAATTAAAAAAACTCTGTTTTCTTTTTAGTCAGTTAATGCGTTATGAAAACTATGTATTTGAGCCATTCCACGGAAAATGCTAATTTTGTCCCACACGAGATGCTTTATACATTTCATTAAAAATAATAATTTAAAATAATAATTATCAAAAGTTTGTTGCTTACAAACGTATATGTGACTTCTAAAGCAAAACATTTCGTCATTACCTTTTTTTTTCTTTTTTTCTTTTTTTTTTTAATGAATTATTTAGCAACCGTCACGTGTGTGGAAAAATCACCGCTTTCAGTAGAATGGCCGTATGCATAATTATTTTTCAACGGTTTAAATTATTATTTCTTATCAAAAGAGACATGCTTCCTTCACGTTGGAATCTTAGCTTTCCAAACCTAGAATTTGTTTCGTCGTTGTTTTTTTAATAGTGCAAAAATATTAAGTAATGCATACAGCATACTACAAGAGGTTGATTTTGAATGTCCCGCAGGTGGTGCATGCAACTAAATTGAATTTTATGTAACAAAGTAATTTGACAAAAATAGAACGGTTTGTTTTATTAAACAGCTACTTTACTTTTAAATTAAACTACATTCTAAAAACATGTTTAAACGGCTAACTCTCAAGAAGTGACATGTGACATTTTTGATCGTTTTACAGACATTTTTAACTCGTAAACGAAGTTAAAAATCTAAAAAAGTTATGCTATACAAATAAGATCAACTTTACGATAGATAAAACAATAAAGTGTACATGAATAAATAAGCGTCTAGACTACATTTAGCATCAGTTCAAACGTATTTAGGTATTGAAACTTGTTGGTAGATAAACCACGTGTAATACACCAACAGAATCATAAACTTGCTGAACAACCTCGAAAGAGCATTGAATATTAATCTGATTTTGCAAAACAATGTTTCTATAATACAGAGGCAGCAAGAGCAAAAATCAGTTCCTTTCTGTGTATTTCCCATAAATAATGCATCCAAATATATATGCTAAAACGCAGCACTAACTGAGGCAAAAATGTATCAAACGGAAATACCTAGCTCTTCGTTATAGAGCAGGTTAAGGCAACTGTATAATCGGAGCTGCCTCGGCCGACATTTTGGGTCTCAAAGTTGACGTCATTGGTATGAGTACGAAAACAATGTTGGAGTAAACTAGTGTCTTAGCTTCTGATATCGTCACCTAAAAGCAACAGTAGGATATCTAAGTGCTAGGTTTTTAGGGATAGATATCTTACTGTTGCTCTGAGGGGACAGTATTTTGCTTGAATTATTTTTGACTATTCTTTATCTTTAATAATAATAAAGCTGAAAAAGTGTGTCTCTGGATATCTGTGTCTATGGATGTCTGTGTCTCTGGATGTCTGTGTCTCTGGATATCTGTGTCTCTGGATATCTGTGTCTCTGGATATCTGTGTCTCTGGATGTATGTGTCTCTGAATGTCTGTTGTGCACATAGCGCCTAGACGTTCGACTGATTTTCATGAAATTTGGCACAAAATTAGTTGCTTGCATAGGTATAAGCATCTTGAAGCGATTTTTCGAAAATTTTATTTTTTTCTTTTTCTATTCCACTTTTAAGAACATTTTACCGAGCAAATTATCATAACATGGACGAGTAAATTACCATAATGTGGACAAGCAAATTATTATAACGTGGACGAGCACATTACCATAACGTGCACGAGTAAATGAACATAGCAAGTTAGCGAGAAATTCATCATATATTATTTGTAAATATACAGGCGAGTCAAATGACCATTAAATTTTCTACTACGAGCAAAGTCGTTCGGGTACGGATAGTAAGTTTGTAAAAGGAGAATATCTCATTCGTTAATTTTTAAAAAATGTAAGATAAAGAAAAAGGGTTCTATCCGGGAAACATTTCTCGATACGCTATTACAGTCGAACTCGCTTTTAACGAGCCTGGATTTTACGACAACGAGTGAATTAGAAATACTTGGTTGATACTATGTTAAATGTATAGGGGCATAACTCGCTTTAAACCAGAAAATCCCATTCAAAGCGAGAAATACGTTGTGATTTATAAAATTTCTATTGATTTCCATCCCAGTTTTCTTTTTTTTTTTTTTTGGACAACAATACAGTGAAGTTCCGTTATAACGAGTACAAATATTACGAACTATGCGTTCAAACGAAATAAATTTTCAGTCCCGATTTAATTTCCATTACACTACTTGAATTCCATTACAACGAAATTCCCGTTACAGCGAACAAAATTTGCGGTCTTTTGAAGATCGTTGTAACGGGGTTTACCTGTAGTTTAACATTTTGATGTCAACTAAAAGTTAGTGATGAGTCATAAATCCTGAGAACAAGTGATGTTATCCCCTTTTTTTATTATTTGTGGATTAGAGAAGCGTTTGAAAAATACATACTTGTTGACGCCAATGTTCTCACTTACGGAATCTTAGATACTTCCTTCCGAGGATATTGTAGAACAGATTCAATTCAAAGCAGATGTAAAAATATAATGTAAGCGACAAAGATAACCGTAAATGACAAGGAAATTAAGCTTGAACTATTCACAACATAGTCAATGGGTTATGATAACCAGAAAAACTAATTATTTTTTTTCGAACGGTAGAGGGAATGATAATGTTTTCCGGGCAGTGAGTATTTCTTGAAAACAAAACTTAAGGAAGAGACAATCAGATAGTTCAAAGTAAATTACCAGAGTTCTTTAGCAATGAAACATAGACTAACAAAGCAAGTATTAATAACATTTTATATTGTTTTAACAAACTCGGTTTTTTTTTTTTTTTTTTTTTTTTTTTTTTTACGTTCGCTCTTTTTAATACAGAAAAATCTCACGGTCCCTTCTCGTTCAGTATCATAGAGTCGGACAATACGTAATTTAAGAGATCAATAACATGGTTGGATTAGCTCAAAGCAGTGTTGTACTCAACTTTTCATTAGCTTTTTTTTATGACGCAACAACCAGTAATTATTGTAACATATTTGCAAATACTTGAAACAATGCGGGATCAAACAATATCTTGGAACCAAAATGATGGATAGATCGGCTTGTCTTTAAAGGTTATGACGCAGCAGCCAGTGACTATAATCACATATTGCTAAATACTTGAACCAAAGCTAACATTCAAAGCAGGGCCGTATACAGGGGGGGTCTTAGGGTTCCCCCCCCCCCACCGAAAAGTCGGTTTGACATTTAAATGTTCGTTTATATTTAATAACTTCTAAAAAATATTGTTCCAAAACTCAAATTTATTTCATATGTATATTAATTGAATAAAACATTTTCATAAAAGACAACCCCACGACTTGGACATAAACGCAACTTTCTTTATAGTTCGTAAGCTCTGCATGAAAGTTTTTAAAACCTCCCCGAAATTATTTTCTGGTTATACGGCCCTGATTCAAAGCTATCTTAGAACCAAAATTTTGGATTCAAATTTTTGTCTTGTCCTCTAAAGGCTATGAAACAGCAACCAGTGACTACACTAATATATTTGCAAATACTTGAAACAATGCTGAATCCAAACCTATCTTGGAACCAAAATTTTATTTTGGATAGATCGATCTGTCTTCCAAAGCATATGACGTAACAATCAGCGACTATAATAACACATTTAAAATATACTTGAAACTATGCTGTGTCCAAAGCCATCTTTGAAACAAAATGTCGGATAGGTCGGCTTGTTCTTTAAAGGGGTTCTAGAGCAGGTTGCTTTCCATTTCGTAAACGAAAACGTAGTCGTAAAAAACCATAATGCCAGTAAAAGTATTTTCGTTGCTCTGCGATAGGGAAATGCTTACTAGTTCCATTTCGTTTTTATCTGGATAAATTGTTTAAACTCCCAAAACAGAGATGGTGTATACTTCATGGAAAGTTTCCCAATTGCTTATTTTAGTAAAATAAAACTCCACCTGGTCCTTCAAATCTTAATGCAGCAGTGCTTAAAAACAGGTTCTGTTTCGTACGTGCTGCATTCGATTAGGAATCGTGTTTTTCTGTGTAAATGCTTCCCCAGAATGGAATGGTTTTGTGGATACTTATTTCATTACGTATGTCAAAAGAGGATTCCCTTTAAAATATGATATGAAATGTATTTTCGAAATTTCATCCTTTTGCGGTTTAATGGAGGAAAAGTTTGAGTTATTTTATGTAAGAAAATAACCTAACGAAATCGTGACCAAAAGAAAAAACAAATGTATAATAATCAAAGCGTTTTAAAATACGTTAACTTTTTTGACCAAAATGCTTATATTCAATACCTTTTGAAAAGTTTGAAAATAAAATTGAATAATTCTCTCTCTCTCCATTTCTCTGTGTTTAATTTTATTTAAATTATTTCTTTCTTTTGGTTATTTTTTAGTTTTTATATCTAAAAATTTAATTGAGTTAGTGGACAAAAAATAGCGGTAAATTAGCATAAATAATAATTAAATGCATTAATTCAAATTAAAAACTGTTTCGGTGAATTTGGTTATATGTTGCATAGTTTGCTCTTACTTATGTAGCTAAAATTAAAAGTTGTTTATTTATTTGTATCTCTATATTTATAAAACAATTACTCTTGTGAAAATGTTATCTATATGCTATATGTATCCATCTCTATATTTTTCACTCTACGTATTTCTGTCTCGGTTCCTATATTTCTCTCTACAAATAACATCTTTATCAAAATAAATCTATCGATATAAACGTCAATATAATTAAAATATTTTCTAAAATTTAATTTGCTTCATCGTGTCAATCAAAACCAATCAATAATCTACCGATGTAAATAATCTCTAAAAAGGAGGAAGTACATTTCTTATCAAGTAACGCGTATAGCAATTGAAATATTTCCTCCTGTTGGAGCGAAATTGCGCTCAGACGACGCATAAGAGGAGAAACGTGGCTTTTTATCGACAGCGGCACAGAGTTAGTATCTTTTTCTGCAATTTAAAATAATAATAATAATTTTAAACTCTTGTCCATTTTTTGAAACTTGTTTTTTCTTCTGAAGAAAATGATTCGTCCTTAATACAGTCGAACTCACTTCATGGAATTTACCATGAAAAAATATTTTAATAAGCGGGATATTCCGTTACCCGAAACACCCCAAAGCACATTGCAACGGTTTGGTACACTGAACATGTATCACATTAAGCGGAATATTCTACAAACCGATATTCCAATAAGCGTGCTCGAATGTAGACCAGAAAATGGAAAATTCACTGGGTGAGTTTAAAAAACTGAAACTTTGAAAGTTTGTTTTTAGACTGCCTTTTCAAAAGTTCACAGAAATTAAAAAAACAATTCTTTTTGTAAAAAAGAAAATCTATGCGTTGAAAATTGTACTTTCTACGATCAGGTCAAAATATTTCTCTAACTCAATTACTTCGAGACCTGTGGGGTAAGAAGCGTTATAAACCGCATAAAATATTTTTGTCTTTTTTTTTTTTTTTCAAAAATAGAGTGGCGAGGCGCATAACGTCGCCAAAAAATTACGCCCTTATACCAACAAATTTTAAACAATATCAGATGAAATAAAACAAAGATAGAACAGGATTGGACATGTGTTGAATGGACACTCAAAAGAAAACGAAAGTATACTAAGTGATAGAGTTCCCATTCAATGACCACCAAATTTTCGCTATATCTGCCTTCAGGGACTGGTTTTTGCTTATTGTTTTCCACAACTCACATGTAGAGTTACGCTTCGCGATATTTTATATAGTTGAAAAGTAAGCTGACATTTTTTTTTGATATTCAATCCCTTCTAATAACTGTTGATTCAATTGCAGTCTCATGCACCATTTGAGACGCCAAGAGATTCAATTCTAGTCATGTCAAATTTCAAGTTTCTAAGCTTTACCGTATTCCCGGGAAGTAACCACAAACACACCAGCACTAACATAAATTCCTTATTTTATTATTCGTACAGATAGTTAAATTATTTTAGCAAAAAAACAGTTTTGTCTTTCAAATTGTTTAACTGCTAGAAAACCGACTTTACTACTAGCTGAGTACAATAAAAGTCATTAAAATGTACTTAATTTTCTTGAAAGAAAAACAAAATAGCGACTTTCCAACGAAAAAGTTTTATTGCCCACTTCCGCCCTTAAATTGATGGAAATTCAAATCTACTCAAAAAAAAATTGTTTTGAGCGAGAATTAACTCACTAGCTACACACGTAACTTCCGAAAGAACTTCTTCTCTGTCGCACCCTAAATGTAAACATTGTAGTAAATGCAAAATTAAAGAAAGTTGTTCGAAACAAATCGTAATGGAATAAAAATATTTCATGAGCCCGTGCTTAAAAGCATAATGGCATCCGAACGAGAGAAAAAAAGAAGAGTAGCGAATGTTAACTCGCCCTTAAAAGGGTTGTTAGTCCAAGAGGCACGTACTAAGAGATCACTCCAGAGATGAAGAAAGAAACCAACCTCATCTTGAAGAAATAAAAATATGTATACGTGAGCAGTTTCATTAAAATGTTATAGTGATATAATGGTGGGGTAAAAAATGGAATGTTTGAGAAGGCTCAAATTAATACTTCTACATGTGGTTACTTATGCTTCAGTTAAAAAACACGAAATAATCATTTTGAAAAAAAAAAGTTTTAAAAGTTTGGCGGTGGTTTTTTTACTTCCTTTTACAAAAAAGGAAGTATTGTATTCGCGAAAAAAATTTCACTCAAAAATCGCCCTTAATTTCCATTTTGCTCACCCCCAAATGAATGTTGAGTTTTTTTTTCGATTCGACCACATGCGGAAAAGTGCCTAAGAATGTATAGACACGCGAAATATCCATTTTGACCATCACCGAGGTAATTACAACGACTTTTCTCGTGACGTCTGTATGTATGTGCGTATGTGTGTATGTGCGTATGTGCGTATGTGCGTATGTGCGTATGTATCTCGCATAACTCAAAAATGGTATGTCCTAGAAAGTTGAAATTTGGTACATAGACTCGTAGTGGGGTCTAGTTGTGCACCTCCCCTTTTGGTTGCTTTCGGATGTTCCTAAGGGGGTCTTTTGCACCTTTTTGGGGGGAAATCATTGTTAATTTCGATGTAAACTCAAGTGGCGTTATAATTTGTCGGACACTTGGCGATATATCGCCAGTCTTTTGGTCGCCAAGTTTTGTCGCCAACTTGGCGACAAATTTGGCGGAGTTTTTTTTTTTTTTTTTTGGTTTCAATTTGGCCATTGTTGGTGATATTTAGAGAATAAATATTGAATCACATTAAAATAGCGAATAATGGGGAAATGACATTAAATTGGAGTAAACGGAAGTCATGTGATGCACACATCAGCTCGTTTCTTCTGTGCTTTCAATTTGTAAACCTTTGTCTTGGCTCAGCTATGCGTACCACTTATTTTAATTTTGATACAGTGCAGGCTAAATAATTAGACTAAGACTTTTTAAAAGCAAATTCTTTATTGATTACATAACTATAGACACATTAACGAACAGTGGAATAATTATCTAATAGTTAGTATGCATTCTCTTGTTCTTGATGAACATTTTAAGTCTTTTTGGCATACTTTTCACAAGGTTTACACCATTTCTTAACTTTTTAAAAAAGGAGGAAAAAAATTGTTTATACTCACTATTATATATACTCACATACACATACTCAATAATTACCTAGAACTAACTTTAAATATAACAGAACACACTAATAAAAAGAACTAGAACTGTTTAAGCTGATTGAGGTTATGTTCCTGGTAGGTAGATAAACAAAGAACATAAGCAAAGCAGACAGTGCTGCCACCTGCAAACATTAAATTATGCTAAAATAACGTAATAATCATTGTACTGTACTTTAACAGTAAAATAAATAGTATTTTAGTACAAATAGTGTACAAAAAAACAAAAAAAAAAAACTCTTTAGTCTAATAATTTGGCCAGCACTGTAGATAGACCTATTAAGTTTTTGAATTGCGTTATTTTTCTTTCATGTATTGTATAAAATATTTTGTAGAATGCTGTAAAATTAAATGCTGCTCCTATGTTTATCATTCAATTTCGATAATTCAGTCTAAAAATATCTTGTGTTTAATATACAAGGTGTTTCAAAAAGAATGATCCGATTTCAAAAAATCATAATTATTCCGATTTTAATTCGTTTCATCGAGTGAAATGGCGTTAGAAAGGGAAAAACCTCGAGTTTCACGGAGTTGTAAAAACGAACTGAAGACACGCATAACAGAAGCAGTGAAAGCAAACGATGCAGACATGCTTGCAAAAATTTGAGACAAATTTGACCACCGTGTAGACATATGCCGTGCATCTAAAGTGGACATATTGAGCACCTTTAATTTGTTATGAAAAAAAACTTCATTACTATAAATGTAACATAAAATTAATCTGAAGTGTCTATTTTCAATAGTTTTCATAATATACGCATTTCAAATCGGGTCATTCTTTTTGAAACACCTTATATATTACCACGTATTCACCAATTTATAACAGTATTTTAGTCTGCTTTGAAATTAACATCTGGTTCTGCCCCAAACAGCGTGTAAACCAAACACCCTTATTGGAACTTTCAAATTTAACCAAATGGGGAGGTGTACAACTAAAGCCCATTCTCTGTCTACATACAACATTTCAACCTTTTGCGAAATACTTTTTTGAATTGCGCGAAATGCGTACGTTTGTACATAGCTAGGCCCATACAAATGTCAAGAGAAAGCTATTGATAATTAACTCGGAAATTGTCACAATCGATAGATCGTTCCATACATACTTTCAGGTACGTACTGATGCGCCGTAAAAGCTACTCAAAACTCAACATTCATATGGGCGTAAGTCAAATAGGAATGTAAGCAGAAATTTGAATGCAATTATTTTTGCGAATCGCGCAATTTATTTCGTGCTCCTTGTACTTTGTACAAGAAAGTACTAATATCAATAGATATTGGTGAACGTTTGAATGCTTTTGAAGCTTCCTAAATATCATTTGCGTGAAACATCAGTTTTTTCCGAACAAACCGTAACAAACTTTCTTTTTTTTAGGGAAATGCATCAACTGAACATGAAAAAGTTTATTTTTAACTCTGTAGCAAATAATTCATGCATTATTGCATCGAAATTTAAAAAACGGTATTTCAATTTCTACAAATTCGCACTTTGTCAATCACAAACAGCTTAAAACATAAAAGAGGGACTGAAAGAAAACCAAGAATTAAAGGGGAGAAAAAATTCTTTTCAATTTATAGGCAGTTCGCATCTGTGAGTGGAGGAACTGCCAAAAATGCATTTTGAATCAATAACAATGGAAGATGGATTTTCTTTTCAAGAGTATCCTCTAAGTGGAGCGCCACTGAAAGCATTTAGGTCGAAGTTGCCGCAGCGAAGGATTGGGCGAAGGAGACCACGTGATAGATCTATAGACGGAATTCGGCAGCAACTGAACCGCAGATGTTCTTTACGACAGATCATTAGCATCAGCGACTGAACGCCAAGGGGTACACTTGCATGAACCTTGTACGGCGGAAGACGCAGCAATTGGCGAGCTTTCAGATCTCCCGTTTACGTTTTACGAAGACGTTTCCTTTACTTAGCTGTAGGTAGCGTTTACATTTTCTTTTACGGTGACATTTTTGCTATTGATTTTTTTTTTCTTCCCTCGAGCAATGTGTTTTGAGGAAGTAAATGTGAAAAATTAGTTTGTATTTTTCTATTCTCAACGTTTAGGGTCCAATAAACTTCATTTCGTCAATACATAAAATATTTTATGTCTTCTGGGCTGATGTTTGTTTTTCCCGCGGTAGGAGGATTTTTTTTTTTTCCAGCTGGTTTCTGTTCTCGCGTATGAAAAATATATTGAATTCGAGCTTTGGGTGTTTTTACGTGTAATTGAATCTCAACTTATTTGTTTTAATCGCAGATTCGAAAACTCTTTAAAATTTTATTTGCCGAAGCATAAATTCATTAATACTGACAGTAAAGTGAAATCATTTATCCAAACTCCTTTAGCATTAACAATAGTAAAGCAAAAACAGAACGGGGTGAAATTTGTAATTCGAAATTGAAAAGTTGACAACGAAAGCCAAGTAGAAAATGTGCACTTTAAAGCAGTAAAAATACTTTGATTAAAACACGTTGAATAAAAAAAAACTGTGATGTAATAAGAAACAAATTTTGCAACTTTTTTTTTTTCACATAACAAGTCAAAAACGTAAAGGAAATTTTATATAGAAACTTAAAAAAAAAAAACTTTCAGAAATTTTCCTTGAAAAAAAAAGCTTATATCGATCCCCGAAAAAATATTTCCAGGAGAGAAACACTTTTTTTTTTCTTTTAACTGTCGTCTTTAAAATAGTATAATATTTTTACTATTTCAGTTTGCAGGCAATAGTAAAAAAATTTTAACGCGTATGTGTGAAATATATATTTTTTAAAAACATTAAAACCTATTTATTTCTTTAATATAAGGGATTAAAAAAAATATTTGAGCTTGAAAACAAAAGTTTTTTCTTGTTAATGCTGAAAGTACAAACTAATTTTCTCCATCATATTACAAAAAGAGATGAAAATAGACCCACTCTACGTGGTTGATGAAAAGTGGTCCGTAAAGTATGTGTTTATTTTAACAATTGAATTTTAAAAGTTTTTAATTTCGATCCACGATGTTAATCACCATCGATATTAACGGCCTTTTACCATCTAGTATGCAAATTTTTAATTCCGGATACATACAAATCAATTTATTGGGGCAAAATATCTGGAAATGGCATCTTGGATACAAGCCAAGTTGTCAAGTTTTGTTTCATAGAAAGTGATTCAGCGATTGAAGAAAGAGGAATCAAATGAGTAATTTGTGGTGAGAATATTTCCACCTTTATCAGCAGAAAAGGAATGATCATGTAACATGAAAATGCAAGACCACACTGCTCTAGGCGAACATTTAAAATATTAATAAGCTGTAGTGGGCTGCTATACCTACCAAACTCACTTGACATTGAACCATCCGATTTCCTTTGATCTCGATCCATATGTAACAAAAGAAAAATTGAAATTTTCTTACACATCCAAAATGCCATTCCTAGATATTTTGCTCAACGAAAAACGTATGTCTCTCCAGAATTGAAAATTTGTGCCTTACGTGGAAAGAAAGGTGCTGATAACTAGGTTAATTGCGTCGTAATTAAAAGTAAAGACTTTAATTTTTTTTTAATGACAGTATTTTACTCTAATATTTAACTCTAATATTTACTTTTTGACAGCTTCAGAATTTAAAATAACTCCAATGTGAAAAATATAACTTATCTGAAAGAACATAACTATTTCAGTTTTGAAACACAGCAAACTCATTCAGAATATTTTTTTTAAAGCTGATAATAAGTTATTTTACTCAATGATTACTTTGAAAAAATAACGATATAGTTTTAAGGAGAAAAATTAATTTGTAGATGAAGGTGAATACTGATTTCAAAAAGTAGAAGACGTTAGCGTGCTTGAGGAAATACAGTAAATATTTCATAGATTTAAATTTTAAGAACACGGACGGCGTACTGAGTACGCCACTCAGCGAGAAAGCAGCTACGAATTTCGGAATAGTCACTTGACCAAAACCGCACCGCTATTTACCCTTTTTCCATGGTCCTTTAAGTGAGCACTTGTATTTCAAGTCAAAAGTTGCCTTTTTCTCTTGTTCTTTTTGATTATTTTCATAGAAACCAACTCGTTAATGTTCCAATTTTGTATGCAAAAAGCATCTAAAGTGACAAAATACAATTCTGAGAGCTGCAATAACTGTTCAACTAATTCCAACGAATTGTCTCAATGATTAAAATATCATTTATATGTATACATGAAAAAAAAATAATGTTATATTCGTAAAATTCGCAAATTAAACGTTATCATTATTTTTTTACTATATTGTGATTGTATATTCATTTTAATTGTGTTCGCCTGTTCGTTCAATAACAACTTTGCTCCTTCTATAACATTACTAGACATTGTATTAAATAGGAAAATCTTTAAAAATTGATAGTTAAGCTTTAGAAAATGCTGGCGTACTCCGTACGCCACCAGTGTTCTTATGTTACTTCAAACCGTTCGTGTTCTTAAAGCTTAATGCCCATCTAGTACAAAACTGCCACAGATCCAAAAACTACTTTCGAGAAAAATCTATTTAAATGCTATGCGCCTTAGCTTAAATTCGTATAGTAACACACTGAAACATCTCAAAAATAAGGTTTTTCGTTTGTGGCTATCTTACATTTTAATTGAAGTAATAAAAATGCACTAAGACATGTATGTGAGTCAAAATCGACAATTTTTTACTGGTGGTGGTGTTGTATTAGGTGTGCGATATGTCCTAAATACATCTTATTTTTGAAGAAAAAAAAACAAATAGAGCAGTTTATATTAACTCAAATCACTTACTGAGCAGGATTACAAGTATTTCCTATTTTTTTTTTTTCGGAAAATAATTTAAAACACTCTGAAACTTCAAATCAATCTATAACTTTACGGCATGCATGCCAATGTACACAGTATTACGATTCCCATTGAAAATTGCCACTACGTGATCGTGTATATATATAGCTATAAAAAATACACGCGTGCAGTACATTTTTTTTTTTCTTTAATGTAATATAGCTCACGAGAAACGAAAGCACCATAAACCGCCTTTTTGCTCAAGCGAAGTTCGATCGTAAAGGATTGCCCTGTTTATGCCTGATATCCGTGATCCGGAAGACGTCCGGCGATGACGTGATCGCCATGTGATGTATTGAATTATGCGTCTCGCTGCCGGAACACGGGAAGCCGATAAGCGCATAATGGAACGCCGAGATCCATAATAATGTCAGTGGCAAATGAGTAATATTGCGAGATGGATCGGATTTGGATTGTTCCTTTGGTTGGCTGGGCCCCGTTTGTGAACTTCGGGACACTGGATTTAATCTGACCGATTATATCATTTAGTTCTGGACTTCTTTGATTTGCTTTTCACGGGACATACTTAGCTTGTTTATTGCTTCCTGTATTGAAGATAATCATGCTGACAATATCTTTGATTACGGTTAAATTATTAGAGCTTAATACATCTGTGAATTATATTTTTACCTTACCTATCAACTGTTTCCAAACCAGACTAAGGTCCAGGCAGAGGGTCCAATAAATTCCGGGTGACTAAAAAAATACAGTAATTCCCCTGAAATGCGGACACTAGCGAGACAAATTTTTTATCTGCAGTAGAGGGGACAGTGGTTTAATAATGTTATTTGCCTTGGAATCGGGGAATTAAAAATTGTCCGCATAAGAAGGGTGTTCGCATTTGAGGGTTGTCCGTTAAGAGGGGTTTTACTGTAATTCGGCGAAGAGTTCCTACAGATCAAGGATCTTTAAGAAGCCGTGTTCAATCAACCTCTTCCTAAATACTAAGTGCCTATCTCATTTGCCTCAAAAAGTGATCCTCTCTATGGCATACTTTCAACGCTACCTGGCGGCAATACAAGGACGGAGTCGCTATGGCGGTAGAGCCAAACAATTCAAATCAAATTGTTTATTGGCTAACTTTAAAATTTAAATTTAGAACTTAACCAATTATGTTCTTCGCTATTAATTTCTAATACCTTCGACCTTCGATAGATGGCAGTAGCAAGAGTACCGAAATTTGTTTATTAAAATCATTTTGCTCTATGTTAAAAGTGAGAAAGCGACAGGCATTTAGTATTTAGGAGGCACTGGTTCAACTGAATGTTCAATAAACTCTAAGAACTAATTTGTCTGGATCTTGAGAAAAAAATTTTTCGCTTCTAATATTCTACAATTTTGGTCGATGTATGTGCCTACACAATCTAAATATTGAAGTTGTTAAGCAAAAGTTTCAATAATAGGTCGAAGTTTTCCCCTTGACATTTACTGAATATGAAAAATGGAGTCACTAATGCGGTGTAGGATATCTACTTTATGTTGAAAAAGAGGGCGCAAATACTGAAAAAAAACGCAATTGAACATCAAAAGCTGTCATCTGTGCATTTCGTTACACTTACTAGCCGTTCAAATAATATACATGAAACATTGATAATAAAATTTTGCAGTACTAATTACAAAGCAGTGAACTAATCAATTCGTTGAACTTTTCATGTGTAGATGTAACACTTTGACTTCCATCTAGCATCTAAGATCTCAAATGCGAAGGCCTAATTTTAATTTCTGTGCAATATACAATAACAAGTAATAGTAATAATTATAATTTTTCTTTCCTTATATGTTTTCAGTTCAAAAGTATAAGTTGATAAACAATTGCACCTAACAGACGAACATATACAAAAGAAATCACTCATTAAAAAATCATAATAATAACGCATGTGCTAGGTGATAAAGTAAAGTAATGTTGAATGAATAATTCGTACCATTTTTCTTTTCAGATTTTCTTACAATAAATCAAAAAAAAAAAATTAAAATAGTTTTTATTCCTGAAGAACATGAACTTTTTTCAAAAATATGTTATAAGAATACAAATTTTTGAACCAACATTTAAAAAGTAATGATAATAACATGTTCCTTGTGGAAGAATTTAACTTGTAAAAAATCTTTATTTTCAGTATACTGCATGAACTTAGGAAAAAAAGAAAATATATAAATATACAGTAATGCAATAATATATAAACTCACTGAATCTCACTTCCAATCTCAATTACACTTGAGAATGTAACTTGAATAATTAATACGTAAAATTGCTTTTCAGAAGATCTTCTTATGCAACTTTGATTCGCATTCAACCTGCGACGCTTAGATTTTTTTTTTCTTTTGCAATTATTTATACAACGTTAGCATACGTGGCGTATAACAGTGATTTCAATACTCTGGTTTAGCACGAAAAAAAATGGTAGAAAAATGAATAAAAAAAAAACAGAAAAAAGATCGTTTTTACTATTTTTCAAGCATTTAAGAAGAATCCCCCTCCCCAAACACCCTTAGTATTCCTCCTTGCTACAAGTTTTTAGATTTTTGAGCATTAGGGGGCCTTTTATTAATTACGTAAGGGTCCCGAGGGAGAGGGTGGGTTGGATAAAATCTCTACATAACCCTACTTTTGGAGGGGGGGGGGTAAACTCATTCTTACGTGATATTTTTCTAGTGGATATTTTATATTAGAAATCACGCGGTGAAGTGGTTTGGCCGGGATCATATTTCAATCGCGTCTGGGAGGTAAAAAACGTATTAGGTTGAGCTGCTTTTTAATTTTTTCACAAAGAATGAATAGTGTCAAATATGATAAAAGAATCGAAGAATGTATGGCATGCTTATTTTTGATTAGTATCGAATCACATACGGAAAAATGTCGAAAAAACATTCAGTCTAGATTCCAACTTTTAGAGAATATTTCTTTAGACAAAAAGGCTTTTAAAAATAATTTAATAATAATGAATTTAATAGCGATTCCAGTGAGGTAAGATTATTATGCATTAGACAAAGGACTATGTTGAGATGTTTGTTTATGTTGCGAGTGATGTATTTAAATCCGCTGCGCGTAACAGTACTTAAAGTACAGTGCTGCTCAGGTTAGTAGCCTTGACAATGTTTACCTGTTTTAGGAGAGTTCAGTGAAAAAGATACGTGTTATTGGCAAGGGTTTTAGTTGGAATATTTTTAAAAACTACTAAGAAAGTTTTTCAACTCAACTTAGCCCCAATTACCCGTCCCTATTATCCGAAATAGAGGTAAACATTGTTAGAGTTGGAGCTCAACTTCTCAGAACCTCACTATATAGTACTCAGATAACGCGGACCAACCACGGCGTCAGTGAGAGCAATAAAATAATACAACTTATCTGTTGGAAAAATGAAGATCTTTGATTTATATCACACTGGGAGTTTAAAGGGGGTCAGTACCCTAAATACTTTCAAAAATTCGATTTTTTGATTTTGATATATTTTGAAAACCCTATATCTATACAATTATAATGATACAAACTTCATGATCGTGCTCAGATTAGAAGTAAGTTAAAATAATTGAAAAAAAATTAAACATAGTTTGGTAAGGTAATATTTTTCCCTTGAAATAGCAATACCTCGAAATGGTACTTTTGAAACTAAATGTTCCTTTTCCTCAGAAACTAAATTGTTAGGCTTTGAAATTTTTACCACCAATTCTATACATTTAATTGCATATACTGAAGTAAAAGTTTTTTCATATTCCAAAATACTTTTTTATAAAGCTGATTTCGTGTTGCAAAATGGCATTTTTTGAAAAAAAAAAATACAATGACTTACACATCAGAATTAAAAAAAAAAAAAAACTAAGCTTTCTTTCTGTTAAAATTTTACTTCAATATAGAGAAAAGAGTCCACTTAAGGTACAGAAAATATTTCATAATTTTATCTTTAATAGATTTTCAGAAAAAAGTACATGAACCTGTGCAAATTAACATTCACGGTATAGGGGATACCGACTCCCCTTAAGTGTAGCTGATCCTTCTCTAACAACATTTTATTATTTTAAAAAATCTTAAGTACCCTTACAGGGGAGGGGGAGAGGGGTCAAAAATTGCTAAAATCATCCTGACGTAAATAATGAATGGTCCCTTACACCTTCCTATCTCTTCAGAGGAACCTTAACGGCTTATATAATAACCTCCAAATAAAAAGACAAAATGGCTATGAAATTGTAAAACGTTAAAAAAACAACGGTGTGAGAACTATTTCCGAAAAATGACAAGCGATCCAGGGGTTATATTTAGATTCAGGATGTTATTTTACATAACACACAGCAAAAAGGATGTTAGAAGCAATTTCCATGCCGTGCAGAGCAGCTAATTTGTTCAAAATTAAAAAATTTAACTTAAACTCAAAAGTAAGGATTTTCTAAAGTTAATCTGTGGGAAACCGCGCTATTGCGTAAGATATTTTTTTAATAGTAATATTTAACTTCATTGTTACCTTTAATGTAAATTCTTAATTTAACAATAGAGAGAAAAAATAATTTTTTTAAATTAAATTATAAATTTCAGGCCTAAATATTTTTGATTTGAGCAAAATTTTGTGTGAGGAGCAACATTTTATGCACTTAAAGTTTTGAATTTCAAGAAAAAAAAATATTATTGAATGCACTCTAAAGTGCAACTTTTTTTAAAAATAAAGCGTGCAACATATATGGATGCCTCACTTCCCAAATCGACTAACTCCATAAAACAAAAAGTGGAGAATAGTTATGAAAAAGATGGTGTTATATCCATAGGAGTGAATGGGCCCTTGTGTTACATTTTCTGCCATCACATGGTCAGAAATGTACTGAACCAAAACTTTAATATAAAATCACATGCTAAGCATTGTTAAAGCACTACCACTGATAAAAATAAAATTTACATTATTTCTACCTTTTTTTTTTGAGGTTATTCCACATTACATGAGCCACATTATGCTGCCATTGACAGTATCTGCAGAAATGAACTTTTGGGTTATTTGGAGAGACAAGTTTTGGATTTAAGACTAACAATACAGAAAAGTTGGAATTAGACTTTTTTTTTCTTTCTTTTTTTTATAGCGAAAATAAAAAAAAACAAGCTTATACGATAAAGCAAAGTGGGGGAATAGGGGGCGAAGTGAAAAGGTGAAATATATACTCCGCGTTTAGCGCCACCTGTCTGGTTATATTTTAACAATATAGATGCACATGTAGTCTATTCCAGTCAGGAAACAAATACTGCCGTATATTAAAGCATACGATAATACAGGCAATTTTCAGAAATTGATACTTTTATTGTAATGACTGTTGAAAGTCAAAAATTATTTTTGGTATTTTAAAATAATAGAGTTCTTGTTAATAACATTTTAATTATTAATTGAGACATTCTAATATCCGGTGCAATATTTATTTAGTGAATTCTAAGCTTATTTAAGTTTTAAATATTTTGCTCAAGAAGTTAAGTACATGCGGGGCAAAGTGAAATAGCTTATTTAGTTTACTCACTCAGTCATTTACTAAAACACTTACGTGCTCATATATTAATTAATTTATTTACATTCTTTCCTTTAGTAAAGCACTTACACTTATTCATTCATTCTCTTATTTTCTTATTTATTCACTCATTTATTTTTCTTCTTACATAATTAATTTAATTAAACGAATAATTAAATTAGTTAATGAATTTAATTATTCGTTTACTGCTCCATTTTCTTTTCATTTATTCATTCAAAATTTTATTTACTGATTCATTTGATCAAATATACTTTTTACAATCAAATAGAAAATATTTCATTAGAAAAATATTGCATTTTTTTACTTTGTCTCATGAAAAAAAGAAGTGAAAATTCTCCACTATTTTTTGAAGGCATAAAACTACAACCAAAAATTAAAAATAATGCTTCAATGAAAGTTTTATTATAAAATACATTGTTCTTTTCTTTTGAACTGTAATTTTAAAAACAAATTTCCAATTTGTTCAATTTGAAAAAGTTCAGTCATCTTAGCCATTTCACTTTGCCCCACATTCCCCTATAATAAATGACAGAATGCGAATTAAAAATTGCAGTTACTGCTCCTTACCTTCCCGCGGCAGCATGAATTTTACATTTTTTGTAAGATTTTTTTTTTTAATTACAAATAAATAGTGAAACGTTATGATATAGTGGAAACTTCTGTCCTCCTGTGAACCAATTTCCGTGCATGAAATTTTAAAGTTTAAAATATTGCAAACTTAATTCAGTGACGCAATGGTCCATACGACTAAGGAATAATGTATCCATCTCAGTTTTCATAACTGAAGGTTTTGGGATACAAATGTTCGGTTAGGTAGTCAGCCGAACGTGGAACCCCCCTTGTTTAATTTCAAGTCCGCTTGGTACTCATTTTATCGATCCATTGAAGGAATTTGAGACTGAGACGTATCCTGGGAATCGAACCGGGGTCTGCTGCGTAGAAGAGCGTATAGCCGCTACTGCCACTGTGTTTAAATTTCACACAAATATTACTATACTATATTGAACACTCTGGCAAGTACCAATACATTTCAATTAACAATTTTTTCAGAATGGAGATATACTTTAAGCAGTAAAAAGAAACATAATTTTTCCACTGCATTTTTTACAAAGTAAGAATATAAAAGGAGAGTTTGTTCCTTCTTTATTTATTTTTCGAATGTTATCACAAAAAAATAGTTTAAATAACCAAAAATGTTTTAAAATAAGATACCACCTGCAGAGCAACAGCTGGTTATCAAAAGATTGAAAATCATTTTGGATATTTAATCGGGTTCATATGTGCCCAAAACTTGTTCACATGTGCTCCTCCCCCCCCCCCTTATAAGGACACATGTGAATAATTAAAGACATTTTTTAAAAATTCCATTAAAAAAAAGATTTTTTTTTCCAAATTTGAAAAAAATCAGGGTACAGAGAAAAGGCTATTCCATCATGAGGAGGATTTTGCTTTGCTAAAATAAAATTCTTTGATAAATTAAGAAATGAAAAAAAAAAATGTACACGTGCCCCTTATCCCCTGCATTTATATAATCCTTTCACAAAGATCCATCCCTCAAAAACTCCATTTAAAATCTTACGAATTTCAAATTTTTTGAAAAAAAAAACTTTTAAAAAATACGCATCTCATGTCTGATATATCAGCATTACTGATTTCTCACACAGCTAAAAGAAATCCTACGTTACTGGTAAGTAATGTCCATAACAGAGAGATCACGCTTCCCCTGTTTCCCCGCTGTAGATTTTTCTAGTCGTAAGCACGAACTAGCCTTTCAACAAATCGTGGCTGGTAGGCACCTCTTTAATATTTTGGTTTTTTTTCTCACGAAGAAGACTCTGATCTTTTTTCTCTCACACGTTTTTACATTTTTCTCCCCCATAACGTACTTTTTATTTCACTTTCTTGCCCAGCATTATACATATGAAGACATTTTCGGCTTGAAATGTATTTTTGTTGTAGTCTCAGCGTCCACATAATCTCTGGAGGTTTTCCTTGTGGTTCATATTTCCGGCGTCGTTTTGAAAAGGTTTGCGAGAGAGAAAAGGTTTATTTTTTTCCGCTGAACATTGTCTTTTATAATATTACGTATAAGAAGAGTTTAAATCGAAATTCTTTGTGGTTCAAAATAAAGCAGATACGAACTCTCTTTAAATTTGAGGCTGGAAAATCGATCGAGTTTAAAATAGGAGTAGTGAATTTCTTGATGAATTTGAAAGTTAAATAGTAATTCACGTAAAATAGTAAGAGAGAGAGAGAATAAATATTTAAATTAGAGACTATTTCCAGAATTGAAAATACATTTATTTAAGTACAGGGTGTAAAGTCACTGACGCATTTTAAAAATTCATAGAAAACCAACAAAATATCGCATTAATGTGCGGTTTGCACCAAATACATACTTTACAGGTTCAAGAATTTCTAAAAAGTTCGTAAAAAAGAAGCAATTTGTGGTTGTTCGAAGAAAAAAAACATTATATTTGTTTACCTCCTATTGGGGGGGTATCACAAAAAGTAACACTAAAAAAGCGTCTGCATTTCATAAATCAGCTATTTGCACTATATTACACAAATAATAGTCTGCTTTTGGATTACCAGTTAGTCTGCATGAGGCAGTTTGAGGCATTTTCTACGCCAAACCTACTACAGTTAATCCCTGATCTTTTGAAGATAATCTTATCCAACGAACATACAGAATTTTTTTCACTTATCCACTCTTCCTTCTTTACTGATAATGAAGCTGAAAGTCTGTCAGGATATCTGGATCTCTGTCTGTCTGGATCTCTGTGACGTGCATAGCGCCTAGACCGTTCGGCCGATTTTCATGAAATTTGGCACAAAGTTAGTTTGTAGCATGGGGGTTTTCACCTCGAAGCGATTTTTTGAAAGTTCAATTTTGTTCTTTTTCTATTCTAATTTTAAGAACATTTTATCGAGCACATTATCATAACGTGGAAGAGTAAATTGCGAAATAAGCATAGCGTAGAACCGTAACATTGGTCGTGAAACCGTAACATGCGTCAATGCCAATATCTGAGAACAATGTTTAAAGCTTAGAATAAAAAAAAACTGCTTCAGAAATGAAGTAAAAAAAGAATGAAGAAGCAAGGAAAAAATTTCTATCGGCTTCTACGTTAACAGCAATTAAAAGTTTTCTACCTACACAGTATCCATATTTGTTTGACTTTTAAATAGGTGTTGTAAGGCATTCTTTGCTTTTTAGAAGCTTTGTTACACTTTTATTACGTAAAAAATGTGTATTCTGGTAAAATATACAGGTGTCCCTCGTATAATACAGTTAATTCGTATTGTGCTATATCAAAACCGTGTTGTACAGGACTTTTTTCTTATCCGTGCATTTTTCTATTACTTTATTTATTTTTATGTAACAACGTTGAGTACCTACTTAAATCAAGACAATGTGTACCGTGTTGCATCGATTCCGTGTTTCGTGTTATATCGAAGTTATGTTATAAGAGGCTTCGAAATAATGTAAATCAAGGCAATGTATAATGTGTTATATCGAGGTCTTTAGGTGTAAAATTTGACAGAAGTTGAAACGTCGTTCAAATGAAAAGAAAAACACAATAATTACTTTTATAAAAATAAAAAATAGATAAATAAAAATTAAAAAACAAGGTAAGAAAAAAAAACGAGAAAAACCGTAATCAGCTTTATTTACAAAGAGGATTAGTTTGTCTAGGCAACAACAATAATAAAAAAATAGACATAATTATTCTATTGCTACATTTAAAAAAAAGTTTTAAATATTTAGTTTAATGTTTCTTTTTTTTTATTTAGTGAATTGAAACGAGCATGATATTCTTTTTTTAATCGCGTTATATCACAGCCGTGTAATGTTAAATTCAAGAATTGAATTTATCTACCATGTAATATCTAACCGTGTGGTAATAATAGCAAATTTTGTTCCGCTTAATATCGAAACCATGTTGTGCAAGTACCGTGTTATACGAGATACTCCTGTACGGAGTGGTCATAAATCTTGCACTGGAAAAAATGTTTTTTTTTAATGTATTTTTTACAAAATTCCCTTTTTAGTTTTCCATATCTTACCAAGTTTTTTCCTTATTCTATCTTACCCCCAACTCCCCCTGCCCAAAGAAGGGAAATTCTGGATGCGCTAGCTATTGGCGTAAAAGTTGATAATCACTTACATCTTTACAGTATTACGAAAAGTATACGCGTAGTTGTGGGAAAAACCTTTTTGAGATAAGGATCGAAGCGAAAACAGAATTATGTTAAGGTCAGAGTAAAAGCATTACGTTTAAGTCAGAAGTAGTTTCCGTTTTAAAAGGATCAATAAAAAAAAATGAAAAATAAACAATTACGTTAAAACCAGGATTAGTTTTCGTTTTGAAAGAATCAAAGTAAAAAATAATTACGTTTTTGTAAAAAGTATTTCTTTAAGGGTCAAAGTAAAAAAAAAAAGAAATACGTTTAAGTCAGGAGTAGTTTTTTAATTTCTTTATCAGTACAAGACTTTTCACTACACTGAATTAAAATGATTGATAAGTCAAAGTTATTATCTATTTAATTTCACTCTTTTTTTCTCTTCAAAAACGCATCAAACGCATGCTTGTTTAGAAAAAAAAATAAGGGAGTTTTGCGTATTGAAAACTAAACACGAAAATTAATATACTAGGAAACATAGCAATGCATATGGTTAAATGCTAAAACACAATGTGCAATGACGGCGATATGTAAATTTAACTATGTCCCAATGATTGAAATATAACGCATGTTGTAATATTGCTATTTGTTTCTCTCTCATTTATGAACATACTAGCTACGTCGCCAGCTTTATACGGTCTACCTCGAAAAGTTTTCTCAAGTGACGCGTGTTCAAAAATTTGGTTTAAATAATTGGACAAAAAAAGAAAATACTGTAAAATTTCCCGTTAAAAATGATTCTTAAATCATGTTAACGGCAAATAAGTCCTGAACAAATTAAACGGAACCATATATAAATATTGAAATTCCTCCAATACAGGTCAAGCCTTAAACCAAAAGTTTTCGTTTAGTCAGAAATAATTTATCGCCTGGAATTGAAATCTTGCGCAAAGTATCACCAGCAAGAGCAATGTCAAGAAAATAATCTCTAATGACAATATCCATTAATTTTCTTTTTGACTACTGAAATAGAACACTTTTACTTTTCTTTATTTCTGAGTTGCAAATTAACAACTTGTGTTTGCTTGAGTGGTTAAGAGGTTGAGAATTGACTGTAGCTATAGTTATTTAAAGTGATTTAAAAAAATACAAAATAAATATAAAGTAAATAACAAACTAAATTATCACTAATTAATAACAAACAAGTCACATAAATAGTATAAAATCGATGCAAAAAAAGAAAAGAAAAAAAGAAAGCAAGATTGGACAAATTTTGCAGCAATGGTAGCAACCTCTAAATATTATTCGATTTTTATTTTTAAGATGTTTTTTTTCCTTTTTTCATCCAAAGGAACAAAATGAGAGGGTGCCTCATGGAAAAATAACACCTTTAAAAATAAGACGCACCCTAATATACACATATATACTCTTTATTTTTACTTCCTTTTACATATTAAAGGAAGTATTATATTCATCAGAAAAAAAAAATCCCTCAAACTTCGGCCTAATTTATTATGGATGAGTGAAACGGATCACAGTCTTTTCATTTAAAAAAGTTTTAAAAAAAAGAAAGAAATACATGCTCAGATTTAACTACTTCAGGCTTTAAAACGTCGTGATAACTATAAAATATGTGATGATGTTATCGAACAAGCGAGCCTTTTTTTCAAATGCATGGTAGAACATGAGGTGTTCAGTTTTTAAAAATGGTGATTTTTAAAGTTCCATATGCTAGTAGAGAACCAAACTAAAACACGCACACGATGTGTACAAGTAATAAAAATAATTAGAGATTATAACTCTCAAAACTCACTTAGTTTTATATTTCAATTAATAAGTTAATATTCTATCTTATTGCATGCAAAAAAAAACTTTCACGGATTTTCTTTTTTTTCATCAAAGTATCATCAAAGCAGATGAATATTTCAATTTGAACATCTTGTTTGCAACATTGACCTAAATTATTTATTCTACCTCAGAAATATGCCTGTGCAATGTGGCTTTTGAGCCCATTTTGGAAAATCAATACATTTAACTCGTTCAAAAAAGCAGCAAAAATGTCATTTTCACACAAGAAATAAAGAATTTTGCAAAAGAAAAGTTTACTTTACAGTGCTTTGAATTTTTGAAACAAAACCTTTCTCCCTTTTTTTTAACTTTAATTTTTACAGAAAATATTTTAAGAAAAAAACATACATAAATAGCTCTCTAATAGGAAGAAAAAAATCCAAAGATTATCACAAAAAATTTTAAAAATACAAATTAAAAGATTTCTGTATTTTTATTTTTAAATATATGTTTTAAAATTTTTGAAAACTATTTTATTGCACAGTTTTTTTGAGTTTTAAATTTAGTACTAAATAACTGAGTCGTTTTATTCTGGATTTTTTTTTAACTCCAAATTGCATGAAAACTACATTCCCACCTTAAACATTTAATCGAGAAATTTTTCCCCTCAAGTAAGCTGGAAGATTTTAGGAATACTTAATGTGACACATAAACTCATTAATTTCAATTAGTAAATTTCCACGTAAGCCTTATTTAATCGTGTTAAAAGACCATATTGCATATTACATTTTACATAGCTACGATAGTATAAATAAATATTTAGTATTTTGATTAAGACTGGGGGAGATCTCTTTTCTACGATTCTTAAATTACACTTGGCATAAACCAATATGTAAATAATAAGGTTTAATTACGTATTTAAAAAATGCTTATTGATCTGAGCAATATGTTCGCATTCTACTTTATTTTATTCTTCGTGTAACAAGAGCAAATTTTAAGGAAAAGCTTAGCATTCAGTCGCAAGAAAAAATTTCTTTTCTGAAGCGAAATAAAAATAATTAATCCAGGAAGTCCATTAAATTTCTAAAATATTTCAGAAGGGGTAAAGCAATTAATCCAAAACATCTCATCAGAAATAGTTTACTAATGTTTATATCTTATATATGCAGTGACGTCACTAGGGGGTGGGGGCGGTCAGCCCCGGGTGTCACCCATCTGGGGGTGACACCTTAAGTAAACTTGCAAGTTTTTGAAAAATATGAAGCTAAAATGCATTTTTAAGATTACAAAATTGAAAATTTTCCGGGGGTAAACCCGCAGATCCCCCACTTTTGCTTCGTTTCCGTAATTAAGCCCACTTAAATTTCGTTATGACACAAGTGTAGTTGTTTCTGAAACGTGCATGAATTTCATTTTTACATAAAAATTTGTTTTTCTTTTGCGTCTGTAGGGGGAGGGAGGGGGTTGACACCACAAATAATCGCCCCGGGTGTAACCCGTGCTAGGTACACCACTGAATGAATGTATGAATGATAATAGATTCTTTTTGCCGTTACTGCAAATGAAATTCATAAAAAATAAAAGAAAAATAAACAGAATCCTTACGCTACCCATTTAAGAACCTTAAAAATGAAAATAGAAAATTTTATACAAATTTATTCAATTCACCACAGTTAAAAATGTGAAATTCACTGAAATTATTTTGCTGATGAAATCGTTGAGCACGTTCCTGCTCTTCTTTGAAGAATATTAGAAAACAAACCTAGTTGAAAGTTCCTGTTCCAAATTTAAGACCTGATACCAAGTCAGTTATCAGATATAAGTTTTCGTGGCTTTGTCAGTCATTAAAATATGACAGCTGGAAGGAAGTAGTCAATTTTTTCTTCATTTTTTTTTTACTCTGAAAATTCACAATAACGAAACTTTTTTTTTTTTAATGTCAAAGTAAATATTTGAAAAATGTATTTTTTTTAAATTTATTTATTTTGATGGGCAAAAAAAATCATGGAAATTTGGCGAAAGATTGGCTTTTCAATTTTATATTTTTTTTTGGTCCCAGTACCTGAAATATATTATAAATCCTGAAATATATATATAATAAATCAAATAAAATAATTTCCAAAAATTACAAAAATATGTTGGTTTTTATTTTTATTTATTTATTTTACTATTATTTTTTTATTTTTAAAGGCTTGCCTAACTGAATTGTTTTTCCTCAGAAAATGTACCATTACACTAAGAATAATATCTATTTGTTACTTTTGATAAAACTGTCACCAAATAAAATTTTTTTAACAACGCTAGAATGAGAAGATTCACTTACCATTTTGCATGCCAAAGCAGAAGAAAGCTGCGACAACCAGGTAGGGTATAACTTTAAAGTTCATGGCTCGCAGAATAATAAAAAGGCAGTTTTCCGCTAAAACCTGTCATGCCACTAGAAAGTTCAACTCCTTCTGCTCACACCTTGACACCTCCTTAGTTCTCTCGGCACTGTCTTTTTTTTCGTTCGAAGATTTTGACGAAGCACGTTGACGGCTCGTCACTGGACGATTCAGATTTCAGCAAAATAGTGATCGCGATTCGATCTCAGAATTCGTTCTTTGCTAGAGGCATTAACTGTAAACAGTTTCACTTTTTCCGTTCGCCTCGTAATCATTCTTTTATTTTGTTTTAATGTTAAAAAAAAGTATATTGCAATTCAAAAATATTTCTAACCACACACAAAAAGCTTAGTTTGTTCTATTTTCAAAATTCATACTTTTAAAAATTATTCCATTTTGTTTATCTAATGCTTCCTATTTCACACTCAATTTGCACCATCGTTAATGCTTCTTCATCCAAGAATGCATCAATATTTTTTATAAGGATGTAACTGATCACCACATTTAAATGCAACTGATTCAATAATTAGCTTTAAAAGCTTCTGCATTTTAATTTTTTTTTTTACAGAATATTACATTTCAGCTAAACTTTAATCACCAAGAGCTATTCCGGAAAAAATTAACGTTTTAAATGTCAACTAAAAGAAGTTTCTTACTACCATTCCATGTAGTCAAAATAAAATATTGCACGGATTCTTCAACTAAATCAATCTTCTTCACATAAACACAATTCTTAAAATTTCAGCTTTCTAAAAATCATTTCAATTGATTGGATTTATTTACAATTTCATAACACCATTTATCGTATCTAAAATATATATTTCTTACTTACTTGGTGTCAGTGAAAAACAAAACTTGAGAGTCGCGGCGTATTTGCCTGTACCAGCTCACACCAACAGTATCCGAAAAAAAGAGCTCATTTGCCCGCTGTCCCAAGGGCGAACTGCGATCACTTGATCTTCTAACTTTTGCCGAGAAAAAAAAAAAGGCCTCCTCAGTCCTGTTTTCGAGTCCGGGTGAGACGACCGGGATTGCCCGTCCGGGCGGTTGTGAGCACCATCGAATAAGGGAGCGAAAGAAAGGGGTAGTGAAGAGAAAGAGATTTTGAGAGAGAGGGGGGTTGGAGTGGTGTGCTTTCAACGCAAGGACATTTTTCGGTATCAAACTAGCCGGATAATCCGGCCTGAGGGGGGCGTGGTGATAACTGGGGATGCCGGGGAGAGCTGGCAGGCGAGATGCCGCCTTTTATCTCGCTCCTAGCGGCGATGCCCGTGATGAGGGTGGACGATGAGGATGCTGCGATGCGACAAACGTCCACCACCCCGGCAGGAACATTCCAGCCTCTCTCTCCCCACTCGCTCGATGATTCTCCTCTTGCACTCATGGGGGCGCTCGCGCATGGATCCTTCCAATCCTCTCCCCATCCTCTCCTTCCCCGATGCAAGAGCAAAGAGAATCGTCTCACCTCGTTCTCTTTGAAATTTTCATCAAAAATCTTCAGGATTCTGGGTTGGTAGCAAAAACTATTATGAAACGTACATGATGGAGAGCGGCTTGTGAGGGTATATCTACCCTTATTCCGGGTAGCTCTGCACCGACTTTCTCAGCCAATCAGAGATCGCCTTACACCGATTGCCATCTTACCGGATGCAGCTAGAAACGCATAAGACATTTGGTTTTTTTTTCCCCTCTTATTTTTTCTCTTTTATTTTCAGTTTCATTGCCAACGTGATCAAATTTTTCTGTTTGAAAAAAACATCTCAAACACAACTAAGATTTCTTTAATGTATATTTTTATTATAGATTTACACAACGAAGTTCCCTCAAATCTGAGCTTTTCAGAGATTGTTCTCCCATCAATATTAATATAATTTAAGAACTGAGCTTATGAAATAACTTTAAATTAGAATTTAAAATGTGTCTTTCTATGTAACATGAATAGAAATACTAGTGGAATGAGAGAAAAAATTACTGAATAATCCATGTAATAATAAGTAATAAAATGTTTCCCAAAACTTAAAAGTTATATAAAAGATATAGATGTTTTGTTTTAGCACGGAATATAAATATATCTTTAATCATAGTCAATTATCATTTTTTATTTTTTTAGTCAAGTACTTACAGGTAATGTTTCTAATGGATAAAAATATCATTTTTTTAAGTTTTTACAAAAAAGACAATAAGTTTAAGTAGAGTCAAGAATGATTATTTGATTCCACTGTTCGGCAAATAAAAAAACCCTTAAAAATGCTTCTGACATTTCGTCGACTGATTCTTATGTAAAATGACCCCCTGAATCCAAATCCCCCTGCTTTATATTTACTGCTAACATAATTTTGATGGGCAAGGGAGGCTCAAAGTGCAAGATAATTGACACCGATAGAAAAAGGGAGGACTTGGGGGATATACCCCCCAAATATTAGAAAAATCATGAAAAACGATTTTTTATTCTGTTTTTTTTTAAAAGATGTTTCTAAAAAACATTTCGGTGCAACTTGAGAGTATAAAACTCGCTTCTATGATTCCCATGTCCAAAAAAATTTTCATGGTGTAAAAAAAAAAAAAAAAAAAACTGTCTTGTGAATGTCGCACGTTGCATACGAGTTGAATCGCAGGTCTGCATTCAAAAAGACATTCTTCTGGCTGATTCTTATATAAAATGACCCCTTGTTTCCAAATACGACAACCTTTCCCCCCCCATCACGTCCCCTTTTTAGCACCTGTTCTCCCCCTGCTCTGATTCAGAGCCATTTGGGGGGGGGGAGCATTACAATAACCGTAAACATTATTCCGAATGAATAGAAATGTGCAAAACTCAAAAACTTGTGCACTTGTAGCAAAAAATAAAACTTGCCCCCCGAATTAAAAAAGATGGGTGGGGGGGGGGCTTTTCTACAAAACTCGGTACGTGTAGGAGGAAAACGGAGATTATATTCGGGTTCAGGGAGTCAATTTGCAGAAGAATCAGTCGGAATAGCCTCAGAAGCATTTGAGTTTTTTGCTGCACAGTGTGTTTGGGGGGATGCCACCATGTTATCCTATATATGCACAATATTTTGAGCTTTGCACATCTCTAGTCTTTCAGATTAATGTTTACGGTTATTGCAATGCTCTTTCCCCCCCCCCCCCTACAAATAAAAAAAATGTCTCTGAATCAGAGAGAAGGGAGGGGGGAGGTTCTAAAAAGGGGGCGTAATGGGGGTATAGGTGGTCGTATTTAGAGGTGTCATTTTACATAAGAATCAACCAGAAGAATTTCTTTTTGAATGAAGACCTGCGATTCAACTCGTATGCAACGTGCGACATTCATATGATATTTTTTTTTTTTTACATCGCGGAACATTTTTTTTGACATAGGAATCATAGAAGCGAGTCTTATACTCTCATTCTGCAACGAAAATTTTTTTACAAGCATATTTAAAAAAAAAAAAAAACAGAATGAAGAGATCGTTTTTCATGTTTTTTTTAATATTTGGGGGGGGGGATATACTTCTCAAGTCCCCCTTTTTGCGATCGGTGTCCATGATCTTGAACATTGACCCTCTCTTGCCCATCAAAACTATGTTAGCAGTTAATAAAAAGCTCCTTTCACCTCCAAAATAATAATAATAATGATTGCTATGAAACTAAAGAAAATTGAAAAAAACTTGGAGGGGAGGGGCTTTTAAAAAAATTGGTACGTATAGGAGGAAAACGGAGGTCATATTCGGATTCGAGGGATCATTTTACATAAAATCAGCCGACGAAATGTCAGAAGCATTTTGAAAGTTTTTTTTTTTTTTTTTTTTTTTTTTTTTTTTGCCGCAGTGTTATCAGTTAAAATACGATCATGGTTAGTTTAATCAATTTTTAATGTACCAAACCCTAGTTATTTGTCACTTTGAACCTGAATAATGGAATATCCCGCTCATTAGAAACGTATTTCGTGGCAAAATGGCTATTCCGTTAAGCAGGCTTGCCTGTAGCTGTATTATATTACTACGAGTACTAGCTGTACTGCACATATTGCCCAGTATCTATTTAAATAGCACAAATTTCTTAAGAAAGTCTGCATCAACCTTTTAACACAGAACTTTTTTCACTTGATGTGGATGTATTTGCTTGTCTTCTATTCATTTTCCTTTCTATTACCATAAAATAAATTGTTCAGCAGACTTTATATTCGATTTTTTCTCTTTAAAAATTACGCACTTTGCAACTAAAAACAAATTTCTAGAATGGCAAAGTTGATTTTGTTTATCAATAACTAAATGTAACAATGAACTAGACATAATAAAATGAATTGCCATCTATTAACTTTCAAAATAGTTGTTTATTATTTAGGTTAGAATAAAACAAATAATCAAAATGCACTCTCAATATATATATTAACTTATTCATAACATTTAACAAATGTTTTTTTGACTGGTGATTAAATTTCAAAGTAGTGTCCATCTTTCGGTCATTGAGAATAAAGGTAGTTAATTACAGCAGGTCAGATTTGAGATATTGCACTTTGCTAATTAACAATACTTTGCAACCGAATAGTTGGAGAACCTTGATTTAAATACAGTACAATCTTGTTTATCCAGACTTACTGTGACCAAAATCTGTGCGGATGATCGAAATTCCGGATAATTGGGACGGTATGGGTAATAAGGTAAGCAAAGCAAATCCTCATATAAGTCGACTTACCCTTCATTGCGACTAAAAATCATATTTTGTAACAAAACTACATTGGTTTGTATATAAGATTTTTTAAATTATGTAATTTCTTTAAAAATAATCGGTTTACTGTTTTCCATTTCAACCATTTCCTGCGTTTGAATAAAACACGACCACCGAAACCCTCTATCATTCTAGTTCAGCTGCAGTGGTGTTTGTTAGATTACAATAATTTACTATGCAATCTGTACAGGAGCTGTACATTTAATCCCAATAAAAATCGAACATTCGGCGCACTCATAGTTACGTTCTTGTTATCATAATTTAAAATTATGAATCTGAATATCAATTGTTTTAAAAAGCTCTTGATTCGGATAATCTTTAGATTCGGATAAACTTGAACTGGATAAATACGGTTCTACTGTGATGCCAATAGAAACATCAAAGTTTATGGATTATTCTTACAAAAATAGTAAAAACAATGTCCGAAACTCGGATCTTGTCTATCAGTTATATTAATTTCCGCCAACTAATCACCTTAATTTTTTTTTATTGATTCTCCATTTTTTTTATGTGGTTTTCATTTTTGCGCAATTTGCTTTTTATGTCCTTATCTACTTCGCACAAATATTGCTGTTTTCGGCGGCTGCATAGGTAGATTCGGCTGCAATACAAAATTGTTTGATTAATATTGATATCACTGTATATTTGTTTAAATCTATATCATCCATCTCTCTCCACATCTACTTCCATCTATATCTCTCACCGTATCTATGTCTATCCCTGTATTCATCTACGTCTATATTCATCTCTCTAAAACGTGTTTTTCGATCTATATTTTTTTTAAAATCCAAGAAAACACTTCCTATGTTTTTCTGTATCCTCATATATATATAATAGCCAATTCACTCATCGAGTAACGATCTGACGTCACCAACAATGAAACCCTTGCCATGGCGTGCGTGACGGCATTATTTCCTTGTTGAAGCACCAAAAATTCAGTAAGTTAGTTATAATTTGGTAATAATTTTTGGCAATGTTTGCTTTACACAAATGCTTTATTTTGACAAGGCTGAACTGGATCCGGTAACGTAACTGCTTTACTGACATGACTGTAATTGTAACAAAAAATAGGTTAACAATGAACGTTATCTACTGGAGTTTAGGGTTAATCCACTGGAGTTAAGGTTTTAATTACAGGTTATTGCTTCGTTCAAATGTAGAAGCATTTTTCCCGTCATACCTTGACAGGCAATTTTCTAGTACGTACATACGTATGACCAAGGGCGCATATATGCAAAATTTTAAGGGGAGGGCTCAAAAATTTTCCCCATGATTTAGCAAAATATTTTCCCCGTAGTTACTGATTTCAGTACAGATTAGACACATTAAGAGTTGACATTTTTAATAACTTATTCATTAATGGCTGAAAGAGAAATTTTTATACATTTGTGCAAAGGGGGGGGGGCTCGAGCCCCCTTTGCCCCCTATATGGGCGCCCTTGCGCATGACTGTCTCTGTCTACCTCTATAATTATCCATTTATCACCATAACAGTGAAAATCTTAGACTGTTTAACTATTGTGGCACCCTCTAGATACACAGCGTAACTAAAAATAGTTAATATTTATTTCCAACATGAGTTAAACTAGTGTCCCCCCAGCTTCGCAGACAAGAAATGCCCCCCCCCCCCCCTGTTTTTCATTTTCAATCATGCTTTTTAATATATAGTTAAGGAGGAAGGATATTTCAGGTGTCGACGAAACTGGTTATAAACCTTTGAACTCATGGACAGAATTTCATTGTACAGACCCTGAACATTTAAAGAGGTCTCCGAATTTTCACCCACATTTCATCCCCCCCCCCCTCTGGTTTTTAGATTTAATCATACATTTTGATATATTAAAGGGGAAGGAAATTTGAAGTGTCGGCGAAACTGGGTATACAACATTAAAAGGCAAGTAAATGGTCGCTCCCCAGTTTCGCAGACTTACAAAATTTTACCCTCTCCCCCCTGTTCTTTTTTCAGTTTTAATCAAACCTTCCGATGCATTTGAGGACAGAGGAAATATGAAATGTAGGCGAAACTGGGTATAAACCATTTAAATTGAGTTTGAGTTATTTGCAACAAACCAAAAACACAACAATTATAGTTCTTGCTCAATTGGACAAAAGACTCTAAAAATTGCATAAAATATTAAATAACTCTTTTTAAAACTAACTAACAAAAAATTTCGCTTCGTGGTGCACATTGTCAGCAAATATTACATCTGCATATCAAATTTCCTGTTTCTGATTCTGATAGTTGAAGCTCACCACGAGTGCAAAAACATCTTATTTTATTTTGGGTATAGAAGATAATAAATTATTAATGGTTTGTACATGGGTAATTTATGAACGGATGTTAAATATTTTGATCACTTTGTATAACAGGAAGGACAAATAACCATTTAAAAATCGTTATAACCATGCAAATACATTGCAATTACAGAAGCAGCAAAAATGAGTGGCCTGCAATTTTAAGAAAGAGAAGCTTTTTTTTTCCATTTTTATAAACGTAATATAGTAAATATTTTACAATTTGAATTAACTATCAGAAAAAAAAGGTTAAGGCTTACTTTGTTTGTTGACAATGAGTTCAAACTGACTGACTAAGCAGATTCATACTACTTAGATTTCTTTAAAACGTTAATAGATTCAATGGTTGCGTTCGACGAACTTCACCGGTCGACCGGTAAGTAACCGGTTACAAACCGCAGCGTTCTATCATCTATCGGTTACCTCACCGGTTACCCTTTTAAGCTGTTGATTGGTGGATTGGAGCACGTGATCATTAGCTGTCACGTGATTACCTAACCGGGCGCTACCGGTCGAGCTCGTCGAACGTAAGCAATGTGGTTATTTATTTTATTTCCAAGAAGGTTGTTAGAGAGTGGACATTATAAACCTCATACAATGATTCAACATATTTTTTAATTAGTTTTTCTACAGGAATTTCTTTTTCAAAAATCTTTTTTTAGGCAAAATCAAATAGAAGTTTCATTTTTTCTATTTTTTGAAAAACTGATCTCAAAAACCAAGAAGGTTTTTTTTTTTCCCCTTTTAACCATGAAGTAAAATAAATAAGTGGCGATCGTTGTGAAATTTGAGCGTAACTTAACGCCAAGATGCAATTTAATCTAACACCAGATGATTCGATACTCGGCATTGTGTCAATAATTAAAGGTACCTTCTGAAAACTTAGTGCATGCCAAAGAAAATTAGGATATTCTTTCCAAGTTTCAACTACAGGTAATCGCTGTAAGGTGCTGGAACTGCATTTAGTCTGTTTTTTGAACGAGTAGAATCTCATTCAGCTCACAACAGCAAGAATTCAACGAACCACTGCTTGAACAAAGATAGTTTTCAGATAGTCAAAGATAGTTTTCATGGTCAAAAGGAGAAAAAAAAACCTTCTTGGTTTTTGAGATCAGCTTTTCAAAAAATAGAAAATATGAAACTTCAATTTGATTTTGCCTAAAGAAAGATTTTTGAAAAAGAAATTCCTATATAAAAACTAATTAAAAAATATGTTGAATCATTTTATGAGGTTTATAATGTCCACTCTCTAACAACCTTCATATTGAAACAAGAGAACATGATTCGTTATAAAATGCTAATTTCAAGGGTTTTTTTTTTTTTTCATGTTTGGTGCTTTTTTGTAGATATTTAAATTTATAGAAAAACTAATTAAAAAATATGTTGAATCATTTTATGAGGTTTATAATGTCCACTCTCTAACAACCTTCATATTGAAACAAGAGAACATGGTTCGTTATGAAATGCTAATTTCAAGGTTTTTTTTTTTTTTTTTTTTTTCATGTTTGGTGCTTTTTTGTAGATATTTAAATTTATAGAAAAACTAATTAAATATGTTGAATCATTTTATGAGGTTTATAATGTCCACTCTCTAACAACCTTCATATTGAACCAAGAGAACATGGTTCGTTATGAAATGCTAATTTCAAGGTTTTTTTTACTTCCTTTTACAAAAAAGGAAGTATTGTATTCGCGAAAAAATTTTCACTCAAAAATCGCCCTTAATTTCCATTTTGCTCACCCCCAAATGAATGTTGAGTTTTTTTTTTCGATTCGACCACATGCGGAAAAGTGCCTAAGAATGTATAGACACGCGAAATATCCATTTTGACCATCACCGAGGTAATTACAACGACTTTTCTCGTGACGTCTGTATGTATGTGCGTATGTGCGTATGTGCGTATGTATCTCGCATAACTCAAAAATGGTATGTCCTAGAAAGTTGAAATTTGGTACATAGACTCGTAGTGGGGTCTAGTTGTGCACCTCCCCTTTTGGTTGCTTTCGGATGTTCCTAAGGGGGTCTTTTGCACCTTTTTGGGGGGAAATCATTGTTAATTTCGATGTAAACTCAAGTGGCGTTATAATTTGTCGGACACTTGGCGATATATCGCCAGTCTTTTGGTCGCCAAGTTTTGTCGCCAACTTGGCGACAAATTTGGCGGAGTTTTTTTTTTTTTTTTTCTTGGTTTCAATTTGGCCATTGTTGGTGATATTTAGAGAATAAATATTGAATCACATTAAAATAGCGAATAATGGGGAAATGACATTAAATTGGAGTAAAAGGAAGTCATGTGATGCACACATCAGCTCGTTTTTTTTCATGTTTGGTGCTTTTTTGTAGATATTTAAATTTATAGAAAAACTAATTAAAAAATATGTTGAATCATTTTATGAGGTTTATAATGTCCACTCTCTAACAACCTTCATATTGAAACAAGAGAACATGATTCGTTATAAAATGCTAATTTCAAGGTTTTTTTTTTTTTTTCATGTTTGGTGCTTTTTTGTAGATATTTAAATTTATAGAAAAACTAATTAAAAAAATATGTTGAATCATTTTATGAGGTTTATAATGTCCACTCTCTAACAACCTTCATATTGAAACAAGAGAACATGGTTCGTTATGAAATGCTAATTTCAAGGTTTTTTTTTTTTTTTTTTTCATGTTTGGTGCTTTTTTGTAGATATTTAAATTTATAGAAAAACTAATTAAAAAATATGTTGAATCATTTTATGAGGTTTATAATGTCCACTCTCTAACAGCCTTCATATTGAACCAAGAGAACATGGTTCGTTATGAAATGCTAATTTCAAGGTTTTTTTTTTTTTTTTTTTTTTTTTTCATGTTTGGTGCCTTTTTGTAGATATTTAAATTTATAGAAAAACTAATTAAAAAATATGTTGAATCATTTTATGAGGTTTATAATGTCCACTCTCTAACAACCTTCATATTGAAACAAGAGAACATGATTCGTTATAAAATGCTAATTTCAAGGTTTTTTTTTTTTTTTTCATGTTTGGTGCTTTTTTGTAGATATTTAAATTTATAGAAAAACTAATTAAAAAATATGTTGAATCATTTTATGAGGTTTATAATGTCCACTCTCTAACAACCTTCATATTGAACCAAGAGAACATGGTTCGTTATGAAATGCTAATTTCAAGGGTTTTTTTTTTTTCATGTTTGGTACTTTTTTGTAGATACTTAAATTGGAGCATTTCAAATCTTGAAGATTATTTTCATTTTATTATTGGCACTACGTTTTATCACAGTGTTATAAAAGCCACTTGTTCTTCAAAATCATTCACATTTTGACTTTTCAATAAGCTTATAAAAACATGAACCCATTAAACAAGACTAAAAACTCCATTTAAAGAGACATAACCCAAGAGCTAGGAAAACTAAAGCATTAAACGTAAAAAAATCTGCCATAAAAAACCACACTATTAAATAAAATAGAAAATATTTTTTAAAAAAATCATCAAATAAAAAATTAACTTAAATTCCCCAGTCTAATGCTAAATAACTTGGTAAATAAATATATCGAGTCGTTAGTAGACATTAAAACATCCATTCAAAAGTAAATCTAGGAAGATAGGATTAAGCATTGCATTGACGTAAATGTTCTTCTTTTATTTTCACAAAAGCAGAAAATGAAAAAAGTCAAAAGACGTACTTATAACAAAAATTTTACATTGGATAACTCTGAACTTAAGTTTAAAAAGAAACCATCAGATAGAAATTTAATTAGAAAAAAGTTTATTTTTTCCCTGACTAAAATACCACATAACATCTTATGCTGCCGTTTATGAAAGTAATGCATACTATGTAATAAATATTAAATTATTGTAATGAAACAATCTTTATAATCAAAATTTTAACTATCTACGGATAAAAAATATAAAAATCGTCCAAAATATTGTGAATAGTAAAGAAAAATAAATAAATGAAAGATTATTTCACAATTATGAACAAAATACCGTAATTTACAGCTATAATAGCAAAAACTTCAAAACTTTTTTTTTCTCTAAAAAGGATTGTTTTATTTTTAACTGGAAAAAAAGTCAATTTTGATTTTACATTATAAAGAGTGAAATTTAAAAAAAAAGCATTTATTTTCGATACTAAGCCTGATTTACTTGTATGAGTATTCTTATTTATTTTGAGAAATGATTAAGATTGAAGTTAAATCTATTAAAAATATTTGCACTTGTCATTAATTATTTTAGAGCCGCAATTTACCTGTCATGAATAATTCCAACCCTATACTTTACCTCTTGGATATTAGAGCATATTTGAAGAAATTTTAAGAAAATTGAATAAAACCAGATAATGAACCATTTCTCACATTTCATACCAAAATGCCATTTATCATCCCCAGTAACATACACTTAAGCATCTTCTACTGAGGCTTCAAAATAACACAATTATTCGCCTTATGTAATCAAACTTGAGAGCTAAGTAGATTAATAATTGAATAAGCATTAGTGTGCCATGTTTCTTTTCGTATCTCTAATCTTACGTTCCATTAAAACAATTTTCCGTATTTCCTAGGTGTATGGGTTATTTAGAAGCAAGGAAATATTGAGAGAGTTCTGGCGTTGATTTATCCTGACGTTTTGATGAGAAAACTAGAGTTCGAAAATTGATTTTCAAAGGTATAAATTTTATATTCGAATATTCATGTAAATTTTCAAACTATATTTTTGCACTCGATCAGGGTCTTAAAAGTTCAGCTACGTAAGCTTATATATATATATATATATATATATATATATATATATATATATATATATATATATATATATATATATATATATATATATATATATATATATAAGGGTGGTCCTTATTTTTGAAGCTGCAGATATTTTATGCGACGCCCCCTCAATTTGTTCTATTGTACAAATAAATGATCCTTGCAAAATTTGAAGTCAATCCATGAATATTAACACGTGCCCCTAGGGCCCCCTTCTTTGAGTTTCGAAGAAAAAATTGCGGTTTTTCTCATTTTTATGTAAAAATATTCTAACGTTTTATATTTAAAGTAATTTTGAACATCAATAGGTGCTGCTAGTTCCAGACCGACCGTTTTCTCACTTTCATTCTGTAAAATTTAACATGTTGCAGAGAATAAAATGTACACCAATGGCCTTGGGTCAAGCTTACCGCTCTTCTGCGCTTGTTCCAACCAAACAGCAGGGGAACGTTTCTTCCCATCAAAGATGGACACAATGGATTTTATAGTCCATTACTGAATGACCTAAGGCCATTAATGAACTATCTTTGACAACAACAAATTGCTTCCTCCAGATTTTGGGGTTGTTGATTTACAAAATTCCCTGTGTATGTAATAGGTGGGTCAAATAGAGTCGCAAGGTTTCAATGCTATAAATATAAGTAATTGCAATTATATTGTAATTCGCTGTTCTTTAGTTATAAACATACCTAAATGCTTATGCAATTTTTAATTTTTAAAATATAAATTTCGAAAAATCCTCGATTACTGCTAACATAAAAATATACTGTATTTTCTATAGCTAAAATATAAATAAAAAAAATATCCAGATCGGAACAATGTAGAAATCTATACTTAAACATAATTTTCTTCTATTTCAGTACATAATCCTTTATCATCATCAGATTCTTGCGATTCACAAGATTTAGAAACCGAAATGGCTATCTATCCTAACCTGCTGAAATTTGTTTTCTACAGCTGGTCTACCACAATGCAAAAAAGCTTGACAACTACTGATATCTGTTCACTTTTTATCACTGTTAGACAAATGCCATATTAGGAACAAAGATGTTGTTCATTTATTTACAGCCTATGTAGATGCAGTAAATTTAAATCCAAATGACATAGTGATCAATCGTACATTCCTTAAGAGAGCAAAAGAAAATCTTCGAGAGGTAAAATTAAACTTCATGAATTTAAATTTAGATTTTGTAGTTATTCTCTGGGATACAAAGATACATCCAGATGTAACTGGAAAAAGAACGCCGACAGGATTACCGTGATAGCTTCAGGTCCTAATATTGAACAGCTACTCCGAATTCCTTAGATATTTCTTCAGTAGTATATGATATCTTAGATGATAGCTCTTTATTGCTAACTGTTCTAGCTGTAGTGTTTGATACAACAACTTGCAATACCAACCGTATAAATTGTGCATGCAATTTTTTAGAGCAAAAACTGAACGGTGATATATTACATTTGGATTGCCACCTTGAAATCGTACTGCAGAGTGTGTATTTAAAGAAGTTCTTGCCTTTCTTAGTTCTAGATAAGATATTCAATCATATAAGCGCTTCAAAATTTTGTGGAAAGATCTCCATCATTCAGAACTTATAACATTTCAATCAAGTGCACATACCACTTTAATTCTAAAGGACAAAGTGGATGACATATTATTGTTCGTAAAAAGCGGAATTGAGAAAGATTACAGAGAATTCTCATAACTTGTAATAATATTTCCTGGTGAATTTCCTCCTACCGGGATATGTTTTCGGGAACCTGGAACTTATCTCTGAGCCACATAAGTGCCACAAGGAATTTTTGTTTGAAAATTTTTATATTTAGGAAACAATTTAAATTGACCTTACATGAAAAGAAAGCCCTTCAATGATGTTTTACAAAGCTGTTTTACAATTAAATGCTGTATGAATATATGGTTTTTCGCAGCAACCCAATCGAGGCTCCTTTGAGCAATATAATATGTCTGAAAAACTAGAAGCGTACAAAATGACGACAAACATGCAGCAGAAGTAGTGGTTGGAAAATTCATAAATCACTAATGGTATTTAATGGATAAACTACTAGCTTTGTCCGTATTGGATGAAGGAATTAACTTTGAAGATAAGAAAAGACTAGTCCAAAAATGCTTGTGATAAAGAAGACGTGTCTGATGACTGTTTAACAAATTTCAGAACTGTAGATGTGATTTAGAATACTTTCTTAGTAAAGATATTCCTTTTTATAGAATTAATTATGGGTCAATAAAATTGTTTGATAAATTGCAAATACTAAAAGTTTTTTTTCCTATTTGATCCTGATTCACGGCAAAATGTTTAAGCTATTTAAAGAGAAGAGATATTGTTAAAATACTGGAAATTGTGAATGATACAATTAAAAGAGGAGCACAATTAATCGAAGAATTTCACAACTAATTTACCGAACATGAATCACAAAGCAATTTATTTTACAGACCGTCCAAGACTGTCGAAAAAAAAATACACACTATCGAGATACATTGAGAAAAGCTTACGATTAAGGAAAGTTTCTAAAGAATTATTTCATTCTTATTCAACGTAAAATCTTTAGATGATATAAAGTAATTAAAAACTTTAATTTTAGTGCTATCTCACTGTAAAAATATTTTGGCAACCTAGGAGAAATGATGTACTGGGTCTGAAGTAAAAACTCGGAAGATTTGTGGGAAAATTATCAAAAGTGTTAAAGTTCAACGGCCTAGGGGCACGTGTTATTATTGACCGATCGAGTTCAAATTTTGCACACGTCACTTTTTATTATAGTGTCACAAAACTAGGGGGCGTCACTTGTTGAATTCCGAAAAAAAAATTTTCCCATATAAATAAGGAACACCCTAATTATATATATATATATATATATATATATATATATATATATATATATATATATATATATATATATATATATATATATATATATATATATATTAGGGTGGGTCGATTTTGACTTTTTTTTGAAATCGAAAACGCCTGTGGTGGGAAAAGTTGTGTATTGGCATCAAATGCTCGCATAAAATTTTTTTTGGAAATTAAAATATATTTAGATCCCCCGCCAGCCCCTTGAAATTTCGCTAAATATGTAAAAATTGACATTTTTAATTTAAAAAAAATCTAATGTATAATATTTTTAATCGCCTGTGGTGGGAAAAGTTGTGTATTGACATCTAATGCTTATATAATTTTTTTTTGGCAGTCAAAATATATTTAGATCCCTCACCAGTCCCTTGCAATTTCACCAAATATGGGAAAATTGACATTTATTTGTTATTTTTTAAATTTCTCATGTTTGATTTTTTTAATTACCCGTAGTGAAAATGATTGCCTAGTAAGATTCTTCACTCATAAGTAATAATAATAATAATATTCAAGCTCCGCTCAATAGGTGAAGTTTGGAATATTTTCATAATTTTTAAAATATTGACGTTTTAAAGTAAAAATTTTATCCAACACTTTTTTTCAAAATTTAAGCATTTTTTATATACTTTATTTTTCTATAATAACACTATAGAATTCTTTAGGATTAAAACATAGGTATAAAAGATTAAAGTACCAGAAGTCCGTCGTCGCAGTTTAACAGCAGCTCTTCTCTAATTTCCTCGAAGTACTAGGGAAAAATGACTAAGAATTCACCTCGGAGTTTTTTGTAATAAAGAAGTTTTACACCTTATACATTACTTTGTTCTCAAATTTTGGCATTAATTTTCGGGGAGCCAATGTTGTACGTATAAAGTCATCATGGCGTGTTGCTCCACAAACAGATAAAGATGCTTCTGTCACCAACCTAACTGCTCTTTCTACCGCTTGTGTATGACATGGTAAATTCCACAACTCACTTTCAATAACGTCACCCGTTTCAGCTACTTTCTCAAGCTCCGCATTGGGTATGTGTTTGGTGAGTGGAAGGTAAGGACACAATTTTGCCAATTTATCAAATCTGTTTAGCCTTTTGCTTGAAAATTTAGAGGTGGAATGACAAAATCACGAACAGTTTCATTAGTAAGAGTTCGGGTCTTCAGGATTGTTCTGTAGCCTAATTTCCTTACTGAGGATCGCGTGCCGTTGATCATGGCTATCAGCAGGTTTTCTGGATGACCAAGAAAAGCCATTTCTTTGTATAACAGGGTCAACTACTGATTTCAGATCATCGCTAAGATATCTTGAGTAGTGGATAACTTCCCAAGGATGCTGTGCGCCGGCTGTGTATAAAGGCTCAGTTTTAATCAAAAACCAAACTTTTGCATACTTTTGCATACATTTTTATAATGTATTCTACAATAGTCCCTATTTCCAGCGATGACTCTTTTGTACCAATATACAAACGAAGTACTCTGTTTGCTGTTGTAAGCCACCTAGCATGAGATAGCTTTCCTGGTGATTTGGTGGACAGTGATGTTGAACAATTTCCTGAACATATTGCTTGACATATTTGATACAAGTATTTTTGGTCAGTGCCAAGTCCGTCTGTATCAACTGTTGACAAATCAAAAGCGATTTTTTTAAAGTTGACAATTGGTAGCTGCTTACATGTGCCAAGAAGCTTCCCTATAGGACCATTATACATAAAAGGACCTGTAGTGCTTCCATCAAGATGCCGTAACAGATAGCGTGAAGATATCTCATTGGCGTGCAATTGACATATGATCTACTGCAACGGCCTTTTTAAATGCAGCTTAAACAGTCTTATTACACTACCTTACACACCAGTATTGACTGCTGTTCCATCTGATCCTACTGCAATTAAATCCACAGTAGATACTTGGGTTGTTTTTAAATAGTCTAATATGCTTGATAACACTTCATTCGCTGTACCAATTCTTCTACTCTGAGTTTTTCGTTACTATTTCTATTTGGTTCATATATGCTTCGCTAAGATGTTGACAGACTGGGGCTGGGTGATTTAAATAGTTTCATTATATCACAGAGAAGAAGAAAAGTAAACATTCGGAGGAATCACAAAATCTCTCTCTTTTACAGTTAAAACTAGTAAGCAGAAGGAGCAAAGAAAAAAGGCAAAACGCGCAATTTCAGATTCCCGGCAGGGATGGTATATGTAATATGATATGATAATTATTTTGTTCACAAACAAAAGGTGTTACTATTATTTACTATTTACGCCACAGGTGATTTAAAAAAATACATAATAAATGGAAAAAAAAGTTTTAAAAAAAGTCAATTTTTACATATTTAGCGAAACTTTAGGGACCTGGCAGAAGGTATAAATATATTTTAATTACCAAATAATTTTTTTTAATGAGCATTAGATGTCAATACACAACTTTTTCCACCACAGGCGATTAAAAATGTTATACATAAGATTTTTTTTTTTTTGAAATTAAAAAATGTCAATTTTTACATATTTGGCCAAACTTTAAGGGGCTGGCGGGGGATCTAAATATATTTTGATTTCCAAAAAAATTTTTATGCGAGCATTTCATGCCAATACACAACTTTTCTCACCACAGGCGTTTTCGATTTCAAAAAAAAGTCAAAATCGACCCACCCTAATATATATATATTTGTGTAGGAAATTAAGCACATTGTCAGATTTAGTCATTTCTTTCCTGAACTACTGAACCGATTTTAATGAAATTAGGTAAGTACATACATTAAAACAATACAAAACAAATAACCATCTAAAATTTAAAATGCACACACACATGATCATAAATAACACTCATTAAATTCGAATTGTGTGAAGCAACGGTTGCAAAGTTGAACAAAAAAAAATGGGTTAGTAGTAGGTTTGATCCTCTCTAAGAGACATGTAGGTCTCGCAGTGTGACTCCATACTGGAAATGAAGCAGTTAAAGGGATCCTGGAGCATTTGTTTCCACTCGTTCAACATCGCTGTACTCAAGCTATGGAGGGTCCCGAAGGGCTGTTGCGAGTGGCTATTGCCCTCTGAGAGCGTCCCAGACATGTTTTATAGTATTGGAGTCTAGAGATCTGCTTGGACAATACATCTAGTAAATATGCTCCCATTCAGGAAATTTGTCGACCAGAAGCTCTCTATGTGGCATTGTGTGTGTTAACAACCATTAAAAATAACTCTGGGCTAAAAGCGTCCATCAAAAAGTGAATATAGGGCTCCAAGACCACATCCCTGTACCTCGCAACTGTCACAGAGCCTCTTTGAAAAACATGGAGGGGCGTACTGCCATCCAACATGGTGCCTGCCCGGACCATCAAACCTCCTCCTCCATAATTGTCGTTTTCGCGGATATTCGAAGGCAAATAGCGGGTTACAGTTCAGCATAACCGACTATTATTGTCCTGATTCATATGGATAGAAGCAGAAATCCGTTTCCTACCCTCCGATATCCGCGAAATCGACCATTATGGCAGTGGTGGTTTGATGGTCTGGGCAGGCAGCATGTTGGATAGCCGCACACCCCTCTATGTTTTCCTTTAGAGAGGCTCTGTGACAGTTGCGAGGGACAGGGATGTGGTCTTGGAGCCCTATGCTCAACTCTTGAGAAACACTATGAGCCATGAGATAATTTTAATTGATGTTAACGCAAAGCCACATAGAGCTCTTCTGGTCGACGAATTTTTGAAATGGGAGGATATTCTCTGAATGGATTGGCCAAGCAGATCTCTGGACTCCAATCATATAGCGCATGTCTGGGACGCTCTTGGGAGTGCAAGAGCCCCTAGAAACACCCCTCCGGGGATCATCCATAGCCTGAGAACAGCGTTGCTCAACGAAAGGACACAATTACCCCCACGATCCCATAGACTGCTTCATTTCAAGTATGGAGTCACACTGCAAGGCCCATATGTCCGTTATAGGGGACCATACCCCCTACTAACCCATTTTTTTGTTCAATTTTGCAACCGCTGTTTCATACCATCCGACTCTAACGAGTGTTATTTATGATCATGCGTGTGTATTTTAAACATCAGATGGTTATTTGTTTTGAATTGTTTCATGGTATGTGCATATCAAATTTCATTAAAATCGGTTCTGTAGTTCTGGAGATAATTGACAAAATCTGAAAATTCTCTTAATTTCTTACACCAATGTATATATTTTATATACATTAGGCTGGAGCCTATAAGCCTAAAAGCTGTGAAAAAAAAGTTTTCTGATTTTTGCATGTCTCACCTTTTTATTTGGTTCCATTAACTATTAAAATGATACCTGAGAAGTTTAAACAATGTACAAAAATATTTGAAGATAGCTCAACGGCCTTAAAGTTAATATTTCCAAAATTACAATTTCTTAAAGATAGCGTGGTCATTTGGTAAATTAGGCGATAAACAATAGAGTTAGTGGATTGTTTTACATTTTAAAGCAAGTATCTATGTAATTTATTGTTGCGGTTATTTTTTTTTACTTGAAATGACACTTATAGTTTTTTTAATGGGAGTTTACGCATTTTGGTTAAAGAAAGGATTACATCACATCTGAAAACGGCGTAGAGAAGAGGGAAGGGAGAGATTTTCATTTATTGAAATGGCTTATTTTAAATTCTTAGCACTGACATCGCCGTGCGGGTACAGCTAGTATGTACATATGTGTTATGACGCTAAGATAATAACTTGTTATTTCAGCCCTCTGGTTTGAAACCTAACGCTTTCTTCCTCTTGAAAAAGCAACTCTTGATTTAAAAAAAAAAAAACTGATTTTAGCGTTTTATTTGCAAGATATGAAATGAGAATGTGAGAAACAAAAACCTTCGAAAACATAACCTTATAATTAAAGTTCTTCCATTTTTCATCCGTGTAGTTTAAACAGCAGCATTTAAATCATGGTTTTTCAAAAGCAGATGAACACTTTTCTCAGACATTCGTTTTCCAGAAGAATTTTCCAAGCATCACAAATGATTATTCTAAGATTGTTCACGCGTTAAGCGAGAGCGTTGCCAGGTTTTTCGACTTAAAAAGAGTTTTAAGAAGCTTACGCATTGAAAGACGTCATAAAGGGGTTAACAAGATCTTTCCTGAATCTTTTGATAACACGGACAAGCATGTCTTTGTTACTTGGATGCGTTAAAAGCATAAAATTTTTAGAGTACTAAATTTCCATCAAAGCAAATTTATTTTACGTGGCAGGCTTGAAGCACGATTTCTTTAGATTTAGATTTGTTTTCTGCAGCAGTGAAGAAGCTTTAGTGTAATTAAAAACGCTAAAATTTCTATAGCCTGTTAAGCAATAGAAACTGAAAAAAAAAATGAAACGAGTTTTTCAGTTCTCATATTTTTTTTATCAAAAAGTTGGAAAAACCTTAAAAATAATAAGTAATAAGGTCAATTAGAACAGTTAGTAATCCAACGTTGTGAAGCACAAAAATTGCAATATTATTGCAGACACGTGTTTCGGTGTTACAAGGAACACCTTTTTCAATGCTAAGAAGTGTGAGCTTCTGGATGAAAAGTCATCCGAGAAACTTCCTTGTAACCGAAACACGTGTCTGCAATAATTTTGCAATTTTTGTGCTTCACAACGTTGGATTACTAACTGTTCTAATTTTCAGCACAAAGGTATTTATTCATTATTTATTCATTATTATTCATTATAATAAGGTCAATGTTCCAATAACTGTGCAATGTGCATTTGAGGACACTGCAATAAAATTACCAAGAGTTTTGTCATGATATTTTTTGTCTACCATTGTTCGAACCTTCCTACATCATTATTAATGCATAAAACCATCAAAAGCATGCCTTAATTTAAATAAATATATATTTTAACATTATCTATGCAAAAGTAATGGGCATACTAAATTTCAGAACTATTAGTAATGCTCCTCTCTCACAAATTGAGCCACTTAAGCTTTTTTTTAAGCTGTTTTAAAGTATTTAAATAATAAAAAGGTAAAATCTTAGAAACCAAGAACTTTTTAAAGTGAACCAATTAAGTTTATTAGCTATAAGACGCAAGTTTACCAGTAAAGAGCCACGAGGGAACTAATAAGAGGCCATTTGGTGCATTACTGGTTCTGATTATCAGATTTTTTTTTTAAAGTAAAAACAAAAATCTATACATATAATAAAATAAGATGTTTGTGTGTGTGTGTGTGGCGCGCTTCCCGGGAAAACGGTAAGGCCTAGAAAGATGAAATTTGGTATACAGGTACAGTTTCTGCCGAAGATGTGCACCTCGGACTTCGATTTTTGATATTTTAATTAGAAAAAAAGTTATTTAATGTTTTATGTGTTTTTTTGCGCTTTTTTAGTACTTTTTACCTCACAGACCCCGAACCAATCGCACCACACAAATTTTTTTTTGTACTATAGTGTTGGAAATTTAATTTCAAATACGATGAATGAAAAAATTTTGAAGATAGAGCAATTTTTGTATTTTTTATGAATTTTCGAAAAAACCTTCAATTTGCATTTTTTTCTGGGTTTTATATTTTTCTAATATCATCCTACGAGAAGCAGCAAAGCCTCATTTCTAAAATTTAAGTTGGTAATAGTAAAAACATTTCGCCCTCTTCAAAAGAAAAAAGTTCTTAAAAATACGCAATAGTTTTTTTTTTACAATTTTTTTAATGCTGAACACACCATGTCTTTCTACGCATCGGTCGAAAAAAGCGTTCTTCAATCTTTTATGCATCTGACGTCACTACTTGGATTTCGATTCGATATTTACGGCGGAATCTTAATCGCAAACAATTTTTTTTTTTAAACTATATATCTTATTTTACATTTTATGACTTGATGACAACGTGTTTTTCCGACAGCGTTTGCTTTTTTTTCTTTCCTTTTTTTTGTTTAATTTAGGGATTGCATTTATTTCTTTTTCCATTCCCCACCCCCACCCCCAAGCTGGACCTTTTGCTGTATCTATATTACTTTACATTTCATAGATGTGCGCATTTAATTCAATAAAAACAGCGAGATTTTTTTTCTTTGTCACTTACTTTACTTCCTTACTTTTTGCACACAACGGGAAATTTTGTAGATAATTTTTTTTTTTTTGCTCTATTTAAATAAAAAAGCGGTTTTTTGACTAATCTTTGTTTTTATTAGGAAATGAGCGGGGAAGTTAAAATAAATAGAGATGGATAAGAAAACTTAGAGATAGATCGTAAAGGTAGATAGCCGCCGGAGGCGGCATTAGGTAGATATAGAGATAGAGATTTAGTGGACAAAAAATGTTTTTTTCGAATTAATACTTATATAAAAGAAAAAAAAAATTGTTAATTACTGTCAGCGATAGATATGCATAGATCGTATAAATAGATAAACAAATATAGAGGTCGATATAGTAAATAGACAGCAAAGAAAGAGCCATGCCCGTCATTTAAGGAACTTCAACGAGGTGTCAATGCCCCCCCCCCTAACACATACACACACCATGACTTCGAAAAAACAATGCTTTCACATAAAAGTGGAATTGCTTTTTGTTATTTTTCGACAAAATTTGCATGAAGAGTACGCCGTTTGTGTCTCCCCTCCCCCTTCCTTTAAAAATATTCCAAACGACGGAACTGGAGATAGATCTAGAAAATATTTTATTCAAACTACTAATGATATAAATAGATATAGATTGATTGATACCGCCACGAAATTTATTTAAGCAGCCGCCGAAAGCGGCAACATTGGCGCAAAAAGGCGAATGATAATGTAGATAATATAGAGAAAAACATTGATTAATACCGTCGCTAAACTGTCCAAGCAGCCGCCGAAGGCGGCAGCCCTGGCGCAAAAAGGCGAATCGCGTAAAAAGGCGGACCAGCTGGTCGCCGCAGGCGGCTAGTAAATAAATAAATCTATTCTATAGAAAGTCAAAACAAAACGTAAATTAAACAGCAACACATCAAAATAAATTTAGTTTTATGTTTTAGTAATTTGTCAACGTACCCATTGATGCAACAATTGAGCAATACACGACACAAAAATAAGCCTCCGTTTAAATACTACTGCAATTTAATTTTCTGTTTTGTAAACCTTGTTCACTTTGTTGTATAATACATCATTCCAATAAATAAAAAGATTTTGCTATTTTTTAAAGAAATTACTAATTAACATCTGGAAGTACTTACCTTCTAAATATTTTTTTACATTAGGCAAAAAGTAGCTATGAGCCCTACTTAACGGAAACAATTATCTATGGCCAAACAATAACGGGTAACTATTTTTTTTTCTTTATTTGAATGAAAGTGTTTCAATGAATCATATAGTGCTTCACGTGTTTACAATAATGTCCGTAATTCTTGTTTTTCTCTAATCAAAGCTTGTGGCTTATTGTAGATGCACGGCATATTATTAGTACATTTATCGTATTTGTGTTATTATAAATATCAAGAGTACCTAATAATCTAAAATACTTGCATGAAAAATGAGCGAGATGAACATCACATGACTTTCTTTTACACCAATTTAATATTATTTCCCCGTTATGGGCAATGTTAATGTGATTCAATAGTTAACTCTCTAAATATCACTAACAGTGGCCAAATGGAAACCAGATTAAAAATTTAAAAAAAAGCAAAAACAAATAGCCAGATTTGTCACCAAGTTGGCACCAAGACTTGGTGACCAAAAGACTGGCGATATATTGCCAAATGTCCGCCAAATCATAACACCACTTGAGTTTGCATCGTAATTAACAATAATCTCCCCCCCCCCAAAAAAAGGAGCAAAAGACCCCTTTAGAAACACCCGAATGCAATCAAAAGGGGTGGTGCACAACTAGATCCCACCAGGAGTGTACGTACTTTCTAGGACATACCGTTTTTGAGTTATGCGACATACATACGCACATACATACATACATACGTACATACGGATGTCACGAGAAATATCGTTGTGATTAACTCGGGGATTGTCAAAACGGATATTTCAGGGGTCTATACGTTCTTAGGCACTTATCCACGTGTGGTCGAGTTGAAAAAACTCAACATTCATTCAGGGGTGAGCAAAATACAAAATTAAGGCCTATTTTTGAGGGAAATCTTTTTTGCGAATGCAATACTTCCTTTTTTGTAGAAGGAAGTAATAATAATAACTGCATAATTTACGTAAAACGTACATACCAAACAGTAAGAGGATGAAAACACTTTTTTTTTTTTTTTTTTTTTTGCATGAATTCATGGATTATACATTGAAACTATGATACTGCTCGTTCTTAATTTCAAGCGCTACCGTAGAAGCTAGCACCATCAAAAACTAAGCCTCTTTATTAAACACAAGTCTTATTTATCATTTGATATTCAAAACAGTCAAAGTAACATCTTAACCTACACAAAAAGAGAAAGAATAGCGTAATTGAAACATCTGCATTTAAAACAAGCTATTGTCTGATTTCAATCCGAAATTTCATTTTAGAAAACTTCGTGAAGTTGAATTATTCCGTATTGTGTGAATTTATTTTCACCATTGCAATCACGCATCGGTTTTCTTTCTTATCATTGTGTAGTTTTTAGGAAATTGATTGGTTTTGAATACATTTCCTTGTTCTCTTTAATGTATTCTAGGAAATTCTTGTAAATTCCACCATGAAGTTTAAATTCTTAGATTCGAAATATGGCCACTGAAAGATTTTAGCTGCTCGAGAATTAAAAAAAAAACCTATTCATAAAAAATATAAATATCAATTTTACCCCCTATCACCTTGTTTATGCAGAATATATTAAAAAACGATTTCTAAAGACTTTCTGTGCATGACTCTGTAAATACAAGACTCAAAAATGTCAGTTCATCTTAATATCGTTACATTTAAGTTAACTTTGAAGGAGCCAATAAAATTTAAATTAAAAATTTCAGAAGAGAAATAGACGGTATGCAGCTTTGTACGGATAGCTTTTGCAAAACAACCTATATTACTTCCTGTTTTAAAGTTTTAACATAAATTTTATTGGCTGCTTTTGAATTAATCTAAATATAAAGATATTAATTTTAACTACAACTTTTGAGTGTTACAGTCAAGAAATCATGTATTTATTTTATTTCATACTATTTATTTCGAACCAAAGCTTACAGAAAAAGTCGTTTAAATTAAAAAAAATAAATAAATAAAGGCTATTTGTTCTATAATTTATTTGAGGTGAAACGTTTTAAAATTAAAAACATATTTACCGAATACCTATCCCTTAAAAAATAAATAAAAAAAACCTATACTTACCACTATTTGCTCCAAATAAAGATGGTTTGTACGCTGTTATAACCACAGGTGCCAGATGGGTGCGATTTTCCGCCGTAGGGTGCAAAGACGGAGCCACAGGGTGCCATGGAGGCTAGGAAATATTGTTCCGATATCTTTTAGCACCTCAGTAAATGAAAGAAGGTAATGAAGGGCCATCAGCCCACGCAGTAGCCAATAGCTGAATTTTTTCCTCCGCAAGAGGTGCGTCGAGCGCACATGCGCTGTGCGCTCCAGCAGTTCGACCACTTTAATGGCGGACGACGATGCTGAAACGTAGTTGTTGGTACATTAAATTTTCACATTGAGTAGACAACGAAACTGGATTAAAATTCAACATTTCTGGGACAAACCTTCAAAACCTTGCGTAAGTAAAGTCATTTAATCATGGTATAACATTTAAGGCTTTCCAACAGGCTTTTGGTGTTTTCAGAGTTGTGTTTCAACAAAGTAAACTGAGTACAACTTATTGTTTATAGTTAACCGTTTAACATAATGATATATGACTTTTTCTATCATGTGTAATAATCCATGGTGTTACTTGTTTATCACGACAACGGTCCAGTGGATTTTTCCCAAAGATGTTTATTGTTAGCAATACGAAATAATAAGTAAACGGGATGAAAATTCAATGATGTAACTAACTGCTGCTACAGCAGATACATTAAATGTTTTTATATTCTCAATAAAATAACTGCGTAGACGTAGTAAAGGAAAAAAATGCTTTGAAACGAAATCTCTCTGTGTGTTTCATGCCATGACTCATTACGTGAAAATATTACGGGTGTTATTTCAAGAAACGAATGCAGTGTCTAGACGCGTTTATTTATTTATTTTTATTTATTTATTTTTTTTTCCAAATTTCTATTTCCAAGCTTTTCATTATGTAGGATGTTAAAAATTTGTTTTGATTTTTAATGTCAAAAATGTTCCTATTTAAAAAAGAAAAAAAAATGTGCATTTTTAGATTACTTATCTTCAAATAGGATATTCAAATGTCGAACCATATATACGTATCAATATGTTACTCTTGATTAAAATATTTTGAACGTTTATGAAACACCTGCATTTTATGAAACGATTTGATTTTTCCATGATTGTAATATAACTGAATATTTTTGGCTGTGCCTGTAAATTTTCCATAAATGCCTACACTCTTAAATTTTGTTATCATGCTATAGTAAACGTCAATATCATTTAAAACTACTAAGCAATCCAAGGGCTTTTATGAGAGTTAGAACTCGGTTAGAGGAATTGAAGTCATGAACACTTTTAAATTATGTTGGAAAGTCTGAAATGTAGTCAAATGCCTTGAATGACAAGTTTTAATCCGAAATGAATTCAATGTGAAAAACGTACCAAGACTTTGTATATCATAAACATAAAAAATAAATAGAACACAACAATATTCAAAAACGTACACAATACGGGGGAGGGGGGAAGAGGATTCACTGTAGAAAGCAGTAAGGGTGCCATTTTTCTCTCCGAAGGTTCCTTCTTTTCACCACTGCTGCCTGTCTTTTAAAATGTGCCCATTTTTCACCTTAGTAAGAGGTGCCATTTCGGCTCCTTATTGGGTGCAGCAGGTGAACAAGCATTTCACCCCTGAAAGGTGCCAAACGCAACCTGTAGTTTTAACAGTGTATGCTAAAATTTCATAACGAAAAAAAACTCTGCAAAACGCTTTTCAACTGCTGACTTGACTTGAATGAAAAAATTAACTTGCAGTATTTGAAAAATTTAAAATGTCCAAAATCTATGAATAGAAGCGTGCTTAGGTTCAACCTTAAAATTTTATTGTTGAACTTATTGACAAAGTTGAAGTCCATAAGAGGGCGGCTGTTTTCTTCTAAAGTAGTTATTTCATTAGTAATGTTTTTAAAATGTTTTTTCTTTGAAATTTAGTTACTTGACAAAATGTTCATATATTTTTTATTGTTTTGCGTCTTTATCCTGAATTGCATAGTGAAAAACAAACACGTTCCGTTCTTGATGTGCAACATCAGGAGTTGAATCAACAATAAGTTTATAGTAAATTGCTTTTTTTCGTTCTATAAGAATGATTTTAACACTTTTTCACCACAAAGTGAAATAAAATCATTCTGGCTCGCCCTAATCTCAGGAACATTGGTTCGAATTGATAAATTGTTTTAGTGTTGAATAGTCCATTTGTTGAGGAAGGCTATATTTTGAAAATCAGATTGACCGAAATATTTTTATTTGCAAATTAAATTTTTAATTAATTGTTTAGTTCTACGAATTCCTAATAGATGGCGGGTCAAGTTTAGTTTCAAGGATTCCTAATAGACGGTGAGGTAAGTTAATTCATTGAGAGGGCGCTGATCGACAGTGTCGATAGCTGCGAGGAACCATGCCACGCGACTCAGACGCGTGATCGGCTACGCTAATGTGGGACTGTTGTGGTCAGTGAACTGATTTTGAATGCATTTTTTTTTTCGATGTTCATGTACATAATTTTATTTTGTAGGATTTTTCTATTGGGTTTTGTTTTTCTCACTTCTTCAACTTTTTTTTTTTTTGATCTTATCGTTGAAGATAATTACTTATCTAAGTAAATAATTTGATTTGTGCTGTGATTGTGATTGTTCTTTATAACTTTTTTATTATAGTTTTTTCTTTTTGGCGAAGCAATTTGAATTGCAGGAAAAAACTCTTCACTCGCAAAAGGGCAGGGTTACGGTAGCGTGGTTGATTGTCGCGTTAAGCGATGACCTATGTAGTTGAAGGATTATTTTGAGTTTTAAAGCTACTGTTAATATTTTTATGTGTTTTGGCGAATAGTTTTAACTTTCAAAGAGACTTTAATAGGATTTTTGAAAAGGTTTTCGCGCATTTTAGTTGAAGAAAAATGATATTTGACATCAAAACGAGGGGGGGGGGGGGAGGGGAACGTGGATTTTTTTTATTCAATAGGTTTCCTTTAAATTTTAGCACGGACATCGCCATGCGGGTACTGCTTGTTCAAGATGAATTGTGAGTCTTTCATGTTTTTTTCTCCATCTTTTATATTTTTCTCTGCAACTAAACTTTTTTTTTAAATTTGATCTAATGGGTTTTTTTTGTGACTCTATCCCAATTCTCTTCGAGAAATTTAAATAATTATCGCTTGCACTTTGCAGTGGCACTCGTATCGTGATTTTGACGCACGTAGATGTTTGAATTCAATAAAAGTTTGCTCCTAAGGCCTCCTTCCCACGAGCCAACTTAGTTGAATCAACGTTCGAACAGGTTGTTATAAGAAGTGAATGCAATTAGAATTTCGATTCCGAGTCACAACTGACTACAACTGTATTTAAGTCGAGGACTGCGTACTAAGTGCCTTGCCTTCATTATTTTTTATACTGATAGATGGCAGCACCATCACCGGATCGAAGAATTTGGAACTAGACCAGGAGCTACTAGCTACCTGGTGCTAGCACCCCCAGAGGTATCGTTTCACTTGGAGGACATTGAGACCACGAGCATATTTAACGTCGCCCAGTCCCCTTTAATGACGACGGTGGATCTTCGACCATCGAGGTTCAAACTCAGGACCCTCCGGCGCCGAATCCAACACTCTACCGATCGGGCTACCACGGTCCCAAAACAATTAGAAAAGTGAAGAAATTGCCTGGTAATCCATCACGTGCACCCCAGGCACACGTGACGCTATTATTCTCCACAAGGTGAGTGTGACCAACATTTAGCTGATCGGGACATTGCCCTAACGTTCTCTCTGCACACAAGTAAATAGGCTGAGAGTCGACTCGGCTCAGCTTTAACAGTTGATATAACTGTTGCCTCGTATGAACAGAACGAAAGATGCCAGTCAACTAGTTGACAGGCTGGCCACCTAGTTTGTCTGTTTTTGTATAGAGCTTTCAGAACCTAATTTTGTTTTCGTAATTGAATTTAAAAAAATTTTGCTGCGTTTATCTTGTTAGAACTTTCTTGAACGTTTGTGTTTTTGAGCAATCACGATTGCAAATTGTTTTCATTTTACCGTCCTTGATGTTTGGCTCCTTTTTCATTTCCACCATCCTCTGCAAGAGCGGTACCTCTGGTCCTGAGCACTGTCCCCCGGAATCCGCATCTCCTGTTCGGTGGCGTCCATGTCCTACACACACGCACGCTCAAACACATACACACTCATACACATACACAAGCGCCTTTACACACATACACACAGGTCTACGCACACACACACAGGTCTACGCATACACACAAGCCTACACTTACACAACTATACACACGTAACCACCCAAGAGGAGGGGCAGGCTTGGGGAGACAGGATCCGTTTCTAGGAACAACAACTCCAATGAGTAGGGTCCTGTCGCAACTCGTGATTGCGAAAAACATAATTTGAATTCAAAATTTCAGAATTCAATAATTAATTTTCTTTTTTCTTTGTATTGCTTTCATTTTTATGTGCTGATAGCTCCTGGTTTTGTCCTTGTCAGAGATCGAAATGAAAACCTTAAAAATGTTATTGTTACACTTTTGTTGTTACTGAAGTTCGTAAACTTCAGTCATCTTTTTAGATTTTTACATTGTTGCAATTGCTTCTTATCCCTTACATCTGTAAGCCTCGTGATATACTGTGTGGAGCATGAGGAATTTTATTTTGTATCTTTTAAATGAAAAATTTATTCAGTATCCTTTCCAATGACAAAAATTTATTCATTTAGTAGTTTTGTGGAACGTGTTTGCTAGACGTACTGTCGTCAGTTGCGTACTAAAGTTTACTAGATCTAAAGTCAAAAAAAACGACTTAAGCAAAGAAAATATGAAGTCAATATCCGCTTATGCCTTACTCGTAAGATTGGTGCTTGATTAAAATAAGGGGAAATTGTTTTAAAAAAAAGCACAAGAAATGTATCAAATAAAAGAGTTTAATCGAGTTTTACATGTTTCTAGCAAATTCAATTTCACTTAAATATTGGCAAAATGTTAGCAACAGAAATTTCAAATGTTAAAAAAAACTTGCATTTTAAGATTGAATATTGTGCTCTGAAAATTTTGAAATGCCATTTTTTGTTCTGAGTTAATTACTTCCGGGTGCACACATGTTGATACAATTGAATTTATCCACATCTTTCTCAAACTTCTCTGTTTTATTTATTTATTTCCTTTCATTTATTTTTTCTTTTTTTCACAAGCGCCAGATTACCATAATTTACTTCAAGCGTATTAAATGTGTTTCAAATGCTTAAGTTCGGCATACATATGGTCCGGAACTATTTAAATCAGGGCGATTTTACACAGCCGAAGGAAATCGATGTTAAATATGATAGCTTTTTAAGTGAGAAATTATGTTGCGATATTTATGTTTAGTTGCTTGGTTGGTAACACATTAAATTTAACTGCAATACTGTTACAACATGTATTTAATCAAACTTTTGCACGCAAAAAGTTTATGAAGTTTAAAGATTTTAATATCAAAATGTGACCAAATCCATAAAAAATATGTAGGTATGCATGTGTAAACTGAATATTAAAGATAAGAAATATTGATCAGTTTGTAATTGTTCTGAATGTTGTAAGACATAATAATAATTAGACAACATTTTAACATATAAAACATTTTCTCTTTCAAAACTCATAATTTAAAATATCGGCTTAATATATTCTGCAACGAAATTCAGTGTTGTTCTTCTGCAAATACATAAATAAACAAATAAATAACATCAAATTTCAGACTCTCTTAATTAGTAAAATAAATCACTCTGAAAAGATTAAGTGAAAAGACAAAGTGAATCAAAATATTTATATATTTCATGAATATATCCCGAAATTCAAAAGTGATTAATGTCACAGTCCTGCGATGGAAAAAATACAAAGGAAGTAATTGTTGAACTTTATGTGTTTTCTGGTGCTGATTTCAGGAAAAATACTGAAAAATTTCTATCACGTCAAGCTTTCCAGAAAAATGTATCTTCACATGGATTTTCATGCACCTTTAATTTAAAAAAAATATTATCGGCGTTGATTTTTTTTTTTTTTTTTAGCAATCACGATTGTTTATTGTTCTCATTGGACTGTTTTTGATGTTAGCTGATTTTATTTTCCCACCGCCACCCTCCGCACCATCACCGTCGACGGGCTCCTCACGATGCTGCACCTATAGCGAAAGCCGTCTCCAGGTTGCATCCATGTCCTTCACACACGCGCATACATACACAACTACACACACAAAAGCACACACACACAAACACATACACAAACACACATGCCTACACACACATACACATACCCCCCACACACACATTCATACACACAACTACCCACACACCTATGCCAGCACACAGACACAAACACACATGCTTACACACACATACCCCTACACACAAACACACATACTCCCCTCACACAAACACACACGCCTACATACACACACTCGTGATTGCGAAAAACATAATTTGAATTCAAGATGTCAAAATTCTTGTTTTTTTTTTTTTTTTTTTTTGGTGCGTTACCTGAGCATTCTTATATAGAGGTAGCTTGGACACTTTCCGATGCTGTATAGAATGAGAACTTCATCACTGAAGCAATGTTAGCATTTGCATTTATCTGCGTCTTTCGTGAAGCATGGCTTTAAGATTAAGACGATATGAAAATTATTAGGAGTAGGGTAGACCGGGGCACGTTTACGAGGATTCTTTTCAATAAATTTTCTAAATTTTATGTTTTAACTTGGGAAATTTTAGACATCGCAGTTTTATGAAGCAGTTAATGGAGTCAAAATTTGTACATTCAGCTGTTGCTCAGTTTGTGTTTTTAACCGTTAAAAAAATTATGTTTGAGTCCAAGTCAGTTGCGTAAACTTGCCCCAGACACGGAGCGAGTCACGTTTACGCATATTTATTTTGACTTTCAACGTGGTTCTGTTTGTGTATTGAACATTTATTATCGCTAAAGTAAAGCAAATTTATTAGACTGAATAGTGTATAAAGTAAAAGCTGAACAGGCATGAAGACAGCACTACATGGTTGTAAGCTATAAGATACGAATTTGAAGCTGAATAGAAATTAAATGGTGATTTTCAAAACTAAACAGCCTGAAAATACTAAAAAGTTTTGAGACAGTTCGGAGCGAAAAAAGCGTCTGGGCACGTTTAGAAGTAAGACACGGTAAGAACGTGCATAAAGGTGGTCAGCCGTCAACGCGTAAACGTGCCCCGTCATCAAGCTTGGATTTGTTTTTAACGTGCAAAAAAATTAAATAACATTCATACAAATACAATTCTCAAAAAAGGATACAATTCTGCTAATTTTTGTATATTTCTTCTTTTTTATCTAAGTATTCTTCTTTCACAATAAGCTCCAAAACGTTCAACTCAAAATTTACTCAACTTTGTAGAAAACAGATTATTCTTTCTGCATGCTGGACCGAAGCTCGACTGATGCTCAAAAACGAGTGAAGATATATGCTAAGGAACAGCATCAATATGTTATGACTGTTTGCACTCCAGTTATAATTCGTTTTGGAAAAAAGGCCACAGCGTAAACGTGCCCCGGTCAACCCTAATGAATCAGTTTGTCCAGACTACGAGAATGAATGGCGGTGGAAGAGCGAATCTTTATTGGTAAAAAATCCACAAGTCTTATGAAGGACTAGTGGCACCCGCACGGCTTTGCCCGTAGTAGAAAATTAAAAGGTCATTGGTTCGCCTGCATATTAACAAATAATGGAGGATGAATTTCTCGCCAATTGGCTATGTTAAAGGGCTCACCCATGGCTTATAATGGTTCCACGTTATGATGATTTCGTAATTTGCTATTCCACGTTGTAATCATTTGCTCGGAAAAGGTTTCTTAAAATTAGAATATAAAAAGAACAAAATCGAATTTTCGAAAAATCCCTTCGAGGTGCACACCCCCATGCTACATACTAACTTTGTGCCAAATTTCATGAAAATCGGCCGAACGGTTTAGGCGCTATGCGCGTCACAGACATCCTCCGGACAGAGAGACTTTCAGCTTTATTATTAGTAAAGATAAAGAATTTGAGACTAGTTGCATGTGTCATTAGTAAATTTCTATGGTTGCATCCAAAAGCTCACTATTTTGCATTGAAAAAAGGGTTCCTTGAAACCCCGAAACACATGTTTGCAGTAGTCTGTAAAAAGGTATTTATTTATTTCATAGTTTTATTTCTGTTTAAAATTTCTTTCAAACCTTCATGCAAATTATTTTCTCCCCTTGGACAGTCGTCTAATTTATGTCTGTTACACCTTAGTAATAATATTTACGTTGTGTGTTGATGACTTTCTTTTAAAAAGTGCATTATTCTTTGATGTAAAAATTTTGAGCTCAAGGGAACTTTGCGTTTTCGTTTAGACCAGAGACGGACCGTGCAATCTGGCAGCAGTGATTTTCTTCATTTGAACCAATGAAAAATTACTGATTGCTAAAGCATCAATGCATAAATGTCATTAAGACTGGGTTATTTTCCATGTCTTTAAAGAAAAGAAAAAAAAAAGTCTTCAGATTATGCGTGCAAAATTGTTCTAGAGAATTCGTTTGGATGGTGGATTTAAACAAAAAATGGAAATGAGTTGTACCAAAAAATCCTGACGTAACGGAGAAAAATGGAGGTCATTTTGAAATCAGCCCATCAAGAACCATAACGATCAGAGAAAACTGGTTTAGTGTGTTTCGAAAATTTTAAATTTTCCTGCCAGTGCTTTCCTTTAGTTTATTAAAATGGAAGTAAGTATTTTTATACTACATTTAGTTGTAAAAAAATTAGTGAAGGGGGCCCAAAAGCGAATCAACGCAGCATTTGGCATTAAAACAGAGAACTTCTCGAACACAAACTCATCTTAAGACTATAGTTAAATGTTTTTCTTGAATGAAATCTTTAATAGAAAAGAACAACTAACTTTCATTTTTTCGAAACAAAAATATGCTTTGCTTACAAAATCAAATATTATAAAGATTATTTCGTATATAAATACGAGGGTTTTTAGAATATAATCTAACTTTTTTTTGTGTGTGTGAAAACCTGATGAACATGAATTGAGCGCACTTGTATGAGCCATCTTTACATCTTTCTGCGCATGCGTGATTTTTTTCTCTTCTGTCAGTAGTTATCAAACAGAGTTTGAATGACGTAAAGTGTAATGCCCTCGTCGGATTTTTTAATTTCAAGTAAAAGGAAACGAGCTGATGTGTGCATCACATGACTTCATTTTACTCCAATTTAATGTCATTTTCTTATTATTGGCTATTTTAATGTGATTCAGTAGTTTACTTTCTTAATATCACCAACAGCGACCAAATTGAAACCAGATTAAAAAATAATAATAATAAAAAAAATCGTCAAATTTGTCCCCAAGTTGGCAACTAAACTTGGCGACCAAAAGACTGGCGATATATCGCCAAATTATAACACCACTTGAGTTTACATCGAAATTAACTGATTTCCCCTCAAAAAGGGGCAAAATACCCACTTTGGAGCATCTGAATGCAACCAAAAAGGGAGTTGCACAACTAGATCCAACTAGGAGTCTAAGTACCAAATTTCAACTTTCTAGGACATTCCGTTCTTGAGTTATGCCACATACATACACACATAAGCACATACATACATACGTACATACAGACGTCACGAGAAAACTCGTTGTAATTAGCTCGAGGATCGTCAAAATGGATATTTCGCGTGTCTATACGTTCCTAGAAATATATACACGTGTGGTCCGGTTGAAAAACAAACTCAACATTCATTCGGGGGTGAGCAAAATGGAAATTAAGGCCGATTTTTGTGTGAAAATTTTTTTGCGAATACTTCCTTTTTTGTAAAAGGAAGTAAAAACGCCTAGAATATCACTCTAGATCATAAGAGTCATATCAGAAGAGTAAGGAGCCTATTAAACCACAGAAGTCTGATTTTTCGCCAAAAACATTGAAATCCAGTTTCAGAAAATATCACCTTAAGCCGTCTGCATCTTTCGAATGGTTTCCACTTGGCTGTCGCCCAATTTCTTACAAAACTTGATGCAGTAGCGCCACTCCAATCGCTCCGTCATTTTAAATGGAATTAAAAACCCAATGAGAGACCTACAAACGAACTCAGTCAAACTCTGTTTGCCAGCAACTGATGCTATTTACAGACGGGAAGAAATTCACATCTGTACAGAAAAGTTCAAAGTTAGCTCATGCAACCACGATTGATTCATACCCATCTGGTTTTCACAAAAGCAAAAAATAATGTGAGATAATTTTCTAACATCCATCGTATTTTGCAATTCATTTTTTATGGTGAATTTCCATGAAGTTTCAGGTTTATTTATTCGGCGATTAAAATCGTGTACCAAACCTAAACTGCGGGACCGTTTTCGGACATTTTTAGACACATTCTTAAAATCGTATTGCGACCACTATCTACCGATATAAATAATCAAGTTAGCTTCCGAGAAATACAGTTTTGGTTTTGCATAAGTTCTAAAGAATTGTTCAAATGGGTTGTGTTTAGGTTTTTTTTTTTTTTTTTTTTTTTTTGAGCAATCACGATTGCTTATTGTTCTCACTTGACTGTTTTGATGTCCTATCATTTTATTTTTCCACCGCCACCCTCCACACCATCACCGTCGACCGGGTCCTCACGATGCTGCTCCTATAGGGAAAGCCGTCTCCGGGTTGCATCCATGTCCTACGCACACGCGCATGCATACACAACTACCCACACACATACACACACACATGCACAAACACATATATACACCTACATACACAAACACATACACACAACTACCCACACATTCATGCCTGCACACAGACACAAGCACACATGCCTACACACACATACACATAGCCTCCCACACACACATTCATATACACAACTACCCACACACTTATGTCAGCACACAGACACAAACACACAAACCCCCCACACACAAACACACACTCATGATTGCGAAGAACATAATTTGAATTCAAGATGTCAAAATTCAAATTATTATTATTATTTTTTTTTTTTTTTGCGAGACAGTCCTAGTACATTTAATAGTGTGCTTATTCAACAGTGGGTCTATTCTCTTTTTCGAAGTGAATTTATCCGGCTCCATGAACTGAAAGAAATACCATATAATTTGTCTTACTAGCATCACCTTAAGAATAAAGATTACTTTGCGGAAAATGCTATTTTTAAGACTATCTCTTCAATGTAAAAGCATATAAAACCATAAAGAGGAGTTAAAACTCAAAAAGTAATTAAATCCTTGTAATTTTAGACTTAGAACATTATTTTTCAGGCAGATGAGTCAAACATTAGTGGTATAATTTGAGAATGTCATTTCGAGACTTCATCTTTAGCGTAACACAAAACAATTAAATGACTCCGCAACTGATACTATTTTACACCAGAAAACCCTAAACCCCATTATTATTCCAGAACTGCTGCTGAATAGCTCTCATTGGATAATCAAAAATACCACGTTCTTTACGAAAGAAGAACACATAAACCGTTGTATCAAACAAAGGAATAATGTCTAAACTGTTGTCCATATCATTACTTGAAGTAGCAGCATCATTAATAACTTCGGAAATGCCATTAATGATTTACTGCAGATTGTCACAAACTTAATGCCATTTTCGACTGTCGCATGCAACCAATTTTATTGTGTTGAAATTAATCGCATTGATTATTCTTTCTATAATAGATTGCTTCCTTCCTTTTAATGACTGTTTTGGATTTCGCTTTCCCAATATAAATCATGGCATACGCTTCGAAGCGCCATATTTTTCCTCTTAGTCATTCTTCTTCGGTAGCTTCTTACATTTTCTTGCGTTTGAAGCTTCTGAATTAGAACTCTAATATCATTTTCGTTACATTTTGTTTAGTGTGCTTATTTAATCTTATTGTGTTTATTAAATACTAGTGGTACCCGACGACTTTGCCCGTAGTTGAAAATTAAAAGGTCATTTAGTTCGCCTGTATATCTGCAAATAATGGATGACGAATTTCGCTCCAATTTGTTGTGCTCATTTTCTTGCCCATGTTATGGTTCCACGTTATGATAATTTGGTAATTTACTCGTTCATGTTGTGATAATTTGCTCTGTAAAATTTTCTTAAAATTGGAATAGAAAAAGAACAAAATCGAATTCTCGAAAATCGCTTAAAGGTGCACACCCCCATGCTACAAACTAATTCTGTGCAAAATTTCATGAAAATCGGCATCACGGTCTAGGCGCTATGCTCGTCACAGAGATTTTGATAGACAGACAGAGATCCGGACAGAGAGAGATCGAGACAGAGAGACTTTCAGCTTTATTATTAATAAAGATATATATAATTAATTGAGTTAATTTTAACTCTTGAAGAATCTAGGTTATCGCGCAATTTCCTCTCTCAATTCTAGTATACCTGCACTAATAAGGAGGTCATTATAATCGACCATATGCCAGAATTATTTCTCCGGACCTGAAGCCCTACATACTGAATTGCGAGAATGATGTCTAGATGGTTTATCACGTGATTCTCATGCACAAATTATTAGTGATATGGGAAACAATAGCTTTTTTCGGAAAATTTTCGAAATTGAAGATTTTAAAACGCAATTTTATGCTATAATTGGAGACTATCTTATGTGAGAAAGAGGTGTTTTGGGATTGATCTCGTAAAAATTCCAAAATTGAAATCTTAAAGACACCATTTCCGGCTGTTTTTGATGACTTAAAATTTGCATTATTTTAGTTTTCAAGCAAACTCTTCCTTTAGTGGCTAACCCTGAATAATAATAATAATGTTCAGAATAGAATACGAAAGTCAAAGTAAATTTATTTTTAATTTTGAAAAGGCATTATTTTAATCTTTTTTTACTTCCTTTTACAAAAAAGGAAGTATTGTATTCGCGAAAAAATTTTCATTCAAAAATCGACCTTAATTTCCATTTTGCTCACCCCCGAATGAATGTTGAGTTCTTTTTTTCGACTCGACCGCACGTAGATAAGTGCCTAAGAACGTATAGACACGCAAAATATCCATTTTGACAATTCCCGAGTTAGTTACAATGAGTTTTCTCGTGACGTCTGCATGTACGTATGTACGTATGTGCGGATATGTGCGTATGTATGTCGCATTACTCATGAACGGTATGCCCCAGAAAGTTGAAATTTGGTACGTAGACTCTTAGTGGGGTCTAGTTGTGCACCTCCCCTTTTGGTTGCAATCGGGTGTTTCTAAGGGGGTCTTTTGCACTCTTTTGGGGGGAAATCATTGTTAGTTTCGATGCAAACTCAAGTGGTGTTATAATTTTATAATTTTGCGGGCACTTGGCGATTCATCGCCAGTTTTTTAGTCGCCAAGATTTGTCGCCAACTTGTTGACAAATTTGGCTATTTTTTAAAAAATCTTGTTTCAATTTGGCCACTGTTGGTGATATTTAGAGAGTTAACTATTGAACCACATTAAAATTGCCAATAATGGGAAAATGACAATTAATTGGAGTAAAAGAAAGTCATGTGAGGCACACATGAGCTCGTTTTTTTAAGTGACAAGTTTGAAATGTGTGAACGAAAAACATGCAAGTACCATGGAACCCCTGAAACAAAGTCGGTGGAACTCTTGGGCTCCGCGGAACACAATTTACGAAAATCTGATCTAGAGCGATCTGCTAGCGTTAGAAAGCAACAAACATTTTTTTTATTTCAATAGTAGTAGTGTTTACGACGCAACTGCTTGACAGGGAGTGATTAATCTACACATGCTATCTAAAACACCAACATCCAAGATTATTTCTATAAATATTACAATACATTTCAACTAAAACCCAAATAATTCATTTCAACATCATATCCAAGAAACCTTAAAGAATGCCGTGCTTTACTATGCGTCAAAATCGGGTCCTTTGTCCAAGCGAAATATCCATCTAAAATCGTAATAAAATTGTAAAAGAAAACTCATAAAAGCTGAAGAAAGAATTGTGTATCGTCATATAATACAGCAGAATAGATTTCCTGCAAATATTCTGAGGATGAACAATTTATTACAGTAGCTTTCTTTTGACTTCCTTTGATTTGATAGGTTCGTCTATTATTACGACTTTTGTTGTTTCCGGGGTCTTCGATATCATCGTAGGTTACTTATATTTTCATGGAAAATATATATCCCGGAATCTTTTAAGCAAGTATTTACTTAATAACGGCAACCAATACATGTGTCTGCTTTGCGGTCTCAGTTCGCTTTAAGTTATGTGATATTATTGTGCAAAATGTACTTTTAACTTGTGTTTTTTATACTTTAGCAAAAATTTAAAATCCTATTTTAAAAGAAAGTTCACCTGATAATCGATTGTATAAGTTTTGGAATAATATATATTTTTAACATCATTTAAAGCTGTTCGTGTCCTCTACTTGCAACTTACAAGTTGTGATCTGAGGAATTTTGCATCGTTAGAACGGTAGCAAAATTTACTGTAAACTCTCGATTATCAGCGGTTCGATTGTCCGCGATTCGGATTATCCGTGGATCTTTTCAAAAATATTTTTAACGGTCATCATTAAATGTTTTTGAAACTTATTATTGTATTATTGTTCGTCTTCAGCTTTTACATTTATGTTTTTCGCTCAATTTTAGGAGACGCTATGTAGCAATGTTTTTAGCCATGTATGAATGAGTGTTACTTATTTTTTTAGCTATTCTATACACTAGAATCGTTTTTAATGCATCGTTCGGATTATCCGCGGTTTCCGCTTATCCGCGGTTACCGTGCCACCCCATTCCACGGATAATCTGGAATTTACTGTACTTTATCACAGTTGATAAATGACATTTTTCAAGGAGGAATTTATGTATGAATACTAAGCCTACTATAAAGTTTATCACTCTGTTAAACAAAAAGTTACTTTTTTTCTCTTTAATGTAAAGCTAATATTTTGGTCAGATGCACTCATGGAGTACGTAAAATAACAAAAAAAATGTAACCTTGGCTCTTAATTTCGGTTTATAATAGAGAATATGCATTTATGAGTTATTACAATATTAGTTCTAGAAATTATACACTAACGTTTGTAATTTGTCCGCAGTGTATTGGTATACACTTTTAGCCTTTGAAGTGTATTAAATCAAGTATATACTATAGTATTTGTTTTTATTTATATTTTTATTCAGAAAGTTTTTTCTTGATGAACAAGTAGTAGACGTTAATCATTGTCTCCCAGAAGAATCAAAATTACTTTTCGTTTTTTATCAGTAGGCCAGTGTTAATACCTTTGAAAATTGTAAAAAGTTAAAAAAAATAGAACAGGAAAAAACCCATTGGAAAAGTAAGAAAATATAATAAAATTAATAGGAAAAATAATTTACGGGCGAGCTGAGTTCGAGAAGGGGGGAGTAGGAGGGTTTAAGGGGGAGACGGTTTAGCACGATTTCCGGCAAAACTACGAGTCCTATCAAAAAAAGTTAATTACAAAGTTGTTGGTGATAAAAAGATCTACAACTTTTGTATTTGCACTTTTTTACATAGCCACAAAATCAATGCGAAAAATTCAAAAAACCGACTTTTTGTTTTTTCATTTTTATCTCCCACAAAAAAATGATTTTTTTCACGAAACTTGGTAGAAAGTTACCTTTTCATGTCTCAAATACACTGCATTTTTTTCATAATTTAAAATATTTATTTTTCCTTCTTTTTTTGATTTAAAATTGAAAAAGTATCATACTTTTCAATCAAAAAATCTCACGTCAAAATGTCCGATTTTTTAAAAACAATCGGCGCGTGTGATTTTTGCTGGAAGCTCTACTTTCTCAAGGTATAAAGAAATATATACCGTAGTATGAGAAAATTTCGCAGAAAATGAAAAATAACGAAAAAGTTCGAATTTGAAAAATACAAAAGACATCATTACGTAAACCTTTAAGCTATTTATTAGAATTTACACTTTAATTGCTAAACAAATGTAATTTTTTATGTTAAATTCTTAAATTAAAAAATTGAAAATTCATGCAACATAGGGATTGCAAAAAAACACGCGAAAATAGTTATAAAATGTCGACATACAAGCAGTATGATAATGCGCTTTTAGTGCAACTAAATTAGGCACATCTCAAACGAGCTATAACGTTTTTATCGAAATCATTCTGTGTTCTGTGTGTTTTCTTTTAGAATGTATTATAATTTATTACCTCTTTTAGTATTATTTTCAATCGATCGTATTTTTCTTTTGAAATATTACTTTTTTGGTAATATTTCACTCACCGCATTTATGTAACCCATCGCAAAAATAATAATAATTTGAATTCAAATTATGTTTTTCGCAATCACGAGTGTGTGTGTGTGTGTATATGTAGGCGTTATGTTTGTGTGTAGGGGTATGTGTATGTGTGTTGAGGCATGTTCGTTTGTGTCTGTGTGCACGCAGTAGTGTGTGGGAAGTTGTGTTTATGAGTGTTTGGGTGCGGGGGGGGAGAGAATATGTATGTGTGTGAAGGCATATGTGTTTGTGTCTGTGTGCAGGCATGAATGTGTGGGCAGTTTTGTGTATGAGTGTTTGTGTGCGTGGGAGTGGGGTATGTGTATTTGTGTGTAGGCATATGTGTTTGTGTCTATGTGCAGGCATGAATGTGTGGATAGTTGTGTGTATGTGTGTGCATCTGTTTGTGTGTATGTGTAGGTGTCTGTATGTATGTGTGTGTATGTGTTTGTGTATGTGTGTGTATGTGTTTGTGTGTATGTGTAGGTGTCTGTATGTATGTGTGTGTATGTGTTTGTGTATGTGTGTGTATGTGTTTGTGTGTCTGTATGTGTGTGTTTATGCGTGTGTGTAGTTGTGTATGTATGCGCGTGTGTGTAGGATATTGACGCATTCGCTATAGGAGCAGCATCGTGAGGAGCCGGTCGACGGTGATGCTGCAGAGGGTGGTGGGGGGGGGAGGAATGATTGGACATAAAAAAAACAGTCAAATGAAAGCAATAAGCAATCGTGATTGCTCAAAAAAAAAAAAAAACACACACACACACAATGAGATTGGAAATTAAACGTGAGAGCGTCTTTATTTATTCCTTTTCCTTCCTTTGATTTTGTCTTAAAGTACGAAATATATAGCTATAGCAATCTCACCATTATATTGTCTTTGGCAAGTTCGATGAATAAAAGTTGATGTTTGATTCTCAAGTTTTTTGTATTTATTGTCGATTCTTTTCTGCGAGACCCCAACAAACGGATTAAAGCTGTTTTTTTTATTTCATACACTTGCTTCTCATCTGCCTTATTGCAGATTATGCAAACAAATTCATCAATACTGATGATATGAAAAGACGAAATCATTTTAATTATATTCGTACAGTTTTATCATAAGTAAAATAACATTTGTTTGTGCAAAAGAAACGAAATTATAATTTTTTAACGTTTTATGAAAATATTTTCTAACAGAAGGCTAAAAAATTTTAAAACTATTCATAAACAGATATCCTCAAAATCCAATTGTTAAGTAAATCTTTTTTCAATTGAATTTCCTTAATTAAACTTAACAATTAAAAAAATGTTGCTTCAGTAAACTATCAGCTTCAAATATTCAATTTTCTTGTATATTAAAAAGAAAAGTTCGAAAGAAATTTTTGATTAAAAAACAACCATTTATCTGTGTTATTATTTTTTTTTAGGTTACGTCACGTTAGGTGTACTAATTATGAAAGAAAATAATAATATTTTTATTTTATGGCTGATTGATTCAAATTAAAATACACGTAGTATTTACCTTACTATGTAGATTTCAAAAGATTATTTTAAACAAGTAAATTCGTCATGATTTTCTTTCAGTAACTTTGCCTGCACGTGTATGTTTATAAATGGTGTCGTTCATTGCTCAAACGAGTTGATATGAAATAATCAGCAGGTGGTAAGGCCATAACCTTTCTAGACCATTTCCCACTTCTGTAAAAAATATTTTTTGAAATGTTTAATGTTTTATAGACCATTCAAGTATATAAGTTATCCTCACATATAGAATAGCGAATATCACTGATCGAGTAATTAAAAATAGCAATAGAAGAGGTAATATATCATAACATATTCAAAAACAAAACACACAGAACACAGAATGATTTCGAAAAAAACGTTATACCTCGTTTAAGATGTGCCTAATTTAGTCGCACTAAAAGCGCATTATCATACTGCTTGTATGTCGACATTTTTTCGCGTGTTTTTTGCAATCCCTCTGTTGCATGAATTTTCAATTTTTTAATTTAAGAATTTAATATGGAAACTTACATTTTTTGAGTAATTAAAGTGTATTTGAGACATGAAAAGGTAACTTTTCACCAAGTTTCGTGATTTTTTTTTTTTTTTTTTGTGGGAGATAAAATGTAAAAAAAAAACCGAAAAAAAAAACGAAAAGTCGGTTTTTTGAATTTTTCGCATTGATTTTGAGGTTATGTAAAAAAAAGTGCACATACAAAAGTTTTAGATCTTTTTATTACCAACAGTTTTTTTTTCGATAGGACTCGTAGTTTTGCCGGAAATCATGCTAAACCGTCCCCCCTTAGACCCCCCTACTCCCCCCTTCCCGAACTCAGCTCGCCCGTAAATTATTTTTCCTATTAATTTTATCATATTTTCTTACTTTTCCAATGGTCTTCATCCTGTTCTAAATTTTTTTGGTCTCAAACATTATTGACACTGGTCTAAGTACAAGTATTCGCTTTTGAAATCAAGATAATTCAATGCAAGTAATAATTTCGACATAAAGCACAACTCGAAGATTACTACAGGCACGTGTTGCGGCGTTACAAGGAACGTCTTTTTCAAAATGAATGCCTCAAGGAATGTAAAAGAAATGAGTTTATAGATGAAAAGATATCCGACAAAAGTTTTGCTTTTGGCTTTAGTCGGATATCATTTCATCCAAAAGCTCATTTCTTTTGCATTGTTGGGTGTTCCTTGCAACACCGAAACACATGTCTGCAGTTATCAACAATTTGCGCTTTTACACGTTGTTATTTCCTAATTTTGTTTTTAGCACAAATATATTTATATTTAACCTAAAATAGGAGTCCTCTCATTTTATTAAAACAACTCCCAATTTTTGAAACAAAAATTAATTTACAGATAAAGTTTTTTTTTTCAAACTTTTATAAACTTATTTAACCTTAATTGAAAAATCCTACATTTCATTAAATTCATAATCATGTTAGCTGCAAGAGACAAAACCACAACGTACCCCCCATTCGGTACTTTTACCGAACAATATAAATCTTAGGAATCAAAAAGTAACGAAACGTTTAAATATTGTTACAAATTCTGTAAATATTAGTTGTTTTTGTGATTAATTTGTCGTAATCTAGCTAAATTTGGCGTTTATTAAACTATCTGTCATCTAAAATTATTGTTAGAATGTAACCTGTAAATAGTTTGCTGTAATGAATATACAGCCCCTATGCATTCGATTGAAGTATACAGTCCTTCTATTTTTCATTGATAAGATTCGGGAATGAATAAAAAGAAGATATAGAAATGCGTAGAACTTAGTAGGATTTTCTAGAGATTTCTTTGCTCGGTATAAAGCGCCGGGCGTCTTGTGAATGAGTCAGTTTCGAGTTAGTTTTTGCTTGTGAATCGTTGCAGCGGAACGTTGGAGAGCATTTGGTGCTCTGTTTTGTGAAGCCTTTTGAGCTGTATTTTTGCTTATTTGGAAGTAAATACGTGTGTATCCGTTGAGTTTACGGTGTTGAGTGATATTTGCTTAATTGCTGATGATTAATTTAGCAGTTGTTGACGATCTTTCCTGTAAATAGTGTAAATAAATTTCCTGTATTTTTCTCACGAACTGTGTCGTCTTTTCAAGAAAGTGGAAGTCGCACCGGATCCGTTACAATATTTACCTCTATAATTTAGTACATAAGCGTAGCGAAAAATTGACTATTAATGTGTATTTCAGTTATTTTTATTTGCGCTGAGCAAGTTGTGGAACAATCATTTATTTTTTCATTCCATCCTGTCAGGCACCAAATATTTCACATTATTTTTGCAATGTTTATCATTTTTCTTGCCGACATTGAAAACTTATCTGCTGTTTCCTACGTTTCATTACCGTTCCTTCACCATCGAAAGGACCTGTGACAGCATACAATACTAAAAGTTAGCAGACCATAGAGCAGGGGAATTTGTAAACTTTAGCCCTTCTCGCTAATCTTAAGCGAAGAGAAAAGCTGAATGTGTAGGTGCTGCGGCCTGGCGGTGTTGGGCATAATTACCTTAGGTGCGTAATCATAAGTACATTAAGATTAATTTAGGTTGGCTCGCCCTTTCCTTCTAAATTTACACTAGGTCATTACCAGATATGTTTACGGTGCACATTAGGGATTCTGTAAAAGTTTGAGATACTGTGCTATATTTTAACTTGAGGCGTCATTTTTTAATCGTTTTAAGTAAATGAGCTAACTGCGATTGTGTGTTTTGTCCTATCTTGTATTTCCTCTGGATATTTTCCGCTATGAATTGATCTTTTTTTTTTCTTGTTTGAAAATTTTGAGTTTTTCACACTGGCCGCTTAAATTTATTTGGCATACGTATGAGACGGTATACGCTTATAATTTTTATTTGACTTTTTTAACACTATAAAATGCCGTAATACTATTTAACGGAAAAAATATTTTTCAACTGCAAACCCCGAAATCCTTAAAGTTTTTATTTGCTTTTTTTTCTTGGTGAAAAACCGCCATCTCTGTAGCTTACGCAAGAGCACTACAGATTAATCGATTTTAGTTTGTCGCTTGTTAGTTATTTCAATGTTGAGATACTGCCACATCAAAGTGATATACATATTCCACATAAGATGGTTTTGCAATTTAATTGATGGTTCCTATTCATCTAGCTAATCGAAATCCGAGAATTGCGTTTTCCATTTCGAGCATCGAAATGAGAGCAACCAAGCATTTACTTCACAGTAATTTACTTCACAGCATTTACTTGCAAATTAGGTGAAGAGCGGGTAAAGAGAGACACGAAGATTCAGTAACATTTTTCATTATTAAAAAGCATAGTTTCTTTCAAATCCTAACTTAGTTGTCACGGTAATAGGTACTTTAAAAGGAGATCTAAAAAAAAAAGTACGAATTCGCACAAACTAAAAATAAAATAAAACAAAACGTAATGTTGTCTTCAGTAAGAAGGAATAGTAAGAAAACTAAGTGGAAACCAGTAAGACACATATTTTTCGATTTAGCGAGCTTTGAAAGACTCTAAATTGACTTGAAACAATATGAATGATTGTTGCCATTTGGATTTGGTATGACATTGGTTTTAGCGAGACATATAATTTCTTCATACACTGTATTGACATGAGATGTAGGAAAAAGAGAAAAATTCCAGAAACTTTTAGGCACATAAGTGCTATTTCATATCATTAGAAGCGATAACTCAAGAACGGTATGTCCTAGAAAATTGAAATTTGGTACGTAGGCTCTTAGTAGGGTCTTGTTGTGCACCTCCCCTTTTGGCTGCATTCGGGTGTTTCTAAAGTGATCTTTTGCACCTTTTTGTGGGGAAATCATCGTTAATTTCGATGCAAACTCAAGTGGTGATATAATTTGGCGGACACTTGGCGATATATCGTCAGTCTTTTGGACGCCAAGTTTTGTCGCCAACTTGGTGACAAATTTGACGATTTTGTTTTTAAAATCTGGTTTCAATGTGGCCATTGTTGGTGATATTTAGAGAGTTAACTCTTGAATTCGATTAAAATTGCAATAATGGGGAAGTAACATTAAATTGGAGTAAAAGGAAGTCATGTGATGCACACATCAGCTCGTTCTTTTCAAACTTAATCTTTGATCTAAACAAGAATACAATCTTTCATTTGCCAGGCGATAAAATAAAATTACTAAGTTAACCCAAAATCCAGGGGAAGACCGCCTATATTGGACCCCCCTAAGAACAAGAGACCCCTGTCGCTAGATGAAAAGCAAAACAAAAATAAAAAATAGGGCATCTGAAGTCAAATTTGATTAAAAACCGCCTTATGTACTCAAATTTTCTACAAATATGACGATATTTTTGAAAAATTAATTTTGACAAAGTTTTAAAAGTCCAATTTAGGAATATATGTGACTATACTGAACCATGCGCTTCCTAAATTGGTTTATAACAGTAAATGATACACTAACTTGCATTTGAACTGTACAGTCTTTTACAAGATTTGGAAATTTAAAAAAAAAAAGAAATTTTGTCTAACGGAACTGAAATTGAAGGTCCATGCCACAAAGAAAAGATGAAAAAAAAAATCTGTTTTTGAGGTTGAAGCTTTTAAGCAACTTTCTCCAATTCAAAACACAAGCACTACATCCATAAACAAGTGTGAATGGCCTTAATTTTATTTTAAGTGATCCTAAATACGCAATTAAATGTCACCACTAAGTTATTTTCTATGAAAAACATTAAAAGTTTGTTTGAATTCCATAGTCTTTAACTGGCCTACCGGTTCTTGTAATTAATAAATTAACCCGTCAACAAGTGACGTGAACAAGCTCAAATTTCAGTGAAATTAAAAGACTATATTTAACAAAACTGGAATTGAAGCTTATTGGATAAACATTTATTTAAATGGATGACAGCTTCTAGTATGCTTCTGGAAAAAAAAGTCAAAATGAATTTCCTGAATTAGGATCATTTTGAGCATATTTAAACACTAACTACGCTAAAGTCAGACCAAACAACGTAAGTAGAAGCACAAATTTGTAAATTACAGCAGACACGTGTTTCGGCGTTACAGGGAACGCCTCAATGCAAAAATAATGAGCTTATGGATGAAAAGACATCCGACAAAAGCCAAGAGCAGATAAGCATGCAGCTTAAAAGATAAAAGCAGCGGATTAGCCAAACACCAATGACAAAGTTATAAACCGATCAGGAACCAATAGGAATGCAAGCAAAGGTCAGGAGCTTTCGCTTAGGTACGAACCCAGAAAGAAAGAATTCAATTGGACAAGGATTAAGCCGAAGCTTAAACAAAAAGAAAAGAAATTGTCAGTAACCGTGAACCGCAAGAAAGGAAAAGCAGAATGGAAAACCATGAAATAAGATAAACAGAAACAAAAAATATTCGAAAAAAGGAAAAATAAAGATAAATAGAAGAAAATTGGGGGGGGGGGTGTCAATCAAGACAAAAAGGCAAAAATAAACAAAGGAAGATAGATAAAAATGAGTGGGGAAAAAAAAGAGGAGGGGGAATGGGGAAAGGACAGTATTAAAGATATGGGAGCCAAATGTTAGAAAAATATGGAACTGCACTAAGATCGTTAACTAAGTTAGAACTGTTCCTCAAAATATGAAAGCATTCCCAAAAGTCAAGATCTGATGAATTGGGGCATTTTTGGATAATCTGAAAAGAGTTAAAATCAAAAGAGTGATTCGAATCCCAACAATGTTGAGCAATACTAGACTTATTTAATTGTTGTTTTTTCACATAATTTTGATGCTCTTTCAAGCGAATTTTTAAAGCACGCCGAGTCTGTCCAATATAGGCAAGTTTACAACTACAATTAATTCTATAAATTCCACAACAATTAAGAGGGTGAATAGGATCTTTAAGAGAAGAGAATGAAAGTTTATTAATAGGAGAGAACACCACCTGGAATTGGAAACGTTTTAGAATCTTAGCAACCTGATAGCTTACAGATGGAAAGAATGGCAAAACAACCAAATTCTTTCTGATGAAGGTTCGGTTAAGAACATTAATTTGGGATTTATTTGAAAGTTTTTTATAAATGGAATCAATCAAAGTTGGCGGATAGTCTCTATCAATTGCCACAGCTTTAAAATAATTAAGTTCCACTTTAAGAAGTTCCGACGAAGAACAAATATTAATTGCGCGATAAACAAAAGAATTGAAAGCAGAATATTTTTGATTTGGAGGATGAGACGATAGTCTATGAGGAGGTAAAGAGACAGCAAAAGGTTTGCGATAAACAGTAGTTTCAAAACCAATTTCTGTACTAGAAACAAGTACATCAAGAAATGAAATGCAATTATTCCGTTCTTTCTCACAAGAAAACTGAATATGAGGATCAATGGAGTTTAAAATAGATAAAACCTCATTACTCTCAAACTGATTCTGGTTCATTAGAACAAAACAATCATCAACATACCGAACATAAAATTGGAACTGCAGTTTTTGGAACAGCTTAACCTCAAAATAATGCATGTAAATATCACTAAGAATGGGGATAAGTGGATTACCCATAGCCAGACCATCTAACATAATATAAAAATTCCCATTAAAAACAAAAGAACATTGTTTAAGACAAGTACGGGTAAGGAAAATTAAATCCTCAATTTCCGTATTGGTGAAATGAAATTCAGAAAGTCTTCTACGAAGGCATAACAATGAATCCTCGACGGGAACGTTCGTAAATAAAAAGTTAACATCAAAAGAAGCCATAAAAGAATTATTTGGAACGAAACTATGAATTTTTTTAACAAACTCAACAGAATTTTTAATGGTAAATAAATTATGACTCCTAAGGGGAGAAAACACAGAGACTAAATATTTTGCAAGTTTGTACGAAGCCGTACCAATATTGGAAACAATCGGCCTGAAAGGAATACCAGCTTTATGCACCTTAGGTAAAGCATAAAATCTAGCACAATTAGCAATAGATGGAACAACAGAGCGTTTAACATTTGAAGGAATAGACTGAACAGACTTAACAGCAGATGCAATAGTTTTTAACTCTTTATCACTAGGATCTTTAGAAATTTCAGCATATGGCCCAGAAGAAATCAAATCATTAGTTTTATCAACATAAGATGATTTGTCAAGAACAACAATTTGGCCACCCTTGTCAGCTTTGGTAACAACCAGATCAGAATTCGAAACTAAGTCTTTAACAGAACGGCTAACAGTATTAGCAAATACAGGTTTAGAAATTTTCGAGTTAAAGTCAATATTAGAAGCTATAAGATGCCGAATCGAATCTTTTTGAGAGGAAGTTAAGGCACTAAATTTAAAAGCTTTCTCAACAGGAGCAATAAGCTTTGAAAAAGAAGGATTAACACTCACAGCAAAATTATCATTACATTTTAGAGCCTCAATTTGAGAATTACTTAATGGAACGCTAGAAAGATTAACAACAACATTCTTATTAACAACAGGTAAATTATCAAGAGGAACGACATGAGAAGATTTACAAAGCATAGCTAATTTCTTTTTCAAAACGATTTGATGTTTATCAGAGGAACGAAGGGTTCTAGACCAAGAATTTCTGTCAATAATGTTAAAGTTCGGAATGGAATTAGAAACCGAAAGATGTAAATCATAAAGTTCACGTTCAATAAACGATAAATGTTTCCTAGTTTCCTGGATCGAAGCTCTGAGTAAAGCCAATTTCGACCGAAAGATTACTTTGTCAATTTTTACAGAACGTGGTAAATTACATTTCAAAGAAATAAACTTCGGAATAATTTTCTTGCGCCTACACTCTTGAAGAAATTTTAAATGGTTCAAAAAACGAAATTTCTTAATCCGAAGATTGGCAAACCTATTGATTTGAGACATAATCAAAAGCAAAACCAAAACAAATGAAAATAAACAAAATCAAACAATAACAGAATGAATAAGAAACAAGAAGTAAAAAATCACGATCAAAATACAACAATAGACAAAAATTCCGAAAACAAAAACAAAAACACAAATTGCATAAAAGGCGGAAAATGTAAACGTAAGGCCCGTTTAAGCCACAAATAAGATAAATAAATACCTTTGTGCTGAATAGTAAAGTCAGACCAAATAACGTAAGTAGAAGCACAAATTTGTAAATTACAGCAGACACGTGTTTCGGCGTTATAGGGACGCCTTTTTCAATGCAAAAATAATGAGCTTATGGATGAAAAGACATCCGACAAAAGCCAAGAGCAGATAAGCATGCAGCTTAAAAGATAAAAACAGCGGATTAGCCAAACACCAATGACAAAGTTATAAACCGATCAGGAACCAATAGGAATGCAAGCAAAGGTCAGGAGCTTTCGCTTAGGTACGAACCCAGAAAGAAAGAATTCAATTGGTGTTTGGCTAATCCGCTGTTTTTATCTTTTAAGCTGCATGCTTATCTGCTCTTGGCTTTTGTCGGATGTCTTTTCATCCATAAGCTCATTATTTTTGCATTGAAAAAGGCGTTCCCTGTAACGCCGAAACACGTGTCTGCTGTAATTTACAAATTTGTGCTTCTACTTACGTTATTTGGTCTGACTTTACTATTCAGCACAAAGGTATTTATTTATCTTATTTGTGGCTTAAACGGGCCTTACGTTTACATTTTCCGCCTTTTATGCAATTTGTGTTTTTGTTTTTGTTTTCGGAATTTTTGTCTATTGTTGTATTTTGATCGTGATTTTTTACTTCTTGTTTCTTATTCATTCTGTTATTGTTTGATTTTGTTTATTTTCATTTGTTTTGGTTTTGCTTTTGATTATGTCTCAAATCAATAGGTTTGCCAATCTTCGGATTAAGAAATTTCGTTTTTTTGAACCATTTAAAATTTCTTCAAGAGTGTAGGCGCAAGAAAATTATTCCGAAGTTTATTTCTTTGAAATGTAATTTACCACGTTCTGTAAAAATTGACAAAGTAATCTTTCGGTCGAAATTGGCTTTACTCAGAGCTTCGATCCAGGAAACTAGGAAACATTTATCGTTTATTGAACGTGAACTTTATGATTTACATCTTTCGGTTTCTAATTCCATTCCGAACTTTAACATTATTAACAGAAATTCTTGGTCTAGAACCCTTCGTTCCTCTGATAAACATCAAATCGTTTTGAAAAAGAAATTAGCTATGCTTTGTAAATCTTCTCATGTCGTTCCTCTTGATAATTTACCTGTTGTTAATAAGAATGTTGTTGTTAATCTTTCTAGCGTTCCATTAAGTAGTTCTCAAATTGAGGCTCTAAAATGTAATGATAATTTTGCTGTGAGTGTTAATCCTTCTTTTTCAAAGCTTATTGCTCCTGTTGAGAAAGCTTTTAAATTTAGTGCCTTAACTTCCTCTCAAAAAGATTCGATTCGGCATCTTATAGCTTCTAATATTGACTTTAACTCGAAAATTTCTAAACCTGTATTTGCTAATACTGTTAGCCGTTCTGTTAAAGACTTAGTTTCGAATTCTGATCTGGTTGTTACCAAAGCTGACAAGGGTGGCCAAATTGTTGTTCTTGACAAATCATCTTATGTTGATAAAACTAATGATTTGATTTCTTCTGGGCCATATGCTGAAATTTCTAAAGATCCTAGTGATAAAGAGTTAAAAACTATTGCATCTGCAGTTAAGTCTGTTAAGTCTATTCCTTCAAATGTTAAACGCTCTGTTGTTCCATCTATTGCTAATTGTGCTAGATTTTATGCTTTACCTAAGGTGCATAAAGCTGGTATTCCTTTCAGGCCGATTGTTTCCAATATTGGTACGGCTTCGTACAAACTTGCAAAATATTTAGTCTCTGTGTTTTCTCCCCTTAGGAGTCATAATTTATTTACCATTAAAAATTCTGTTGAGTTTGTTAAAAAATTCATAGTTTCGTTCCAAATAATTCTTTTATGGCTTCTTTTGATGTTAACTCTTTATTTACGAACGTTCCCGCCGAGGATTCATTGTTATGCCTTCGTAGAAGACTTTCTGAATTTCATTTCACCAATACGGAAATTGAGGATTTAATTTTCCTTACCCGTACTTGTCTTAAACAATGTTCTTTTGTTTTTAATGGGAATTTTTATATTATGTTAGATGGTCTGGCTATGGGTAACCCACTTAGCCCCATTCTTAGTGATATTTACATGCATTATTTTGAGGTTAAGCTGTTCCAAAAACTGCAGTTCCAATTTTATGTTCGGTATGTTGATGATTGTTTTGTTCTAATGAACCAGAATCAGTTTGAGAGTGATGAGGTTTTATCTATTTTAAACTCCATTGATCCTCATATTCAGTTTTCTTGTGAGAAAGAACGGAATAATTGCATTTCATTTCTTGATGTACTTGTTTCTCGTACAGAAATTGGTTTTGAAACTACTGTTTATCGCAAACCTTTTGCTGTCTCTTTACCTCCTCATAGACTATCGTCTCATCCTCCAAATCAAAAATATTCTGCTTTCAATTCTTTTGTTTATCGCGCAATTAATATTTGTTCTTCGTCGGAACTTCTTAAAGTGGAACTTAATTATCTTAAAGCTGTGGCAATTGATAGAGACTATCCGCCAACTTTGATTGATTCCATTTATAAAAAACTTTCAAATAAATCCCAAACTAATGTTCTTAACCGAACCTTCATCAGAAAGAATTTGGTTGTTTTGCCATTCTTTCCATCTGTAAGCTATCAGGTTGCTAAGATTCTAAAACGTTTCCAATTCCAGGTGGTGTTCTCTCCTATTAATAAACTTTCATTCTCTTCTCTTAAAGATCCTATTCACCCTCTTAATTGTTGTGGAATTTATAGAATTAATTGTAGTTGCAAACTTGCCTATATTGGACAGACTCGGCGTGCTTTAAAAATTCGCTTGAAAGAGCATCAAAATTATGTGAAAAAACAGCAATTCAATAAGTCTAGTATTGCTCAACATTGTTGGGATTCGAATCACTCTTTTGATTTTAACTCTTTTCAGATTATCCAAAAATGCCCCAATTCATCAGATCTTGACTTTTGGGAATCCTTTCATATTTTGAGGAACAGTTCTAACTTAGTTAACGATCTTAGCGCAGTGTTCCATATTTTTCTAACATTTGGCTCCCATATCTTTAATACTGTCCTTTCCCCATTCCCCCCCCTCTTTTTTTTCCCCCACTCATTTTTATCTATCTTCCTTTGTTTATTTTTGCCTTTTTGTCTTGATTGACACCCCCCCCCCCCCAATTTTCTTCTATTTATCTTTATTTTTCCTTTTTTCGAATATTTTTTGTTTCTGTTTATCTTATTTCATGGTTTTCCATTCTGCTTTTCCTTTCTTGCGGTTCACGGTTACTGACAATTTCTTTTCTTTTTGTTTAAGCTTCGGCTTAATCCTTGTCCAATTGAATTCTTTCTTTCTGGGTTCGTACCTAAGCGAAAGCTCCTGACCTTTGCTTGAATTCCTATTGGTTCCTGATCGGTTTATAACTTTGTCATTGGTGTTTGGCTAATCCGCTGTTTTTATCTTTTAAGCTGCATGCTTATCTGCTCTTGGCTTTTGTCGGATGTCTTTTCATCCATAAGCTCATTATTTTTGCATTGAAAAAGGCGTTCCCTGTAACGCCGAAACACGTGTCTGCTGTAATTTACAAATTTGTGCTTCTACTTACGTTGTTTGGTCTGACTTTACTATTCAGCACAAAGATATTTATTTATCTAACTAACTACGCTATTAAGTATTCAGTTACTTATTTTATAACGTGATAAGTAAAAAAGCTTGCTTACTTTCATAGTCTTAAATCGGACCGCTGGGTCCAATATCGGAAAATTGTTTCGGTCCAATAAAGGAAAACACGCCATTTTTTATTCTTTCATCTATACCTTGTCAACAAGTTCCCCAATCGTGCATGTGAATACATAGCTGTAATCTCCATTGAAAAGTGTTTATAATACTATGGAAGCACTTTTCTCACTTCATAAGTTGTAGTACTATTCTACTAGATACAAGTTCTCAAAATGAGATCGAACACGTTTTCAACACAAATCACATCGTAACTCAAGCTATGCAGATCGAAATGCGGCGAAACTTCATCCCAAAAGGTTTCAGACACAAATCTTTGTATATAAGCCGGTTGAGTGTAACACAGATCTCTACGCTAGATTTTAAGCCCCCGTTCCAATTTAAGCAGTGGTCCAATATAGGCGGTTTTTCCCTACAACTGTGTAAGACGTATTTTGAACAGAAAAAACATTCAAACGACTAATCATTTTTAATTGAAAATTTAAAATTGTATGTGTTCGAAGCGAAGCAAGTAAATAAATTGCAACACTGCGTCAACACATCAGATGTGAAGAAAAATTTGTTCAAGATTTTCTCCAACTATTAAAATTTTACACTAGGGCGTCTCCTCCTTCTCACATAAAGACAAGTGGGATCAAACCTTCCTAAACTTTGCATATTTTAATTTTCGCAACCAGATCAAGTTTACGCGAATAAAACATTTTACTTTTTTATTGCTTTGTTGTGTTTTAGCTTTTAAATAATTCTGCATAGTCATTTTCTTATTGATTTCCCATTCCTTTACTGTAACTTCTATCGACTTTCGAAACCTTTAAATTTTAAAGGAATCGTAACATTGCCTTTCATCGTTTTTAATGTGATTTTCAGTAACATTCTTAATGCTTTTTCAATGTTCTAGTTACGTAAACGCGTTTAACTATCAGAATACTTTATTTTTCAGAATTTTTTCGTTTCATTTGAAAAGATTTAAATTTTTTTTAAAAAATGAGGTTTTGATAATAGTTTAAATTTATGTAGAAAAATAATTAAATTTATCAATTTGAAGTTTTAAGCTTGAATTTTGGGGGGGTGGGGCGGTCTTAGTTTTTTCGGGAATGTATGTTATTTAGAAGTGAGGTACAAATTAATGAATGCACAGTAAAAACAGGCATGTATTTGTAAATACTATTACAAAAAAAAAGCTATTTTTCCTGTATTTCCATTTAACAGTTTACTTCATTATACTGCCGCCGGAAGGCAAAGCGCAGTTTCTGAAGAAACGAGTCTTTGGGGTATTTAAAGAAACGCGTTTCGGATTTCATACTAACCATAGGGAAACGTTGCAATTTGAAGATTTGTTTCGGGTTTTATTTTCAGCGCAAACCAAATGAGCAAGCTTGCAAAATAAAACTAAAGTATCATAGATGATAAAAATGTAAATAAATGAGAAATTTAAATTTTTCAGATGCTGTATACCAGTGATGTTCCCATCAATTTTTATGAGAGTATACTCCCAGTACTCAGTTATGAACAATATGTGTATGCGACCATATGTCTAAAAAATGTTTGTGAGTATATGGCGTATATGGAGCTATGAGAACATAACTGCTGTATACTTTACTATACCATGGCAGTATAGTACTAATAATACTGTAGATTTAATAATCTCAAATTTTTGATACAATTTTTTCCTCTAAAGAGATTGCCACATGTAGCTCAAACCAGCGCCTAAATATATTTCATTAAAATGCTCATGATTATAGTTTACTTTCTGTTTGACAAGGAAAAAGTACAGATAAAAAGTAACGCTTAATATTTTTCCTAGAATGGATTAGTTCGTTCGAGAATACAAATCTATCATAATGATTTCTTCTATTTTTTAAAAACATTTTCTTCTATAACATTGTCATAATTATAATTTCATACGAAAAATAATTTATGTTTATTATAATAGTATTTTCAATCGCTTTTAAATGCTATAATGTTGGTGTACATTAAAATGTATTATAGTCGAGTCTTGACCTACGCGAAAGATGCGTACCCTCGCGTAAGTCGAAATTTTGCGTTTTGAAAAAGGATATGTATACAACTTTTGAGAAACATAAGCAATTAATTTAGACACTTGTATACGACCTTCGGAGTTATTTAACTCGTTCCTTAAATATGTTTCATTGTATTTCACACAAAAAACTGAATTTATAATGTATTTCTTAAAACAAATTCGTTACTCAATATATAATACTGTTATGATGCTCAAAATAAATGATCTATGAGTGAGTAAGACATAAAGTGCAGTACTCTATGCACAGTACGTAATAATAACAATAAAATGCAGCAATATTGAACTACTGTAGAGTAGATAGTGTAATAATAATTGCTATATCCGTTCGATATCAATGCTCTTTTGCATTAAGAGGGTCTTCACTTTTTCGTTAATTGTAAGAAACTTTCTCTTCCCTATCTTAAGCTAAAGTAGCAAGCTTAAGATACTTTTATGTTATATTGACTTTCGCATTTAGAGTGGAAAGTACGGAGTGGTTATTTGTTCAGACTAAAAAAGTGATGAACTGGTTGCAACCAGGTCCACCGCCAGAGCGTGACCACAAGCATTTCCGAACGGTTGTAGTTGACGTCAAAGTTTTTCGTTTCCGAACGCTTGCGGAGCGAGCGTAAACGTGTATTAGTAAGGCGTTGACTAATACACATTATTTTTCTTTTTCAATAGTTAATACCGTTTAAATTCAGGGTTTTTTTCTACACTTCAACACGTTATCTTCTCTAAAGCAACAACTCTCTAATATCGTTTATGTTTAATTGTATCATTGTAAAGCTTTTATGCATTGGTTTTGTCTACTTTATTACATATATTAATGTTAAATTACCAAAATTTTTGTCAAGAGCAAATCAAAATTGTAACAGATAATGTATTTTTTCTGTATTTTTATGTATTTAAATAAAGTTCCTCAGAGACCCACTTGCTCAGATTTATCTGAGCATTTAAACCGATAAACTGAGCAATTGGTAGGTGCGGATGGTCTCCGAGGGTGTCAAGGTGGCACCGGTGTGATCGTTTCCTATGGACCTTAGTCACGGTTTGGCAACGGTCCCATCAGCTGTCCGTCTGCGGGTATTTTGACCAACTACGCAGTGTTAGTAGTGCTAAAAAAAAAAAACTCGTTTTATTTAAGGATTACTTTACTTCATACGTATCATGAACATGCTTAGGGCTTATACACACTTATGACTGCATGACAAATGCCTGGAAAAGAGAAAAGTAAAACGAATCAGACACCGAATTAATCAGACACCGAAAGCGGCGTGTACCAGGGTACCTCGTTGCCCCCATTCTTATTCAATGCAAAATATGATACCTACCAAAAGTGGCCAATTAACGAGGATATTACTGATTTCAATTCTTTTTCGAATCAAATAGAGCTTAATCAATGCTTAGCATGTGAATTTAAATTAAAGTTTTGTTTCAGTACATTTCTGACCCTCTAATGGCAGGAAATGTAACACGAGGTCCTATTTACTCCTGTGTGTAACACAATCTTCTTCATAACTTTTCTCTACTTTTTGTTTTATGGAGTTAATCGATTTGGCAAGTGAGGCATCCAGATGTCACACTGTTAAAAATTTTCCGGAAAATTTACGGTAATTGTTACTGGCATCCATGTTGCCAGTAACTATTACCGTAAAAATCAAATGTTACTGTCAAATTTTACGGTATCCTCGGTAGGCCGCAGCAACCAATTGGCGCTGGGATCGCTTATTTCTCCGGTATAAATTACCGTAAAAATCAGCGATGCGTCGGCGATGCAATTTTACAGTAACAATTACCAGAAAATCTTCCTGAATTTTTAACAGTGCAACTGAGATGCATGTGATGCTCAAAAGATTAATTAAGTATTCTCACCTTAAAAGATTAATTAAGTATTCTTGGAGAGAGAAAAAATGCCTCCTTTGGTTCTTGAAGTTCCGTAAGTAACAAACGGGGGTTGGCGAGTGAAGCAAGCAGGGTGTGGAACTTTCTAGTAAAACAATTAAAACGAGCTGATGTGTGCATCACATGACTTCCTTTTACTCCAATTTAATGTCATTTCCCCATTACTGGCAATTTTAATGTGATTCAATACTTTACTCTCTAAATATCACCAACAGTGGCCAAATAGAAATCAGATTTTTAAAAAATCACCAAATTTGTCGCCAAGTTGGCGACAAATCTTGGCGACCAAAAGACTGGCGATGAATCGCCAAGTGTCCGCAAAATTATAAAATTATAACACCACTTGAGTTTGCATCGAAACTAACAATGATTTCCCCCCAAAAGGGTGCAAAAGACTCCCTTAGAAACACCCGATTGCAACCAAAAGAGGAGGTGCACAACTAGACCCCACTAGGAGTCTACGTACCAAATTTCAACTTTCTGGGACATACCGTTCATGAGTAATGCGACATACATACGCACATACGCATATCCGCACATACGTACATACGTACATGCAGACGTCACGAGAAAACTCATTGTAACTAACTCGGGAATTGTCAAAATGGATATTTTGCGTGGTTGATGGTGCCACAGTGATGGCCTACGCGAATGAAACTGGAACATTAATGGGAAAGAAACGAGCTGATGTGTGCATCACATGACTTCCTTTTACTCCAATTTAAAGTCATTTCTCCATTACTGGCAATTTTAATGTGATTCAATAGTTTACTCTATAAATATCACCAACAGTGACCAAATTGAAACCAGATTTTTTTAAAAAAAGAAATATCGCCAAATTTGTGGCAAGTTGGCGACAAAACTTGGCGACCAAAAGACTGGCGATATATAGCCAAGTGTCCGCCAAATTATAACACCATTTAAATTTAAAACCAAATTAACAATGATTTCCCCGAAAAAAGGGACCAAAAAGAGAGGTGCACAACTAGACCCCACAAGAAGTTTACGTACTAAATTTCAACTTTCTAGGACATACCGTTCTTGAGTTATGCGACATACATACGTACATACAAACGTCGCGAGAAAACTCGTTGTAATTAACTCGGGAATCGTCAAAAGGGTTATTTCGCGTATCTAGACGTTCTTAGGCACTTATCCACGTGTGGTCGAGTCGAAAAAAACGAACTCAACATTCATTTGGGGGAGCGTAAAATGGAAATTAAGGTCGATTTTTGAGTTAAATTTTTTTCGCGAATACAATACCTACTTCTTTTTTTTTTTTTTTTTTTTTTTTTTTTTTTGTAAAAGGAAATAATAAATTTAGATGTAAAAATAAGATTTTTGTGACTCAATGTCGCCCTAAATGACTGTATGGTCGAATGCATTTTTTATCTTTATCAATATTAAATCTTAAATTGCAAAAAAAAAAAAAAAAGATTAATGGGCACGGTTCATAATCTAGTTCTTAGTAAAATAAATAACTAAAAAAATGTTATGTAATAACATTTAAATGTAATGTAATTTAAATAAACTATTAAATGTTCGTCAGGAGAAAGCAAACACTTATTTTTAAGGATTTTACCAAAGATCGATGGCGTTCCAATACGTTTTCGTTCCATTTGTTCTGAGAAAAGTACAGAATAGGTTTCGAAAAGGGTTTGACTTAATGGTCCATTTCAACATTAGTGATTTGAAATAGCTTAGTTTCGTCTTCGGATCTTCGACTTGATCCTCTTTTGATGTAGAATTTTCTAGCAAGGTAGAAAGTCCTTAAAAAGACTACGACTTGTCTTCCATTTCTGCAGCTGAGTCGGGTTTTGTTTCGAATATCCTTTAATTCTTTTGCCTTAAAAAGCATCTGTGACATGATATTGCAGTTTAAGATCGAATAGATATTTATCAACAAAGGAAAGTAAATGCCTTATAAATATCAAGGAATGTTATGCAGCATAGATTTCCTTTAATGTACATTATGTAAGAGAAATAAAATTTTAAGTTCTTAAGTTGCAGATGCATTTTGATCTCATTATTTTTATTTTATTTTTTTTTAAGTTTTTTTAAATACTTTAGCACTAAACAATTCGAAGGTTGAAATTTTTAACTGTTTTAGTTTTTGCTTACGAACAATTCATTGAAGTTATTTTCCATCTTTTGCCTGAATTTTTAGGAGTATTTATCCTCATCATGATTTTTAATAATCATTTTTAAAAATGCAGTACATCACCTGATAGAATAAAGATTTTTAAATTTTTAACGCCTGATGTATTTGACCAGATTTTCAGAAGTTGTTAAAGAAAAATCACGTTTTTTGACTACATGGGTTGTTTCTCATTTCTTAAGAATATTTTTTTCTGAAAGTGAATGGTAAAAAACATTGGGTTATTTTTTTTCTTAATTTTGACTTATTTTCTCGCTTAAGAAATGATCTTAAACCACAGTCAACCGTTGTTTTCATTTTCACTGCTGACGTCACAAGTGATCAAATCGCTTGGTTACCAAAATAAAGTTTCAAGGCACTGCTAAACTTCGCTATATATAAATAAATATTTTATTTACCTAAAAATCTTCATTCCGCTAATAAATTGCTCGCTGTGAAAAAATCATTAAGAGGTGATATCTTGCCAGAAAAGACAAACACGCGCTCCGACTCAAGATGGTTCTAATCACTTGTGATGTCAGACGTTGAAACATTTTGGTTAAAAATCAAACATTTAAAAACATTAATTAAAAATTAAATGTTAGGAAAATAAAAGTTTCTTTTTTGAGTCCATGCTTTTTTTTTTTTTGCTTATTCTACCAATTTCAGTTACTAAAAGTAGTTGGGGAACATGGGGTAAAGTGAAATAGCGGGGCAAAGTGAAATGGTAAAATATTTCCTATGCTTTTAGCTCCACCTATCTGGTATTATTTTAACTATATAGAACCATATGTGGTCTATTCCAGTCAGGGGAAAAATACCGCCAAAGATTAAAGCATTTGGTAGTATAGGCAATTTTAAAAATTGGTAACTAATATTGTAATTTTTTGTTGTAAGTCAAAAATTATTTTTGTTACTACAAAATAATAACGTTTCTGTTTTTAACATTTTAAGTATTAATTGAGACCTCATAATATTTAATACTGTATTCGTTGTTATTGTTTGTCGACGAGTTCCATAAATCAATAAATTATGAATATTTTTCCTCAAAACTTACCACGCTGCTTTACAATAATGTTGTGGAGGGCCTGAACTAGGATTTTTGTTCTGAAGTAAAAAATACCAGTTTTGTATTAATTTAACTATTGTAACACGCACGAAATCACCATTATTTTCATATTTAGGGTGCGTTTACATGCATATCTTAAAAATAGTTAGGACTATAACTAAAGTTCCAGTTCTGGCCCTAAAGTTTATAATAATGAATCCACAAAAAAAATTATCAGTTTCCATGCATAATTGTGGTTATGACAACCTATTTCATATTTATCAATATTCGGTCTAAAATACACAAAAAATGCCCCATTGCTATAAAGTATACTGTAGTTTGCTATATTTATTATTTTTTTCTATCTAATTTTATGTCCCTTTTTATAAAATCACCAAAGAAAAAAGTGTTTTGTCATATTTTTTAAAAATCTTGTCCGAACGTGGTGAGATACCTTAGCTTATTTATATTTTAAATAAATTGTACAATTATTCCAGTACATGCGGGGCAAAGTGGATGGGGCCAAGTGTTGGTTTGCCAATGGTTTGTTTCATTTACTCACTCAATCATTTAATGTAAATCACTTACATTTTAATTTATTAATCAATTCAATTGCATTCCTTCATTTAGTAATTCACTTATTTATTCATCTATTCACTTATTTTCTTATTCATTCATTATTTTACTTGTTATTTTATTTTTCTTCATACATGCGGGGCAAAGTGGATGGGGCCAAGTGTTGGTTTGCCAATGGTTTGTTTCATTTACTCACTCAATCATTTAATGTAAATCACTTACATTTTAATTTATTAATCAATTCAATTGCATTCCTTCATTTAGTAATTCACTTATTTATTCATCTATTCACTTATTTTCTTATTCATTCATTATTTTACTTGTTATTTTATTTTTCTTCATACATGCGGGGCAAAGTGGATGGGGCCAAGTGTTGGTTTGCCAATGGTTTGTTTCATTTACTCACTCAATCATTTAATATAAATCACTTACATTTTAATTTATTAATGTATTCAATTGCATTCCTTCATTTAGTAATTCACTTATTTATTCATCTATTCACTAATTTTCTTATTCATTCATTATTTTACTTGTTATTTTATTTTTCTTCATATATTAATTGAATTATTCATTTAATTATTCGTTTATTTCTTCATTATCTTTTCATTTATTCATTCACCTTTTATTTACTGATTCTTTTGATCAAAAATGCATTTCATAATCGAATAAAAAATATTTAACTAGAGAGATACTTTAATTTTCACTTTCCCCATAAAAAAAAATGGAAAATTTTTCTTTTTCTTTTTTTTTTTTGAAAGCGAAAATTTACTGACAAAAATAAAAGATGATGTTTCAATGCAAGTTTTATTCTGAAATACAATGTTCTTTCTTTGTGTGCTGTAATTTTCAAAACAAACTTCCGCTTTGTTCATTTTAGACAAAGTCAGTCATCTTAACCATTTCACTTTGCCCCCCAACAACCCAAAAATAAAAAGTTAAACTCTTGCAGATTTTTTTTTTTTTTTTTTTTGAAATGTGACAATAATTGAAAAGTTCACCCTGATTTAAAACAAGAAATACAATTTTTTCCAAATAGAAACATAGTTTTTTTTTTTTTTTTAAGTTAAAATATTTATTTGGTGATGAGGGTCAGAAACAGAAGATTATGGAGAATTTAAAAAAGTTTTACTAGGAAAACTGCAGAATCTCTAATTGGACAAAACGCTGCGGCTGATTAAGTTGAACAACGAAAACCAGGTAGCGTATTGAGGTATGAAATAGAGTTAAAATTGTTCATAGAATAGTACGCGCCATACCCTGTATTGAACGGGACTGGAGAAGAGATCAGAAAAGACGAAATATTTGCTTCGAATCGTAAGTAACGTGATGTACTCATTGGCGCTGCTACCGTTTACTGTTCCATGTACAATTTGTGCAAAATTTTCCCTGTTTTGTAGACACTCCCTTTTATAATATTATTTATCTAACAATGTTCCTGACTTTTGAACAGGGTACTTAATTTTGAATTTTTGAGCTTTTTTACTGGTATTTAGGTAACTAAACAGAAAAACTCATTATTTTTACGGAAATCACAGTGTTAAAAAAGAAGCAGATTTCGGTGAACTTAGTATAGAGAAACTTGCTCCGTAGCCTATTCATTTAGTTTTAATTTTAACAGGGTGTTCGAAGAAAAAAAAGGTTCCTATAAAACTATATTACCGAGAAACTTTAACGACAGTTTTTTAAAGAGTACTTACGTTATTTGACAGAGATCCGCACTTTTTTCCAGAATATTTACTAATAATAAAGCTTAAAGTCTCTCTGTCCGGATCTCTCTCTGTCTGTCAGGATCTCTGTGACGCGCACAGCGCCTAGACCGTTCGGCCGATTTTCATGAAATTTGGCACAAAATTAATTTGTAGTATGGGGGTGTGCACCTTGAAGCGATTTTTAGAAAATTCGATTTTGTTCTTTTTGTATTCCAATTTTAAGAACATTTTACCGAGCAAATTATCACAACGTGGACGAAAAAATTACGGAATTATTATTATGTGGAACCGTAACATGGGCAATCCAGTTGGCGAGAAATTCACCATACATTATTTGTACATATACAGGCGAACCAAAAGACCTTTCAATTTTCTACTACGGGCAAAACTGTGCGGGTGCCACTAGTCTTATAAAAACTAGAAAGTCGCCCGTCAAGGCATGGCGGGGTGAACATTGCTTCTGCATTTAAATAAAGCAATTACCTGTTTTGTGATGTTTTGATAGTTGAAATTTAAAAGCTTCACTCCAGTGGATGAACTTTAAACTCCAGTATATAGCGTTCATTGTTGAACACTTTTTCGTTCTTTCACTCTCCTAAAATGACAGTCATACCAATAAATCAGTTAAGTTACTGGATCCAGTTTAACCGTGTCAAAACAAAGCATTCCCCTGCATATCAAACATTGCAAGAAAATATATTAAAATTATCATGCTATAGCGCGAGTTTCATTGTTGATGACGTCAGGGTTTCTCGATCCGTGAATTCGCTGAGCATTATTTAGTGTATTTTAAGAAAAAATATAACTGCTGAATAAATTTTCTAGCGACTGTAAACATAATTTATCTTTAAATATTCGCTGAATGATATTATTAAGTGCAAGTACTGTTCCCTTAATTTTCCTCTAAGAGAATCTCGATAAGTATAAAATTCCTTGATTTTTAATCCATTTCATTTCATTCATTTAAAAATAGGAAGAACTACTGTATTAAAGAAATCAATTAATTTTTGATAAGTTTTATCTGAACTTTATTTTGTAATTACTTCCTCCAATATCTTATCTCTTGATATAATTTAGGATCCCAATACTTATTGCTAGAGCCAGGATTAAAAGCTCATGCATATTTGCATATCCATTCTGAAATTGTAAATTTTTGATTTTCTGACGTCAGTTCTGTCCAGTAAATAAATGCTTCAAAACACAATAAGTGTCTGAAATAGGTGAAAAAAATTGAGAGCAAATGCCAGGTGTTTCACAAAGAGGGAAGAATTAGGTGTCGTATGGAAAATCATTTCGTGTAAATTGAACAGTACTCAGTCTCGTCACCAATTTACAACAATGAAAAAAAAAAGAAAAATTAATTTGAATTTTGACATCTTGAATTCAAATTATGTTTTTCGCAATAACGAGTGTGTGTATGTAGACGTGTGTGTTTGTGTGTGGGGGTATGTATGTTTGTGTGCAGGGGTTATGTGTATGTGTGTGTAGGCATGTGTGTTTGTGTCTTTGTGCTGGTATAAGTGTGTGGGTAGTTGTGTGTATGAATGTGTGGGGGGGGTATGTGTATGTGTGTAGGCATATGTGTTTGTGTCTGTGTGCAGGCATGAATATGTGGGTAGTTGTGTGTGTATGTTTTTGTGTGTGTGTATGTGTTGGTGTCTGTATGTTTTTGTGTGTGTGTATGTGTTGGTGTCTGTATGTATGCGTGTGTGTGTGTGTTTGTGCGTGCGTATGTGTTTGTGTATGTGTGTGTATGTGTTTGTGTGTGTGTCTATGTGTGCGTGTGTGTGTGTAGTTGTGTATGTATGCGCGTGTGTGTAGGACATGGATGCAACCTGTAGACGGCTTTCGCTGTAGGAGCAGCATCGTGAGGAGCCGGTCGACGGTGATGGTGCGGAGGGTGGCGGTGGGAAAATAAAATGATAGGACGCCAAAAACAGTCAAATGAAAGCAATAAGCAATCGTGATTGCTCAAAAAAAATAGAGGGAGGGCAGCAAGCGACCCTGTACTAATTGTTTCAGGTATATTTAATGAGTCTGAACAACAGAGGTTTTTTAGCTGTAAAACTATAATGCTATTATTTGGTTCTAGTTGTACCCACACGGCTTTGCCCGTAGTAGAAAATTAAAAGGTCATTTGGTTCGCCTGTATATTTACGAATAATGGATGATGAATTTCTCGCCAATTTGCTATGTAAATTTGCTCGTCCACGTTACGGTAATTTCCTCGGTAAAATGTTCTTAAAATTGGAATAGAAAAAGAACAAAGTCGAATTTTCAAAAAATCGCTTCTAAGTGCAGACCCCCATGCTACAAACTAATGTGTACCAAATTTCATGAAACTCGGCCGAACGGTCTAGGCGCTATGTGCGTCACAGAGATCCAGACAGAGATCCGGACATCTAGACGTTGAACTTTATTATTAGTAAAGAAGTTAATCAAATGTTCCCGCATAAATATTTTTAAAGCGAGAAAAGTATACTAGTCAAGTCTTTGATTCCGAATGATGAAACATATATGACTAGTGTAAATTTAATTTAGAAAACCAGAGATAAAAAATCGGTATCAGACAGAACTAAATACAGGCGTCCCTCGTATAACACGGTACTTGTACGACAGGGTTCGATATAAACGGTGCACAATTTGCGATTATTATAACACGGTTTCGATATTACACGGAACGAAAGTTCCGTTCATGGTTTTGATATAACAGGAAAGATATGTTTAAAAAAAGATGGAATTTCAATTTTGTTTAATACATTCTGTTAATGTTTGATAATAACTCCAATAAGTTTTTACTTTGGTTTTTATGAAACTTGGTTTCGCTATAACACGGTACATATCCCTTGATTCAGATTATTTCTGAGTCTCGTATCACACGGTTTCGATATAACACGAAACGAAGTTTCGGTACAACACGATACATATTTACATGCTTTTTACTATGAACATTACTAATTAGTGTAAAAAATAAGTTAAGAAGCTATTTATAAAAAAGTCTCGTATAACACTTTCGATACTGCACGGAGCGAATTAACCACATTATACGAGGGACGCCTGTACCCATAGAGTAAACTCTTTGCTCTTTGCCTGCCGTTCAATTATACCCAATAACATTTGCAGAAGTTTAGAAGTTTAAAGAATAGTTTCATCTTCAGAAATGTCAATAAATGATAAATGGCGAAGCCTAACTGAAAAAGCCTAAAAGAACATGTTGTGATTATTGCGTTAAAGCTAACTAATGAACATACCATCTTCTGTGAAAATCATCCTCATGTACCTATGTAACAGCCAATGATCGAGTACCGCTGACGTCATTCACAATGAAACTATAATGTAATTGCATTTTTCATGTATTTTGATGTTTATTCCCTGAAATGACGGGTATGTACAAATAGTTTAAAGTGTTCTGTTATTGACTGAAAATTAATGGATTCATATGTATTGTAATCAATGTTTTGAAATGATTTCGTACGCAGGCATACTAGTACTTAAATTGAAGTATAAAAATAGCAAATCTTTATTCTTGCGCATCTGCTGTTCACAGGAGCTTGGCGAGAAGATACTCGCCAACAAAGCAAATGTACACAAAATGCTTAAGAGCCGTTAAAATAATTACTAGTTAAGTAAAAAGTGTTTTTATGGAACTAAAATGTTATTTGCACTCAAGATATACAATGTTTTATAACTTTTATAGGTAAAATAAGTACAAAAATTTTAAAATTGTAGGCAATTGTGGAATATGTACTCGTTGAATGCATATAAATGTTATTTTTTCTTTATTTAGAAGTAAAAAACATTCGTACGTGCTAGGGAAAAGTTATTGGACCTCCTGGTGTGGCTTTTTCCTCACAGTTTACAATGCTAGAATACTGCACTATTACTATAAATCTAATTTTTCCCTTCTACAGTTAAAGGTTGTTATCATGCATGGCTTCAGCTAATGAAAACTTCTTCAGCGGTTACAGTCAACTCGAAATTGCTCCCCAAGTCACATGGTACTGTTGCTGTATCGGGATAGTAGGGTTGCACTCTCTCCATCTATTCCTTCTCAATGGGTAAGACTGATTTTTGGATAATGAAGAAATGTAAAAATGGTCAACAATAAACGCTATCTACTGGAGTTGAGGGTTAATCCACTGGAGTTAGGGTTAAAAATGTGAACCATCAAAATATCACCAAACAGGCAATGGCTTCGTTCAAATGTAGAAGCAATTTTCGCCCTGTCATACCTTGACATTAGAATTCCTAGTAATTAAATATGTATTTATAGCCTTAATAATAAAATTCAAGAGTAGAAAGAACAGTTTATTTTCATTCAATTCTGATAACTTTAATCTGCGTAACTGAAAACAAAACCAGTCCATGTATTTAAAATTTTAGCGCATAATTTAAGTATTTTTAGCGAATATTTATATTTATTTTGGTGCACATACTTCGGGCTCTAGTTATTAGTCCTTTTTTTTTAAATACGTTTCTTAAATATTGTTTATCTTCTCGCGTCTATTATTAGAACATGAAAAGCAAAATAAAAAAAAAACTGTTAAAAGCATTTTTGAAGTGAAATCACAGTAACTTTATCTCTCCATTCATTTTTGATGTAAAGTTTAAAATTCATCAGCATAATATTCTACTTCAAATAGTCGAGAAAAAAACATTAAATATACTTCATAGATTTCATAAGCATTTCTAAGTGTCAATATATGTGAATTTATCAAGAACTATATCACCCCATGCGTTTTGAATATAAAATGTGCATTACATATAGTTTTGCAGCTGATCATTAATTTGAATTATTAAATACATCCCTTTCAGACGGAATTTTGAAATACTTAACCAAAAATGTTTTTATTTTGTAGATAGTGTACTATGGTAAAGAGCATCTTATAGACAAAATTTCAAGTTTATAGGTGAAAAATTAAGATTTGATACACGTCCAATAATCCGAACAAATATTATTGAAACACATATTACAGATAAAAAAAAAACGATGAAACATCAAACAAACTTCATTGTAAAGTATTCTCTAAACAGTAATAAAACATAATCTAAGCATTTGAAATGATTTAATAAAAGATTATATATTTTTAAAAAATAAGAAAAAAAACCCCTCACTTTTGCGACGAGAATCCGTGGTTGGGAAAGCCAGTCCCATTCTCCCAATCCTCATTTCTCAATGTTGTCAATCCCAAAATGAAAAATTCTTACACAGATAATAATAAGCAGACTGTAAAGAGTTAACTACGAAAAATTCCAGAAAATTGTTGTAATTGATAAATGAATAACAGCTGTTTAAAGTTTCATGTCTGGTATACCGGACCCCAAGTCTGAAAGGGTTAAATACATTGCCTCACTGTACGTAATAATATTATTAATGAAATCCAAAGACGAACTTTTAGTTTTTGCCATCAAGAACGTTAAATGTACTTAAAACACATTCGTACACGACGCTCAAGCTTGCAGAACTATTACCAAGAAGAAAGAAACCTTTACTTCGGAGTTGTTACAGAACAGACCAATTTCATTTGACAGTAAAGATATTTACTGTATTTTCCCTCGCGAAGCTCACAATTGGATTACAGCAAAATGTTCAAGAGCCCAGTCTTGTCTAGCTAGAGTGGAAGAGGAAAAAATATGATAGTTGTTAACTGCAATAAAAGGTGTGTTAGGCATAAATCAAAAAGCGCTGGTCTGCTTGTTTTTTATTCAAAAACTATATATTTGGGCTCCTTTTTTGTTTAAATTAGACCTGTAGATTTATGGAGAAGAACATTTTTTTAGTTTTTAAGTTCGGTATTTTTTTACATGCATTAATAAAATATGAATCTCCAGTATTCTGATTTTAAATCCAAAAATCTTCCATAGAATTTGTCTTTTTAGATGAAACTATTTTCACGAAACTACTTTCTCAGAAAACTATTATATTTTTTATTGCTATGTGATGTCTCTAAATTACTAATTTGTTTGCTTATTTGGTTAATGTATTGATGCGTTTTTAACTGTTCATTTTGTTTATTTTATTTATTCATTTATTTATATTTTTGAAATTACTCAGTTTTGTTTTTATTAACTGTTTATTAAATTCATTATTTATAGTATTTTATTTTATCATTTTTTATTAAATTATTTATTTAATATTTTACTTTTATTTTATGTATTCGTGATTTATTTCGTAAAGTACAATAAATATTTAGTGGGCGATAAAGTATACGTTACATTAAATTTTTACTCCGAGCAAAGTACGGGGTATCACTAACAATAAAAAAAAAATTGTAAAAATTGTAATACAAAAGCAAAAAATTCCTTTTTTTTTGAGTAAAATAAAGAAAAAAAAACACTGTATACTACATAATAAGTCAAATACTTTTTTTAGGGGGGGGGGATAAAGAAATTCTTAAATTCAATACGGTTTAACAAAAAGTCATGTTCAATCCTAATTATTTAATACTTAAAGTTTAAAAGTGTTCCGAAAACATACAGAAATTAAAACAAGTACAAAAGAAATTCAGTTCCAAAAAAAAAGGAGAAAAAAGGGGGGGGGGGCAGTAATATTATGACCTTTAGGCGAAACATGTACATTAATAAAATGGTTAAAATGGTTTAGTTTTATTCTTTAAGCAGATTAAGCGTCTGGAAAAATAAAAGAAACAGCAGCTCATTGATGTGATAATTAAAATTTAAGCTAGTGATAGGACCTTCGGTGCTAAAAGAAGGATATCTCCAATTCCACTCACTTAGAAACTCTAGAAACTTCGCTGTTTGACAAACAAACAAAAAAAAAACGTTCTTTCCGTTAGTTTCAAAATTTTAAATTTTCCTCAAAACATTAAACAGAAAATATTAATCGCCTTTTTAATTGATATCTCAATTCAGTGCACTCCTACAAAAATGATTCAAAAATTTTAAGTTTCAGAAACTTGGTTTGACCCTCATTTTTTAGATCGTTTAGGAGGGAATATTATACAAACAAGAGGAGAGAACATGGGTTTGAGAAAAAAAAATGCACCACTTTCGGTAACAAACAAATCAATAAGCAATACATGATTGCTCAAAAATTTCACCAAATTAAATTTAAGAGTTTTAATCCCCCTAAACCTGTTTTTTAACTTATCAATACAAATTTCCTATTACTATCTATTGAAGGACCATGCTTCTTCCAATAGTGCAAAAATAATTGGATGCCATTGTTTGCCTACTTATTTCAATATTTTTTGGACGCTCTTATTAACATTGGAAAAAAATCAATATTAATCTTCCCAAATCGTGATAAACATAACTTTCAAACAATGAAAAAAATATAGGGAAACGAGAAAAAAAAAATTCAAAGTATATTCTCCTACTAAACTTCCTCTTGCGTATACCCGTTACTTTTCCTTGCTCTTTTCTTTATTTTTAATTCCTTCTTTTCATAGTGTTCTGCAATTGCCAATCTATATAGAAAACAGACGCGGCGCTATTGAATGAAGACAAATTGCGTATCGGCTGCCAACCACGACAAGAATAATACTCGGGAAATAAATTTAGAGTGGAGGAACAAGTCTAAGAACAGAAACTTCGATCGCAAACTTGAAAAAAGTAAATAAATAAACGAAAGCGCTCACAGGATAAAATGGGAGAGAGAGAGAAACAGTAATAAATAAAAACAATGACATTCTGGATTTTTCAAGTGAGGAAATAATAACCGAGCAACAAAAGAAAGGACTTTGTTGGAAACTTGATGGAAAGGGAAGTATGGATATATTGCAGCCCACTCATTAAAGTTTAAGCTGAGACTAATATTTCTGACAATTTGAGAAATAAGAAATAATTATCCTCCTCGGTTGAGAAAATGGACGTTACTTCGACTAAATCTGGCAATTATTGTAAGTTAAGATAGTTTTAAGTTTTGTTGAACCATCATTCAGTTCCCTTTGTTTTTATATTTTTAAAGGGCTGTTGTAAATTCCTTTCAACAATTCAACTATTTTCAAAGTATTTTTTTTTCTCTTTTTTCCTCGATTAAAGACGAAAAAAGTACATTAACCTACTTTTAATACAGATATTTTAAAGGATTTTTGAATCGAATCTATTATTTACAAAGCTTTTTTATTTTTGCTAAAAAATATAACTAAAAAAAATAAATAATTGTTTTAGGACATGCTTTTTAGATGTTGATATTTTAGATGTTGTTTACTTCTTTAGATGTTGCTTTCTAAAAATTTTTAATAATTAACACATATAATTAATTATCTCTTTTAATCAGTCGAAAGACTCATTAAGTCTTTGGACTTTCTTTCTTTTGCTTTAATGCTTAGTTGTTTTGTAAAGCCGTATTACATTTAACTGAGATTGAATATATTTATTTATAAATATTTTACTCAATTATCAATGTTACAATTACTATTATGACGGGTAAAAAAATATTAAAGAAAAGCAGGAAAATCTCTCGAATATATCCTTATTTTCCCCCATCATTATAAACTAAAAAAACAACTTTACATAAAAAATAAGAATAGATTTTATACTTAAGCCATTGTATTCAGCATTATAATTTCTGCATAACTGCTAATAAAAATGATCTATATTTTTGCTAAATTAGCTTAATTTTGTAATTTTAGAAAAGTTCAAAACTTTTGGAAACAGTTAAATCGAATAAGGAAAATGTTTCAACATTTTAAAGAAATAAAAAAGTGAAAATTGTAAAACTTTCTGCAAGGTCTTCATCACGGAGTTTAAAATACTGGAAGTGAGTTCTCTGTGAAAGATCACAGTCTATATCTTATGTAAAACTGAAAAATGAACTGCTCGTGGGGAAAAGATGAACCAAGAATTCTCCTGTTAAAAAGAACACATGATTCATTAATTTCAATAGTAGATGTTTGTTTCTTTCTAGAAGGTTAATTCGGAAAATGGTAACAGACTTGTTCTGTAAATAATGTAATAAATTTTTATTGTAAACTTGTTCTGTAATAAATTTCTATAAGAAAAAATCTTCTGCTCGATATTTTGAACTCTTTCACTAAAACAGCGATTCGCATTTTCTAAAGTGGAACCCTCTTTAATTTTCACTGATTTTCGAGGAACCCATGTCTTTTATTCAATAGAACAGTTTGAATGACTCAATTTGAAAATTTTAAAAAAAAAAAACGAAAGTTACTTCAAAAAATAATTATTTTAAAGTAACTTCAAAACGGTACACAAAACTTCTGAATATTTTTTTCTGAATTTAATACACAAAACTTCTGAAGCAATTCGTTTCTAACAAAATTTTGTTCACAATTTTTACATAATGAAGGGTGCTTATTTTCTTATTACAGATACTTATTGTAGTTTGTAGATGAAGTTGAATCCTCTAGTCAGTGTTAGTATTAAGTTTGTTGCGGTATTTATTATTAACATCTAAGTGGAGAACCCCGTTTCGTGTACTACGTGGTTAAAAAGTCGTAAAAGTTCCACCACCACCTTTCATGACAGTTGAAAATGCTCATCTCTTTAACGGCAGTTTACAATAACAGTATTATTTTATTTTCCTCAAAAGTCGTAGTCAGGCCTTGGGTCTGCTTAAAAATCAGCTAATTGAAAAATGCCTTGTTAAAGCGATTTAGTTACTGAATGAAGCCGCAGTAAGCGATGTATTTCTCCACATTGTTTCTAACAATGAAAATGGTGTTCTAACTAAGAAATATTGTTTGGCATAAACATTTCGATTAAATATTAAGAACCTTTTTTTTCCAGAAACTAAACCGAATTCGGACAACGTACTCGTACCATTTTGCAAAAAAAAATTAAAACTGTTTAGGTACAGTGGTGGTAAAAAAAATTGCATCACCCGCGCCGCAAAGGAGAGGAATATCATCCCGACTGCATTCAACACACAGACAAGCATCCCGTATCCCAGATCATTTGGGGATGCATTTCCGATCAAGGAGTTGGTGGACTTCACTTTGTGCAAGGAACAGTAAACGCTCAGGTGTATATTGGCATTTTGGGGGAGAAATTGCTTCCTACTATCCGGGATCACTTTACTTCAGTTCCAAACGTCACTTTCCACGATGATTCTGCTCCGTCCCATAGGGCAAAACTGGTAAGTAACAATTTAAAAACCTTTATCCTGCCATTAGACTCAAATTGACATGGGGTTAAGAAATTTTTTGTTCTCTAAACTGACATGCAGGTTCAGAAATGGAAAAATGAGCATGGGGTCGGCAGTTTGCCTTGGCCCGGAAACAGCCCCGACCTACGTAAACAATTGTCGGATTCCTGCTGTTAAATGTTTATTTCATAAGTTTTGCTGAATTTCGCATACATTCATCGTTAGTCGGTCGACCAAAACTTCTCACATAATCCCATTGTTGTGAAAATGCGTGGGTGATGCAATTTTTTTTTACCAGCACTGTATATATAACCATCAAACAACGAAAAAAAATTATTAGTGTGTTTTAAATCTACGATATCTTTCATGAAACAAACAAACTTTCATAAGGGAATTAAAAAGCATTGCTGCTTGCTTTATTATAAACATTACACAACAAATTGAATTTTCCTTAACGGTAGTAATAAAGGGTACTCCCACAAATATACAAACAATTTAAATAAAATATGATTATCGCAGAAAGAATGTTAATATTTTAAAGATTTTATTTCAATGATAAAAAAAAATTAACTAAATCAATTATATTGTGCAACAGATTAGCGTATTTTATTGTTAGCAAGCATTCCTGGCTTGATTTATCATTCAGCAGCCCTTATTAATATTATAAATGCAAAAGCGACTTTTTTTTTTTTTTTTTTCGAAATTCTTTCACGCTTTAACTACTCAACCGACCATTATGAAATTTTGTGTACACATTGTCAAAGGTGCGGAATAGAACGCAGGGTACCTTTCATTAAAAAAAAAGTATTCCATAATTTTTATTCCAGTTTTATAGAAAAAATTTCATTTGCTAGTACCTCATCGAAACAAAATCATATTTGTTTGATTTTTTTCAGCATTTTAAAGCCCTTAAATACTGCACAATATAAACTTTACCTAAAGTTTGATCCACCCCCCCCCCCCCCCCCCCAATTCTCCATTTTAAGTTGATTTCATATTATAAAACGAGGTTTATCTTTATTTTTAAAGTACCGTCTGTGGGTTCTGTACACGGAATCGAAATTAACTAAAGTTGAATTTCTAATTCGCACAGCAGATGATATTTCTGTGAAAAAAGTAACAAAAAACAAAAAATTGGAACTTAAGGGAAAAAAGAGCTAGCTTTCGTAGTAAAACATTGTCTGTTTTGAGAACTACTTTTAGTCTAAGTATTTAAATATTTTTCTGAAATTTTCAGAACATAATTTGTTAGTACACGCGAATTCATCGAACTAACACTCATCATTTTAATGGCCATGTCAACGTTGAAAAATCACGCCTGATGATGGCTGAAAAAAGATGATTAAAGTTTTGCAATTTTGAAACATTTCAAAGACACTTTAAAATTTTAAGTCAAAAATTATTTTTTTTTTTTTTTTTTTGAGAATCTTCACTTTTTTTTTCTTTGCCTGATTGCTGAACATGGGTCACTTGACGCAACATTTATTTTTGACGTTGTTCGTACAACGCCGGATAATGCAGCTAGTAATCAATTGTTAAAATATAAAAAACATTCTACTAGACTTATTATAGCTGCTATAAAGACAAATTTAATAACCGCGAAAACACGTATATCTTCTGCAGATCTTTAAAACGTTTTAAAACATGAAACTCAGCCATTTGTAAAACAGAAATAAAGAACAAACTATGCTCTACAAACAGATGCTCAATTGGACGCAGCTCAGATGAAATGAATATAATGATCCTTGCTTGGGTACAAACAAAAAATCATTTGCCGTTTATCCAAATTGACCAAGGAAAATATCGCAACCGAGTCATAAAAAGAAAATCGAATAAGAAAAGAGACAAAATGCATTACTACGTCGGTGTAACAACGATATTTTCATGACTACCTACTTGTCTTTTTTCTTCTTCTTTTTTTTTCTCTTGCTAAAAGAATCATACGAAAAAAGAAATCTTGAATAGATCTTCATAAAGGAAAAAATAAACAAATAAATTCGAAAGAAAAACCAGCATTTCCCAATGAAACATTTCCCTAGCGTTTCGTTCGATCTAGACACCAAAAAGAACAATTGGTTTGCATTAGGACTAATGTTGGTTGCAGCTTTACGTTCATCCATCAAAAGACACGTGCTTTTAAGCGATGGAATTCGAAGAGAAATTTTATCGTCTGTCCATTCCAAGGAATATTAAAAACACATGCCGCCATCTATGAATCAAATCGATAACTACGAGTCGTAAATTATCTTCATAAATTTGTTTTTAGTTGAGTTGGTGGCTTTATGCATTTTGCTGTGCGAAGCGGGTGGCGGAGTTTTTAGTCAGGGACAGGACAGCAAAGCGAGTTTTTTGAGCGAATTCTGTAACTGAAAGGTATAATTTTGTTGTTTTGTTCACGAGAGTTGTAGAAAATGTTTTAAAAAATTCAAGTTAGAACTAAACTGAATTGGCAGGAAAAAAAAGAGAAAATTTGGTTTGTCGAATTTTTTGAGTTACCGTGAAGTTTCGACGCATCATGTTACGTAGCTGACAGACCTTGGGGACTACAGGACTTCGTTCTACTCAGCGTGGCAGTTTTCGGGGTGAAGAATTTTAGCATTACGAAAAAAAAGGACATCTTTAAAATAAGAAAATATTTTTCTGATAAAAGAACAAAAATATGAAAACGGGCAGTTTTAAATACAAGGCAATAATTTTTCTCGCAAGATGAACTATTTTTTAAACAGTGGTGCCAACCTCATTTAACTCGCGGGCCGCATCTTATACTAAGGTGAATCTCACGGATTAGAACACATATAAAATTAAAACATCTTACATAATTAAAAACTGAGCGTATGTATCTATGTATGTATTTAAGTATCTATGTATGTATTTATGTCCAAGTTACTTCTCCCGAACGCCAGTGAACTGACCATCGATCCAGGTATCGATAGATTCGTAATTTTCCCGTCTTCATGTTTGGCTATTTAACATAATCCTCTGGTAATAATTAGCGGAGATATCAATTAAAAACTATTAATTATGACACTTAGATTTCGACACAAAATTCATATTTTTTGAAGGTTTTCCTCCATTCAAGTTATTATTCAGTGCTTCATCTCAAATTTCCGTAACGATGTTTTTATTAAAATTGTAGCGTGTAGAAAATCATTGAGAAGAAAGATCTGTTGCCATTTTTTTTCTTGAATATGTGCAAATAAAATTCTGACCTTTTTTTTTTTTTTTTGAGGCTTTTCCTGTAATCGGAAGATTTAAAATTGATCCTTTCGATTATTTTTCCGCAAGAGAATTCCAGGAAATGATCTTTTTTGGTTATTTTTCCGCAATCTGCCGCAAAGTTTACTGCTTTTTTTTTTTTTTTTTTTCAAGCCTGCTTGATGAACACGCGTCACTTGACAAACCTTTTATTCTTGAGGTAGACCGTGCAAAGCCGGGCGACGCAGCTAGTATTTAAATAGTTGTAGAAAATTACAAACGAAGAGTTTGACGTAAAATTTGCAACAATCATTCGTAACACCAAATAAAAATGATCAGTTGTTTTGGAAGACTTCTTAAAACACTTTATATTAGTAACATTAAACGGGCCACGTTGGATCAACTTCGCGGGCCACATATGGCCCGCGGTTAGTAGGTTGGTCACCACCGCTTCTAAGTCACTGGTTTCCCGTGTGGCTTATTTTTTGCTCTCTTTGCATTAAATGTCAGCAGACGGAAGACTAAAAAAACTGGCAGATTGCTCTAGGCGGCACCAGCTGATCCCACCTTATCATACTGTACAGAGTGGTAGAAAAGTGTAGACATTGTCGTACAGTGGTTTGAAACTTATCTCAGAGTTTTCTTTTTGCCTATTCATTGTTTTAATCCTTTTTCTTTTTTATATCAGTAAAAATTGGGTAAAATTTCCTTGTATTGCATTCTGAACCAAAATGTCTTGCACGCAGGAAAAAAGCAAATTTTTCTTAATTTAAAAATGCTATCTTTTTTTTTTCGAAAGGGGGGAGGGGAGTCTGTGACCAGGTGTCCGACAAATTTCCGGTAGGATGTCCTCTCAGAAGCTAATATTTTTTTTAATTATTGTAAAATCGATTAGCAATTTATCTTCTTCTTAATTATTGCCACTTACTCTTCGTTATTTTCTGGGAATCATTCAAGCTTCTATGAACATCTGCGGTAATTTGTTTTCAATATTTTTTACTCGATCGAGAATAAGAGGAACTGGTTTAGAGCTGATAGAAAAAAAAGGCAAAAAATTAATTTGAACTTTGACATCTTGAATTCAAATTATGCTTTTCGCAATCACGAGTGTGTGTATGCAGGCGTGTGTATTTGTGTGTGTGGGGTGGGGGGTATGTGTATGCGTATGTAGGCATGTGTGTTTGTGTGTGTGGGGGGCGGTAGTTGTGTTTATGTGTGTTTGTGGGGGGGTATGTGTATGTGTGTGTAGTTGTGTGTATGTGTAGGTGTCTGTATGTATGCGTGTGTGTATGTGTTTGTGGGTGTAGGTGTGTGTGTGTGTGTGTGTGTGTGTGTAGGCAAGTAAGTGACGACACCTGGAGACTTTTCGCTAGAGGAGCAGCATCGTGAGATGACCGGTCGAGGGTGGTGCTGCAGAGGGAGGCGGGGGGAAAATAAAATCATAGGACATCAAAACAGTCAAGTGAGAACAATAAGCAAAGGTGATTGCTCAACAAGTCTAAGGGGCCCACAGAAGCTATCATATTGTTACCCCAGTACGTGGATCACCGGATGTACGGCGCTTTGATATTCTAGCTATTTCCCGCTCCTTGCAGACCTAGACTTGAAAATGATCACTCACCGCTCTCCACCAGGCTACTAAACGAATTGCTTTGGCGACTAAATAAAATACTCAAGGGGCAACTTTTTCAAGAAACACCACCGGCCACAAATAGCTATAACCTCTCATTGTGATTTTTTGCTTTTCCTTTTTGAGCAATCACGAATTCCGAGTCATTTCTATTTCCAGGTCAGCCGCACAGGCCACCTGGGCCTAGGGCCCAATCCTCCTTGGGGGCCATGAATTTTTTTAAAACCTATGCATAATATTAAAAAATTGATGTATTTTTGTGAAAATAATAAAAATTAATGATTTAAATAATAAAAAACATACCTATTTTAAATAATGTTCAACATTATTTGCACCCGACCCTTTCTACTTTACTTTTGCGGTTTTCCTCTTTAGAGAAAAATCGCATCCAGCACACAATATCCACAGCCCCTGCTATTAATTTTAATTTTGCCATCTTGAGCTCAAATTATGTTTTCCGTAATCATATTGCGATAGGAGACATTTGTAGGAGCAAGAATCTCAACGAGTAGAGTCCTATAGCAATTCGTGAATGTAAAAACCATCATTTGAATTCAACTAGCCAAAATTCAAATCATTATTTTTATCTACACAAACCATTATTTTTATATTTATTTATTTATTATATGTACTGATTTATTTATTTATCTTTATTCATTTTCATTTATTAATTTATTTAATTTTATTTATTTATTTATATTTATTTATTTTTATTTATTTGTATTTATTTATTTGTAATTATTTATTATTTATTTATTTATATTTAATTTGGAGGGAGGACGAAAAACATTTGTTACGAGAAGAGAAACGTCTTATTGCACCTATTTAAACGATAATCATCTTAGCAAATATTTTTCGTAAAACATCAATACCACATTGACGTATTAACAATTAACAATTTTCTATTCCAACATGAGCTTTTTGCATAGTTTCTCACCCCACTCTGGTTCTAGTTACACGCTTAAAGATAATTCTTCTATAAGATTTATCACTCGGAAGTCAGAATTCCGAGAACTCCCATTGAAGAATTTTTATTTGAACTTAACACCCTTTCATACCTTTACAATACGTCTCGGAATATATGAATGAATTAATATTCCAGTCTCTTTCTCCACGCATCCATCTTTCAAAGGAATTTCTATTTCTTCTTAGCCCTCTTATGAGTAGTTGCCGAATTGTATCGAATTTCTTCAACTTTGGAAGTAGATGCGGTTGGAATTTTTCACTCAAAACTTTTTCTTCGCTCTGAAATCCACAATCCCTCCCACAGAACCCATTTTTCTTCAATTTTGGGAATTCTTAAAAGGAATATGGCAGTAATATGGGCGTGAGGCTTTTAAATCAATGAATAAAAATAATTCCTATTTATGGGTGGGTGTAAATACGCAATTTGAAATTAGTCCCTTAAATCGCATTAACTCGATGAGTAGTTGACTCTTAGGGTACTAGTTCTAATTGTAAATATTAACCCCTTTAGACCTGGTGTCCGGTATACCGGACAACCACTTTAAACAGCTGCTAATCATTTAATAATTGATTTAATTAGTTTTTTTTTTTGTAGTTGACTCTTTACATTCTGCTTATTTTAATCTGTGAAATAATTTTTCGTTTTGGGATTGACAACACTGACATATAAGGATTGAGAGATATAGATTGGCTCATTTTTCCAACCATGGATTTTCATCTGAAAAGCGAGGTTTCTTTCCCGATTTTTTAAAAAATATATAATCTTAAATTAATCGTTTCAAATGCTTATATTATGTTTTATGATTGTTTGTAGAACATTTAATATGAAGTGTGTTTAGTATTTTATCGTTTTTGTATATGAAATATTGATTTCAAAAATACAAGTTTGGAATATTGGACGTGCCATAACTCTTTTAATTTTCCTCCTACAAACTCAAAATGCTGTCTATAAGATACCCTTTACCATAGTACACTGTGTACCAAATATCAACATTTTTGGTCAAATATTTCATAATTCCGACTGAAGGGGTTAAAAAAATCTGCACAACTCTCGCTGTCTATCACTTTTAAGAAAAAAAAAAGCCCGCTAAGTTAAAATAAAACCTATTCTCTGTTTTCACAAATTATTAGGGGAGAGTTGGGATGAATGGAAAAATTGTCACAAGAATATTAATTACTATTTTCTACTGCTACAACATTGTAAATGTTCTAACATCCACTTAAGACATTGTAACAGATTTGAAAAGTATAATTGATGGTTATACTTATAATACTAGTTCTAAAAACAATTAAAATAACAATAAAATGTCTCATTCTTATTTAGAAAAGGTGGGGATGAGTCACGCACCTGGAAACTAAAATACAAGTATAATATTCAAAAAGATTGAATGAAATTACAGACAAATCATCATTTTCGCAATAAGGTTTATATCGCTGCTCCAACTGACGTAACTATAAATTCTTGAGTAATTGAGATTTAATGTCTAATGGTATCACAAAGACTTTGTAACATTATCGAGCATTCAAACTCCATTACTAAAAAATTACAGTAACGTTATTGTTCTTCTGGAATAGCAATATATGTAATAATGGTAAAATTTCTTTTATCTAACATTAGAATCATCTTCTTTACTAATAATAAAGCTAAAAGTCTCTCTGTCTGGATGTCTGTGACGCGCATAGCGCCTAGACCGTTCGCCCCGATTTTCATGAAATTTGACACAAAGTTAGTTTGTAGCATGAGGGTGTGCAAATTGAAACAATTTTTCAAAAACTCGATGTGTTTTTTTTTCTATTCCAATTTTAAGAACAAAATTATCATAAGATGGACGAGTAAATTACGAAATTATCATAACGTGGAACCGTAACATGGGCACAAGCTAATTGGCGAGATACGAAATAATCATAACGTGGAACTGTAACATGGGTACAAGCCAATTGGCGAGAAAGTTCACCATACATTTTTTACGAAATTATCATAACGTGGAACCGTAACATGGGCACAAGCCAATTGGCGATATATGAAATTATCATAACGTGAAACCGTAACATGGGTACAAGTCAACTGGCGACAAAATTCATCATACATTATTTGTAATTGTACAGGCGAACCAAAAGATCTTTTAATTTTTCTATAACGGGCGAAGCCGTGCGGGTACTACTAGTAGTTATATATAGCCAAAAGCACTGATCAGTAACGCTTTGACGTCTTTAACAATGAAACTCAAGCCATTCGGAACTCCAGCGCTCGAATACGCTACCTTGCGGTGATTTACAAAACTGCAAATGAAACTTAAACATTGCTACGTTGCGTTCCACGTGTGTCTGTTGACGTAAACACAGGCAGTTTGTTCTGAGTATTTATTAACGCAATCGATGTGTTTAGTTTGCTTTCAGCTACAGAAATTAATTCGTCCTTTAGTAGTATTCTCGAGCTTCTCAAAATAATGTTAGTTTTCATTATTTCCTTAATAATTGGTGAAAGCGAAAATTCTGGATTAACAAACTTGGATAAAGTTATACAAGGTAAAAATTTTTATTGTTTTGTATGAATTTGTAAGAATATGGGGTTTTTTTTAATCTTAAATTAATTAAACTTACCATATTTTACAGCATCATTTAGTTGGAATGGACAGTATGCAAAATATTTTCTTGAATATATTATCGTAAAACAAAATGAATAACCGAGAAAGAATTTACTTTATTCCTTTTATTCTCAGCTGAAAGGTTTCGCCAAATTTGTTTAGGGTTATAGTTTTAGTATAGTGCGAGCAAAGTAGCCTTGGCGAGATTTCGCGTTTTTAGTTAAACCATTTTTAATTTTTATCATGAGTGGAATAAAATGGTAGTAAGATTACAGAATTCGATAAGTGAAAGGAAATAATGGTCAATCAACTGAAAAGAAAACTACCACCATATATCCGTGAGAATTTTGTTGATGATTTGCATAACATGACACAATTAAATCGTAACTCATAAATTAGAAAAATCGAAACAGAAAATTTTTAAATGAACCGATTCGGGAATTCGAGAGAAATAACTCAGCTACAAATGGAAAAAAAATAAGCGCTAGCCAAGCAAGGCAAAAAATTATCATCTTCTTTCGATAACAATTTGTAATGTCGTATTGAATTTTCTAGCATTAATTGTTGTTCTTGTCAGGCCACAATTATTATTTAGTTTTATCAAGAATTGATAAATATCGAATTCAACATCGTGGAAATAGCTGCTTAGGACTACGAACTACGTAGTTTGTACTAATCTTTGACGTTTAGTAATGCTTCTTGAATTCTCATTTCTTTCTACGTGGGCCAGAATATCCACAAGACTTTGAAAATTAATTTAAAAAGAATAAATCGAAAACATCATGCATACGAACAAAAATCACAACACTTTTAGCATTTTCTTCGTTACCATGTGCGTTTGTTTTAGTTTTCAATTCCGCCATTAGACAGTGACTTCAGTGCCCCCTATAGTTCGTTGGAGTTGCGAATAGCATGCGTGACGGCATTATTTCATTGTTGGTAATGTTTGACATGCAGGGAAATGCTTTATTTTGATAAGGCTGAACTGGATCCGGTATCTAAACTGTTTTACTGGTAACACTCATTTTAGGAGAATGAAGAAACGAAAAAGTGGTCATAACAGTGAACGCTAACGCTATCTACAGATAGAGTAAAGAAATATACATAGAGAGGACCCGCCTATAGTAAAAAGGAGATGAAATTGAAGCCGGAATGATGGGATACAGCGGTGCAATGAATAGTTTTTACCAATCTCGCAAAGGGACCGTATAAAGTAGCTGGCGGATTGGTTTGCATTTTAATTCATGTTTAATGCAATTTCAAAAACGTGCAACTTGCAACGATACCTAAGTTTAAATTAACAACCAATTGAGATTCAGTAATGGAGTGTTTTGAAACAAGATGTATCTTAAGAAGCTAAGGATCTTGGGATACAGCGGCGCAACTTCTTTCTTAAATTTCTTAATATAGCGGGGCCTCTCTAAGTAATTTCTTTACTCTATGTATCTACCGGAGTTTCGGGTTCATCCACTAAAGTTTGGGTTAAAATTTCAACTATCAAAATATCACCATACTGGCAATGGCTTCGTTCAAATATAGAAACAATTTTTACCCGCCATACTTTTGCGGGCGACTTTCTAGTTTAACAATAACCATCAAATGAGAAATATTCCTCTGCTGCAAAATATTTCGGAAGGGGCAGCTTTGAAACAATGTCTGTTTTATCAAAAAATAGTATAATCAAGCATAGTTATTCTGTACATTGAAAGTCTACTTCAAATTTCAAAATGAAATTGTGCATTTATCGATCATCCGAGTGCCTCAGAAAATAAGTATTGATTAGCGAAAGAAGAATAATAATACAAGTCTGAAATTTATTTAATACCCCGGAAAAGTCTCTGAACATGAACTTAAAACAATAATATGAATTGTACACTTTTATGAATAAGCAAAACTGTTGCTGGTAAAATCAAAATAACTAAGTCCTTTTTATCCGACCGAAAAAAAATGGCAACCAGTTAGTGTGAAACTTTTACACCGCGAGTTGTACTTAGAATCTGTGGTAAAAGAGGTCAAATAGTCCTAAAAGGTCAAACAGTTGGTCAAAAAAAAAAAAAAAAAAAAAAAATTCTATAAGTCTTCATGTCCCACTTTTAATACTCCGACGTGCCACACTGGTGCGCGAGCCTTGGATTGGCCATGTCTGATTTATAGCAATAAGAGTGGTGCTTTGCTTAATCTGATGAAAAGGTCAGAAATTAAGACAATTTTTATTTTAAACCTAACTTTAGGTTTCTCATTCCTTCTAGATCCTCTTCTCCTCGACCCTCCCTCTAATTGTAACTTTTCGATTGCAACTATTTAGAGAGAAAAAAATACGTTGTAAGCTCGTTTTAAACTTACATCATCGTTCATTTAAACAGAAAAGATTTTTGCAAATTTTAAAGAGAAAAACGTTTTGCTGAAGTTTCACTTAACTGACAGTTAAACATGTGTACTACTTCTTCTTTTGTAATATTTCTTTTCCTGGGATTTATATGGAAGTTAACAAAAGGTAAAATCTGTCTCCAAATAGTTTAGACGTATTCATTTTCTTTGATTGGTTAGAAATCACTTGAGAGTGACGTGTATTTCGTCTTCCACTTCCAAATTTATTCTTATTATGACTTCTGCAAGAAGAAAAATCTGGACGTAACTTTTTATTAAATTTAATGCAAATCAGTGCAGTCGATTGTTTAGTTTTGCAAGGATTACGATGACATAACATTTTGACGGCGTAAGATTTTAGTGGCCTTATTTTGAAAATTCACTTTCAAAAATTTTTCTGGCAGCAGGGGAAAAAACAAACGATTTTTTTTTCTGATATGATGTATTTGTTTTAATGAGCTTTTAATTTAAGTTCCTTTCTTTTTCCTTTTCATTTTGAAAGCGGTTAAAGGAATTTTTTTTTTTTTTGGAATTTTCAATATTTTGAGGATAGCACAAAACCTATTTCAGCTGAAAATGTGTATGTAAAATTAATCCTAATGAACAACTGTATTTCAGGATATAAAAAAGACGACAGAAAACTTGAGAGAAATTTCCGCTATTGCAGTTCAGTTTTCTCTCTCTCCCTTTTTTTAACATCTTAAAAGGCATTTTTATAAGAATACAAGTACGATATTTTTTTTTACAATGTAAGTCAGCGTTTATGGTAACCGACTGAAACTCTGAAAATGCTATCATAATATTTTGTATTTTTTTCTTGGTAAAAAATGCTAATTATGCTTTTTTTTTTCATATCGTATGAGGTAAACTGACTGAGTAAAAATAAATTACTTTTATCAGAAGAACACAACACTCTTACAATCGTAATTTGAGGTGCCCTCTGAAAATTGAAATAAATTACACGACTTAAAAGGAAGGCAACTAACATGAATTAAATACCAAAAAAAAAAAATCCAAACATAGTATTTCTGTAGAGAAAAACAAGTAAGGAGTGAAAACACCTGGGAATTAATGTCACGATGAAATACTTTTTTAAACCTGGAAAAAGATTATTTTAGAGTTGTGAATGTGAATGAACGTATGCTAGTCTATCGTTAAATAATTAAACATATAGCCATCTTTTTTCTGAAACATATAAACCTTATAGCCTTCTGTAAGTCATACCATAGTTTTCGCAAAGTTTTATGTAATTTATTCCAGTAACTTTTCATCTGTAGAAAATTTTAAAGTGAAACTTTTACAAAGACTTTGTCTTTTCTTGCTCCATTGTTTCGATTTTTGAGAGCATTTAATTCATTTTTGTGTAACACCAAGCGATGAATGTTGTTTGTTTTCAAACTATGTTTTAAATAAAAATAGTTACGGAAAGAAAATGAAGTATAATGCCTTTTGCATCAAACATATAAATTTAGAACAAAATTATGATTTCGCTTCTTTTTCTTTCTAGAAATTTTCTTAGACACTTTTGCGATGGAAGGTTCGAAAGTCAAAAGCCAAGACATCATGTTTATATTTTAAAACGATTATTAAAAATCAATCACAAGAAAAACTTGTTTTTATAATTTTCACAAATTTTGAGTTTGTTTTTCTGAAGCAGATAAATATCACTTGTTATAAAACATACAAAGACGTCCTATATATAAATACTTATACTGTATACTTGACGTTAAAAATATTTACCATTTGAAGACAAAGTGTATGGCACTATGTTTGCTTATTTTAAGCATGTGACTACTTTTAAAATTCAAATTTCGAGTCGCTTTGAATAGCTGATGCATGAAATTTCTTGAAATCCGAGTTTCTGCCCCACTTCCCTCGCAAAACTCAAAATGCCGGCAGCTGAACACCTTTTACACCATTAAAACTGCGTACACTTAAAAGAAAAATATGATTTAGCGTTTTATTCTTTCTGAAAAATTCTTAGATACTTTTACAATGTGAGGTTTGAAAGTCACAAGCATTCAAAGTTATGTTTATATTTTAAAACATTTTCTACAAATCAATAACAAGAAAAACTTGTTTCTTTTATGTTCACAGATTTTGAGTTGATTTTTCTGCAGATAAATATCACTTTTTATGAAACATACAAAGACGCCCTGTATAGAGATATACTTGTACCGCATACTTGACGGCTAAAAATATTTACCATTTGAAGACAAAGTGTATGGCATTATGTTTGTTTATTTTAAGCATGTGACTACTTTTAAAATTCAAATTTCGAGTCGCTTTGAATAACTGATGCATGAAATTTCTTGAAATCCGAGTTTCTGCCCCAGTTCCCTTGCAAAACTCAAAATGCCGGCAGCTGAACACCTTTTACACCATTAAAACTGCGTACATTAAAAATAAAAATATGATTTAGCTTTTTATTCCTTCTGAAAAAATACTCAGAAACTTTTGCAATGTGAAGTTTAAAAGCCAAAACCTTCAAAATCATATTATTTTATATTTATATAATATATATTATGTTATTTAATGTTTATATTTTAAATTTTTTTTTTTTGCAAATCAATAACAAGAAAAACATGTTTTTAAAAATTTCACAAATTTTGAGTTGATTTTTCTGCAGATAAATATCACGTGCTATAAAACATACAAAGGCGCCCTAAATAGAAATACTTGTACCGCATACTTGACGGCTAAAAATATTTACCATTTGAAGACAAAGTGTATGGCACTATGTTTGTTTATTTTAAGCATGTGACTACTTTTAAAATTCAAATTTCGAGTCGCTTTGAATAGCTGATGCATGAAATTTCTTGAAATCCGAGTTTCTGTCCCACTTCCCTCGCAAAACTCAAAATTCCGGCAGCTGAACACCTTTTACACCATTAAAATTGCGTACACTTAAAAGAAAAATATGATTTAGCGTTTTATTCTTTCTGAAAAATTCTTAGATACTTTTACAATGTGAGGTTTGAAAGTCACAAGCATTCAAAGTTATGTTTATATTTTAAAACATTTTGTACAAATCAATAACAAGAAAAACTTGTTTCTTTTATGTTCACAGATTTTGAGTTGATTTTTCTGCAGATAAATATCACTTTTTATGAAACATACAAAGACGCCCTGTATAGAGATATACTTGTACCGCATACTTGACGGCTAAAAATATTTACCATTTGAAGACAAAGTGTATGGCATTATGTTTGTTTATTTTAAGCATGTGACTACTTTTAAAATTCAAATTTTGAGTCGCTTTGAATAACTGATGCATGAAATTTCTTGAAATCCAAGTTTCTGTTCCAGTTCCCTCGCAAAACTCAAAATGCCGGCAGCTGAACACCTTTTACACTATTAAAACTGCGTACATTTAAAATAAAAATATGATTTAGCTTTTTATTCCTTCTGAAAAAATACTTAGAAACTTTTACAATGTGAGATTTAAAAGTCAAAAGCCTTCAAAATCATGTTTATATTTTAAAACATTTTTTACAAATCAATAGCAAGAAAAACTTGTTTCTTTTATTTTCACAAATTTTGAGTTTATTTTTCTTCAGATAAATATCACGTGCTATAAAACATACAAAGGCGCCTTATATAGAAATACTTGTACCGTATACTTGACGGCTAAAAATATTTACCATTTTTGAAGACAAAGTGTTTGGCATTATGTTTGTTTATTTTAAGCATGTGACTACTTTTAAACTTCAAATTTCGAGTCGCTTTGAATAACTGATGCATGAAATTTCTTGAAATCCGAGTTTCTGCCCCAGTTTCCTCGCAAAACTCAAAATGCCGGCAGCTGAACCCCTTTTACACCATTAAAACTGCGTACATTTAAAATAAAAATATGATTTAGCTTTTTATTTCTTCTGAAAAAATACTTACTTTTGCAATGTGAGGTTTAAAAGTCAAAACCTTCAAAATCATATTATTTTATATTTATATAATATATTTTATGTTATTTAATGTTTATATTTATTTTTTTTTTATTTTTATTTTTATTTTTTTTTTTTTTTTGCAAATCAATAACAAGAAAAACTTGTTTCTTTTACTTTCACAAATTTTGAGTTTATTTTTCTTCAGATAAATATCACGTGCTATAAAACATACAAAGGCGCCTTATATAGAAATACTTGTACCGTATACTTGACGGCTAAAAATATTTACCATTTTTGAAGACAAAGTGTTTGGCACTATGTTTGTTTATTTTAAGCATGTGACTACTTTTAAAATTCAAATTTCGAGTCGCTTTGAATAGCTGATGCATGAAATTTCTTGAAATCCGAGTTTCTGTCCCACTTCCCTCGCAAAACTCAAAATGCCGGCAGCTGAAATTATCGTTTCATAAATTCTTCCGTCTACAGGCGCATCAATATGCAGATACGGTTTCAGTTAAATCCATCTTTAGATGTACCAAATCCGGAAGAATTTCCATTTCGACCGATAGCCGCATTTATAAGTAGCTTCCTGAAAATGTATTGGATTTTTCTTTGAATCGGGGGGATATATAAGGGGAAATTGATTCCATAAAATGTCTCCCCTCCATCCAGCTGAAAAAGAAAAACAACTCCTTATTTTTAAAGTTGCTTACGCTGCCTGAACCTGGAAGAGGCACTGATACATTTTTGCCTCTTTATAATTCTGAAGTAATATGCGGTTTCTTAAGTGTTTTAAAAAAGTTAAGCTCTAGTTGGAATACATAAAGAAGGAACAAAGAGAAACTATATATTGTCCGAATTTCATGACAGAAAATAAGGGTTCATGCAAGTACGAAATCTCGCCTATTCAGTTATAAATTTAAAAATAGCTTTAGCCCCTTAAAAACACATTAAATATTTTGTGTCAGCAATTTTATGTAACTCATCAAATGTTTTAAAGTTGAACTCCGGTTGAAATCCATTAAGAAGAAACAAAAAGAAAAAATATAGTGCCAAACATATTATTTCTAAGACATGTTTTATCTTTTTCTTGCGACAACGCCGTAACTTGATGAATAATTCAGCAAATTTTGTAAGTAAGTCATCATTTTAAAGATGTTTTCACCGCTTTCTTCGAAAAATAATTAAAAATAAAAATCTCACATTATGGCGGTTTTTCGAAAAGAAATTTCTTTTCTGTTTTTAATACGAATTGCTTTAATGTATAACGCCTCACAAGTGAAGCTTTATACCCCCGCTACAAAAAAAAAAAAAAAAAAAAAGATCGAGGACTCGACCATGCGTTTTGTTGCTTTTGAATGACTTTTTTTCCTTGGAATAATTTTGATCCAACTTTCCACGAATATATAACCTTCAGAATGAGAGTGAATAAGTCTCTGGATTCCGTAGCTTTGCAAGAATTTTAGGCGATTTAAATTCATGTGACTTGCTTGCAATTCTGTCTTAGCTTTGGCTGTGATTGGAATAATGCTTTTGGAGCTTTTTTGAAAAAGTAGAAAGGTGTAAAGCTATTATAATAATCCAACTTAAGTTTTCTCTGAAGGTTCCAGAGACACGATTTGCTTTAATCGGGGAGATTACTGAATTTTTCAGAAAGATTCCAGGATAATTTTAAGAAGGTTACTGAATTTTAGCAAAAAACATTCCTGGCTCTTTCAAGTTATGTTATTGGCAGAAATTGGGCACATCAGCCGCCCATTATTTTCCATGAACGTTTCTGAATTGTTTTTATAGTGTTATAGGGTATGCAAAAAATATTAATTTTATACCAAACTGTTTGGTAATATAGTCCGAGAAATCAGCATAAGTTTAAAATAAAAGAAGAAAGTAATTTTTTTTAGCTCGGTGTGTGAACAAATTGCTAATATTTTTCAAAAATAGAAATGTCAAATTTTAACTGTTCCAAAAAAATTGTTTGAGTCTTTCGCAAACGTTTACTCCTTTTTTCTTATTTTTTCCCCTGATAAATTTAGCACAAAAGTGGAAAACAAGTTAAACAGTATCATTCAACACTAATCTAAATAACTGTACGGAATAATAACTACTTTGATTTTTACGTCTAATGCAAAAATTGCTCTTAACGCACCTGTTTGAATTAAAACTAATACTGGCCATTCCGCAGAAAACGGTAATTTTTTTTCCTCGCGAGATACCTCATATATTTTATTAAAAATAATAACTTAAAAGGGTAATAAATAATTTTTATTGCTTAACAAATCACAAACGAATGTGTGATCACTAAGCAAAAGGTTTGGTCGGTACTTTTTTTAAATCTTTACTTTTTAAAGACCTACATGAACCGCCACGTGCGGACAAAGTGACATCTTTTTTTTGTGGAATAGCCCAAACGTATTTTTTTTCAATTGTTTAAACTATTGTTCCTCAACAAGTGAGATGTGTTGCCTTTTCACTGGAACTTTTGCTCTCAAAATCTACAATTGGTCTTAACATTAATATATCAATAAAGCAAAAATAATAAATAACTCATAAGCAAGTTACGAGATTTTGACTTATGACCTGCACGTGACGCATGCAAATAAATTACATTTTAAATAAAAAATATGTTTAGTAGAACTATAACTGTGTCAGGAGTATTTTTGTATTAAATGTAAAAATTGAGGAATTTGCTCACCCCTGTTTAACTGAAATATTATGAGGTATTACAAAATGTTAACGAAATTTAAGCGCCTTTCTGTCCCGCAAGTGACTGTGGAATAGCCCTTCCCCAATTTTCTTAAATAGTCACTTAACTAATTACATAGTTTTCTTTCTTCATTTAGATTAATTTTTTTCTTGCAGCGAGGAATTACCAAACAAAGCACTTATCCTTCTACGGATGAGCTTCAATAAGTTTATATGCAAGAAAACACAATTACCTTTTTGTAGGAACCCTCGTTCTAGGTTCCAAAAAAGAAACAAGCTTCCCTTAATAAAAATTTAAGCTCTCTATTAAGCTTCGGATATAAGCTAAGTAACAATTTGAAACAGAAAATGTTCTCCGTCTGCTACTTTAATAACGGCAGTGATTGTTTGAGACTTCAATTAAACTAATCAATCATGTCTAAACGACATTACCCTCCGCTCCCCGTCTCCTGTCTTCGCTCATTATAATGGCGCGGGCAACAGTAGGATTCTCAATTTTACCGAAGCATTCTTTTGCCACGGCTGTGTATATTTATTGATCTAGAGGAATGTAATCAATCATGTACCTTATGGAGCGGTTCTTTTCCTGTTACCCAATCAACCCTGAGTTTTCTTCTGGTATATGCAAGACTTATTCAGTATATGCCGTTTAGAAATACTAAATGAAGAAATGGCGAAGTATTTAGAACTAAATATCCTTGTTTGTGCAAGGCTTACTCAGTATGCCTTTTAGAAATACTAATTGGAAGAAAGGGCGAAGTATTTAGAAATAAATTTCTTTTGTTACCAAAGGTTGTTTCGGAAGTATTTCATTTAGTTTAAAATTCTAGGTAGCAAATTAAATTCTGATGATATCCGAAATTGCATAGCATTTGGTTTGAGGTATATGTTCCCCGAAGATTTTTTACTAGAGATAGAATTTGAAACTATGATATCCTTTTATATTTTCAGCAATAATTGCAATGGTTGTTCTAAATCAACCCTGAGTTTTCTTCCGGTATATGCAAGGGTTACTCAGTATGCCTTTTAGAAATACTAAATGAAGAAATGGCGAAGCATTTAGAACTAAATTTTTTTTGTTACCCAAGGTTGTTTTGGAAGTATTTCATTTAGTTTTAAATTCTAGGTAGCAAATTAAATTCTTATGATATCCGAAATTGCATAACATTTGGTCTGAGGTATAAGTTCCCCTAAGATTCTTTACTAGAGATAGAATTTTAAACTATGATACAGTTTAATATTTTCAACAATAATTACAATTGTTGTTCTAAATCAACCCTGAGTTTTCTTCGGTTATATGCAAGTGTATGTTTTGGTATATGCTTATTCAGTATGCCTTTTAGAAATACTAAATGAAGAAATGGCGAAGTATTTAGAACTAAATTTCTGTTCTTACCGAATGTTGTTTCGGAAGTATTTCATTTGGTTTTATATTTTAGGTAGCAAATTAAATTCTGATGATATCCGAAATTGCATAACATTTGATCTGGGGTATATGTTCCTCTAAGATTTTTGACAAGAGATTGAATTTGAAATTATGATAAGGTGAGTTGGGGGAAGTGCAGCCCTTAAATTGTACAGTTCGACTTTATTAAGGCCTAGACATTACAAGACTTGATACAAATTTTTTAATTTTTATTTCGTATGTTACCTGTTTTAGTGTTTTTCCCGAGACATGAGCCTGTTAAAATCATTGCAGGTAAAAAAAGTTGGAAAAAAAAACATTTTAAACTATTGTGCTTTAGGGCCGCACTTTCTCAATAAAAGTGGGGCAAGAGCATCACCTATCTGATTTTTTTTAAACCGTTTGAGAAAATAAGGGGCAAGTGCAATCAATAGAGTGTTTTTTCCTGATTAAAAACGATTTTTTTATTTTAATTTTCACCTATTCATTGGGAAGTTATTACATTTTTCCTAACGAAACCTGTGAATGTAAAATGAAGAACGTTAAAGGAACAATGGATTATTAAACAAAATTATGAAGTTTTTATTTTAAATTAAATAAGGAACATGAAAGATAACTTTTATTATGCTAATAAGCTTAAAAAAACAGAAACAAAACTCTCATATCAAGGAATAATCTTTAAAACTTGAATATCAACGAACTTATAAAATATTAACTTAATAATACAAAAGGTAACTATACAACTGACAAAAGGTAACATGTCTTTGGCGATTTTGAACTTATTTTTTTGTATAAGTACACTTAGTACAGTAATTAACAATAAATAAGTATAGTAATTAACAATTTAATTTATATTATATTTTGAAAACGTTACTTGGAATATCAAATTTCCTCTACGATCTGAAGAGGGATTTGGAAGGATTGATACAATGTCGTCGTCTTGGATCTCGCTAACGTCGTCTCTTGAAGGATAACTAAACACAGTGCTATAATTTCCAGCCGTTTTTAACTTTAAAAATTTAATTTCAGGGAAATTATCATCATTTATATTAGTAATTTGTCCTACAAAATGTTTTGTCATCTTTTTTGTAGAAAATCTCACAAGAACCCAGTCGCCTACCTTTCTCTCCGTTGGATGCCTTCCCCACTGAATGATATCTTGCTGTTTTTGCTCTGTGACAATCATTTCTTCGACTGTCATTTCATCATGTGAATCTTCCCTTAAACTCATATTTTCATTATCGTCACTTTCTTCCTCCTCGAATAATTTCGGAAGGATTACAAATTAATTACATTGCTTCATTAAATCGTTGCGAACAAATTATATCTGTCATAAAATAACATAGCCAGATTAATGGGAAAGTGCAGCCCCAGAAAAATGCGAGGCTGCACTTGCCCTTTTTTTTCGGGCCGCACTTTCCCAGTCGTATAATTTTCTGGGTCAAATGCAGCCCTAAAATTAATTGATTTGAAAGTAAAAAATAATAAATCTCAGCTTTAAAAATACGAAAAGTAGACATGAAATAGTTGTACTTACCTTTTGGAAGCACGAAAAAGTGAGAACAACAACAGAAGAAACGATTTCTTGAACCATAACAACATGGCACTGTAAAAAAAAAAAAAGTGGGAATGAGAAAAGTTAGGAAATGAGGGAGGGAGTAGAGTTACCATTCAAGTAGTGCGATCTAACGCACGCAGTGCAAAGTAATAACGTTTACCAAGCTACCCAGATGACAGCAGCCTTGCAGATATTCCCGGTTTCTGATCATTAACCTAAGCCGCACTTGCCCCAAGACCGCACTTACCCCAACTGACCTTACACTTTTATATTTTCAACAATAATTCGAATGGTTGTTTTAAATCATGCTTTGCTTAACAAATTTTCACTTTAGCAATACCTCTCTTTTGTGTACTACCGAGGTACCGAGTTTTTGCAGCCGAAAGTTTATTTCTAACAATATTATTATTACACTGTTTTTTTTGTTTTTTTTGTTCAATTTATACTCTGCTTTCATTGAAGTTAACGTTTGATATTTTTATCTGTGCAAATGCATTAGAGTACAATAGTCAAAGATATTTTAACGCTTCTGCAAACGTATTTCATGCATTAAAAATGAGAAATGTGCCTAAAAAGTTTAGTTAAGCTTAATTTCCCGTTTTGTATTTAAATGAAAAATATCGTGCAAAATGAAGAAGGGGTTATGAAACTGGACTTTTGCAAATATTACATTAAAATGTTTTGTTTCTCGAAGTACCAAATGTTACAAAAAAATAAATATTGTATTTTTTTTCCTAGTTATCTTCCCATTCAACCCTAAAAAAGCATTTTGATGATATTGACCACTCTTAATGTCTTTTTTCGTTTTCGTATATTTCACTTCTTTAAAATAAATGCATTACTCCAAGAAATGCAAAGGAGTATTTTTACTCCTTGAGAAAAAAATCTATCTATATCTTTGGCAGCAGCATTTAGGTACAGTTGTGCAACTTCCTTCAAGTGATGCTACTAACTATGCTTGTTTTACGCATAGTAAGCTTATAGGTTGGAATCAGAAATTTCTTACGAGCAGTAGCCTGACATAATGCTCAATTTACTGCGACCTAGTTTCATTTGAACTTAAATTTATACTAATAATATAAAGCAGATGAGTTTGTTTGTTTGTTTGAAAGCGCTAATCTCAGGAATTACTGGTAGGAATTGAAAAATTATTTTTGTGTTGAATAGTTCATTTATTGAAGAAGGCTATAGGTTTTTTTTTTAATCAATGTGTCCAAAATATTTGTAATTGCAAGTTAAATGTTTATTTAATTGTTTAGTTGTATGAATTCCTAATAGATGGCGGGGTAAGTTTAGTTCAATGAATTCCCAATAGATGGCGGGATAAGTTAACTCATCGAGGGGCCGACAGTGTCGATAGCTGCGAGGAACCATGCCGCGCGGCTCAGACGCGTGGTCGGCTACGCTATTGTGGGACTGTTGTGGTCAGCGAACTGATTTTTTAATGGGTTTCTTTCCCGTTATTCAGGTACATAGTTTAATTTTGTATGATTTTCCTAATCTTTTTTTTTCCCCTTATTTCTTCAACGTTTGTTTTTGTTCGTGTAGTTAAAGATAGTCATTTATGCAAGTAAATAATTTGCTTTGTCGTATTATTCAGTTGTGATTGTTCTTTATAACGTGTTTATTATAGTACAACCCGGCAGGGACAGGTACCTGGCTAGTTAATCTATAACAAACGATTAACAGACGATGCCTTTAAAACAAAAAACGTTACCTCCACAGTCATATCTTAAGTTTAGCTGCATAGCATGTCATTGTGCAAATGGCTTTCTTTATGGGACGCTACAGCTGAAGATAATTTAGCCACAACAGACATATTTTCCCAACGCCCGAAATTTCAGAGATATATTTCATCGCTTCTTCCGCCAACAATGTCGAAATATGTGACGTGAGTCCACCGGTTAACTCATTCTTTCTGTCTGGAAGACTGAAAGTTATTTCTAAGAGGACTTTTTTGGAGCTCTGCGTCAAATATTGAAGTTTCCTTACCAAAACGTTCAACGCAGAAAAAAAAATACTATAGACTTTACAATTATTCAACATTTTAATGGTTTTGCTGACATTTGTATAAAATCGTCTAAAATATATGGGTTTTGAAGAGCTAGTTTTTATTCCTTAGTAACACTAACATTATTCCAAAATAAATAAGCTTCTTTTCTCATTAACCAATGTATTTTTTGTGACATTGCACTGTCTTCATGTCTACATATTGGAAATGTTGCTTTGATGTTTACAAATAACAAGTTCACAAATCATTTAATGAATTCTTTAAGGTAGGGTAGAACGGGGAACGTTAACGCATGGAGCACGTTTACGCAGTGCCCTTATTTCAAAACGAATTATAACTGGAGAGCCAACAGTCATAACAGATTGATGCTGCTCTCTAGCACATATTCGCACAAGTTTTTGAGCATCAGTCGTGCTTCGGTCTAGCATAAGGAAATAAAAATATTTTTTCTACCAAGTTGAGTAAGTTTTGCGTTGAACGTTTTGAAGCTTATGGGGAATCAATAATACTTAGTTAAAGATTAAATAGACTTAGATTCAGGTCATAAATAAAAACCAGACAAACAAGTATGAAAAGTTTTACGGAAATATATAAGAAACTTTCTGAGATATTATGCGCGCAAAACGATTAAACAGAAGAAACCGGCACCTGAGAAAAAAAGGCTTAAACAGCTGCTGTTAACATAAATCTCTATGGGGAAAGTTTACGCATTTTTACAATAACTTGAAAAGTTTTTGGCGTATGGTAATAAATCAGGTATCAAATTGTTCAGAATTAAAATATGCATAGCATATATTTTTTCCAGAAAGTCAAAAATTTGAAGGTTAAGGGTCCTTATACCCCTTAAATTGTCAACCTCGTTAAAACGAACAAGGGACCTTTGAAATCAACTCGTCTTAAATATACTTCGTCTTCTCCGAAAATACAATAAAGAGCAAACAGTAGAATGGGGAAAATAGATGTAGTGCGACTTAGCTGTAATTTGTTTTAAGCGTGTTTGAAATAACAAGGTTTGATTTGACTTTTTGAAACACTGTTATTGTTGTAATGTGCTGATGTGTGTGAACAAAAATTTAATAATGAGCTTTTTTTCTCTATTCTGTGAAAAATAGTGTTGGTGAACTTATTTTTAAAAGATTTTCAGCATCCATTGAACTTATAAGGTCTATATCGTTTGCATTCTTTCATTATATGCATTGTACATTGTGTACGATTGTTCGTTAGGGTCTGGTGGGGAAAAGTGGTCAATGGGGTAAAGTGGTTATTCGTGAAATAAATGGCTATAACTTGGAAATAAATGTTTGAATGAATGTGAAAATTTTATTATAGAGTAGGGAAGTTAGAAACTCTACATTTTGAATATAATATTTTACAACTGACAAAATTTTATTTGGTGAAAAAAAATATTTTGTGTGAATATGAAAAGTTTTAAAATCTAAACACCTCTTTTAACTTCCTTGTGAAATTTTGTTTGTTAGAATTATGAACAGATTGACTGCATAGGAAGCTTCCTACATGTCTCAAGAACTCTTACTCATTAGCAGTTAGCTGAATCTCTTTTAGGTAATTTTTTAGAACAATTTAAGTAAGATGGGGTAAAGTGATCATAATACTAGGCTTAACAAATATTGTTCTTCTAATGCCACTTAATCGTTAAGTATAAGGAATAAAATAGTAATTAAAATAGTAATATAAATTAAAATAGTAATTTCACTTAATATGTATTGTTTTAACAGTAAACGGGGTTAAATTTACGAGTATATGCATATGCATACGCATATACTCGTGTAGGGACGTATATAGACGTATTCACATAAATGCACCAATAAATACGTATATGATTATCTGCAAGTATTTTTAATCTATACAGATATACATTCGACTATACACGTACATACTCGCTTATACTCGTGTATGCATAAACACTTATATACTCAGGTAGAGACAAATATACGCGTACGTACTCGAGTATACACTTACATACAAGCATATGATATACAAGTAAACAGGGTGAGTTTAAACTTTTAGGCAAATTATTAAAATGTGTTAGAGGGGAGGATAAGAAGCAAGAATCATAAGGAACATATGGTCACAAACACAATGCTGACGCACTACATGCATTCAAAGCCAGAAACTAATGGATGCAAAACAAGTCACAAATCTATATATTACACAAAGAAAATTTAACACAACATTGTAGGTCTCAAGAAAGTTTTAAAGCGATTGATGAAATTTGCGGCCTGCTGCTGTAATACATGTTTGTCGCAATCACAAAGCACTCTCTTGCAATAACGAGACTTTTGAAAAAGTTTCATCTGTCGCTGCGCCTTTGTTGCGATGCTTGCATTAGAGCTACTACAGGCCGTAACTTTTACCAACTGCTCTAAATATTTCTTTAAAACTAAAATGTTGGTTAAAACCATGTTTGTGTAACAAAATCGCGATTTGCTTGCATCCATCAGTTTCTGGCTTTGTTTGCATGTAGCGCGTCAGCGAACGTAAGTTCCTTATAATTCTTTGCTTCTTATCCTTTCCTTTCACACTCCTTAGATTTTTGCACAAGAGCTTTTGCTCATTCTGCAGGCACACATGTATATAAGCTTATATACTCATGTATACATATATGTACTGGTGTATACACGTAAATGTACTTATATACATCTATACAGGACATAATCGTGTTTGCACGTACATACGTATATACTTGTGCTTCACAATATATATATGAGTAGACACGTACCCCTCCCCCAAACACGCACTAGATGTATCCACGAATTAACTCGTTTATACCCGTATATGTGTGTATATACACTTATATATGCGTGTATACGTCTACTGTACACGTATATATTCAGGTATGCACGTATGTACTCGATATACAAGTGCATACACGCATTTGATATTCGTTTAAACGCGTATATACCCGTACGTACACGTGAAACGTATATACACGTGATACGTATATACCCGTGTAGACACGTACACACTCCTGTAGGTAATCACGTATACATGCTTATATACTCGTGTATACACGTATATACTTGAGTAGGCATGTGCATGCATGTATCTGATGCACACATGCATCTACTCATATATGAACGTGTTTGCTAATGTTTACACGACACGTATATACTCGTGTATACACACATATGCTTGTGCATATACTTGTAACTATTAAAATAACCGAAATATACAAATATTAGGGTTGTTTATAATGGTTTTGCATCTATTTTTAACTATGACCACTTTACCCCATGCTATGGCCACTTTCCCCCACCCCATGGGGTAAAGTGGTCATAAATACAAAGGGAAAAGAAAGTGCTATAAAACTACTTAAATCAATATTTATTTTCCTAAAACTCAATGTACTGTGTTCTTTAATAATGTAATGTAAAATAAAAACAGAAAAAGTTTAAATGTTTAAAGAATTTATTGTATCTATTATTCACATAAGTTGAAAACCTATGATTTTATGACCACTTTATCCCACCAGACCCTATACCTTGAAAAATTCTAACATTTTTAAATTAGGACGGACTGGAAGCATTTTATGCCTATCACACTATGCGGAGACTTTTTAGAACTCTCCTGGAGGTTCTATTAAACAGTAAGCTACAAAGTGGGAGGTACGGGAGACCCTAGGCTTACATTGTTTTTAAGTTTTAATTAGGTGGATATTCCAGATTTAACAATTGTCATTTCAATGAGATCTCATGGTTTTTTTTTTTTTTTTTTTTTAAAGAAGAACCACTAGTCACATGAAAAATATTATCAATACATTTCCTTTTCATGCTATCATAGTTCAATAATTTTCTAATAATAAGAAACGTTAATAGCATAACGGTTCAGTAAGTAAATGTAGGAAAAGTTAGAATAATAAAGGAAAAATAAAACAAAACATTTAGTGAATATCTATGCTATAACAGTATTGGATAATTACAAATTATTTAAAAACTAATGTAAAGAAATTATTAAATATTCATACGCATTAAATCCACAGGAAAAAATGTTAGATCTTCCTTCTTATCAATTTTTAAATATACTTTTTTTTTTATCTTTTAAAATGAAGCAAAAAAAAATCCGATTTTTTAGCGATAACCGTATAATACTTTAAGCCTTATTAAATGGATTATTCATTTTTTTACAAAAATTACTCTTGCCGGAAAGTAGGCAAAAAAGTGTCCAAAAAAATAACTTATTAGTTTTGTTCTGTCATCATCCTACGTAAAGTTCCTCTGGCGCCCTCCTAACAGTTATAAATCCGTGCATTTTTATGTGCAGAGAAGTTTTTTACATGAATATCCTGCGCATGCGCTTGTTGAACCGAGTCTCTTTGGGAAGCATGATTTTAGCCGAAAAAGAAAATGTTTTCAACTAAAATGTTTTCAACTTTTAAGTCTACCTTTTTACTTTTTTACAGTCATTGCATATTAGAAGTCACGGAAATTACAACATTTTTTTATCACACACATTCTCACCTTTTTTTTTTCACAGAAGCAGCACGAAATAATTTCTTTAAATTTATTTTTAAAGTTACATTTTATTTGTGCAAGAACTATCAAATAAATTCTCAAGTTAGACATCCATTTAAGTTCAAGTCAACAAAATACAAGTAAAACTTTCGCAATAAAGCCACAAATTAATTTGTAACGAAATTTAATCTCTGTGTACTTTGGCATGCTAAAAGCGGAACACAGCATTGTTTTCTGAAGAAGGTGTCCATAAATCACTCCAAAATCAAGATTTATTTCAAAGTCGACGTTAAGAACTCTTATCGTGCTATTTTAAAAGCCCATAAAAGATAAAGTATGGTTGAGAATAAACTTATTCAATGATCTGTTATTTTTTTCCTGCCAATCGCTGACCAATATATTCTGTCATCGACAAAGATAACTTGTGCTAACATGGATTTTTACGCAGCGTTTATAATTTCCTGTATGTTAGATTGATAACGTTACTAATGATAAATTATTAGTGACAGCTTAGTCGCGTCTTCAGTGGTTAGAAAATTTATGAGGTTCTCTTCAAGTACATTGAGTAAGAAATGGTTTTATCCAATGGTTTTGAAATTAAGAGGAAACGAGCTTTAAGAAAGATTGTAGTTTTAGAAATATTTTTGCGGATAATTTTGTAAGAAACTAGTTTTATAAAGACAATGTAGAGGAACCAAATGTGACGAAAATTAATGGTTAAAGTAATGAATAAAAAATGAAAAAGAAAATATAGCGTTATCTATGTTTTGTCTATGGCCGACAGAGTGGTGTAGGGGTTAGACGTCGGTCTCTTACGTACAAACCCACAGGTTCAGTCCTGGCTCCAGTTGGTGGATTTTCAAGATGCAGAAAATTGACAGTGTCCATTAGAGATACCCCGGGCCCGAGGCGGGATCGAGCTCTATAACCGAAAATACCTTTCGGACTCGGACTCAAGCAAAGATATTCAATCGTCAATATCCAAACAAATTCAAAGCAAATAAACGTTTTCCTACTGTGAGAAAATGAAAGGAACATTTAAATCAGTTCAATCAATGAGAAAATTTAACCAAAAAAAAAGAAAAAAAGTTATAGCTTATTTATTTATTTATTTATTTATTTTTTTGCAATCACGATTGCTTATTGTTCTCACTTGACTGTTTTGATATGCTATCATTTTATTTTCCCGCCAGCACTCTCTGCAGCATCACCGTCGACCGGCTCCTCACGATGCTGCTCCTGTAGCGAAAACAAGCTCCGGGTTGCATCCATATGCTACACACACGCGCATGCATACACAACTACACACACACACAAATACATACACCTACACATACATATACAACTACACACACAAATACATACACCTACACACATACACACACAAACACATACACACACTCAAACACATACATACACACACACACGCATACATACAGACACATACATACAGACACCTACACATACACACACATACCTACACACAACTACCCACACACTCATCACACTTATGCCTGCACATAGACACACACACATGCCTACATACACATACCCCTTACACACAAACACACATACCCCCCACACACGAACACACACGCCTACATACACACACACTCGCGATTGCGAAAAACATAATTTGAATTCAAAATGTCAAAATTATATATATATTTTTTTTTTGCGATTGCTATTGCAATACGTCATACAGTGATGTATTTGAAGTGGCGCATTTTGAGAAAATTTAGAAACTTCTGTTAATGAAGAACCATTTGAAGTAACATTTTTCATTAACAGAGAGATCATGTCAGGCTGTAGAAGGCTCGGTTTTCAATACAAAAAAAAAATTCCTTAGGGCTCGGGCGGACTCGGATTTTGATCCGAGACAACATCATCCGTGTTCGGGCGGGTTCGGTTGCAAATTTTCTGGCTCAAGTGGGCCCGGGCCCTCAAAAATAAGCCCGAACTCATCTCTAGTGTCCATATCGTATTATTTTGCGGTATGTTAAATATCTCACGAGAACCTACTCGTTTGGCTTGGAGTCATCATCACAAAATTAAATTCCTAGTGCAGTTTTGCACCAAATACAGCGCAAGTGCTTTCATCTGTTAGGGAAACTGGACGTTAAAATTCTCGTGGTAATTGCATCTGTCGTAAGTGGTAATAAAGGAATGAATAGATGCTATATCGGGTATCACAGTAGATCTGTAAAAGGTAGTGATACTAACGCAGCCCCATTAAAAAGAAAGATGTTTTGTTTATGTTTGACTATGAGCCCGTTTAAATTGACAAAAAAAAAAACATTGCTCATTGCTAGAACTTACATACCGTGCTTAGACTTATCATCTTGCATGGAAAACAGGCTGATATTACAGGTAGAATTTTCGACCTGATGCTTATAATGAGCGGGATAATTCTAAGAGGGTATTTGTCACTTTCATGTTGTAACATAAACGGTTGTTATCAAAAATTTCTATTCTCATTTTTAAGTCATATTCATTGTATTTTTGGTGCAAATACAATGAATATGGATTAACGAAAAAAGAAGGGTAATACCAATTCAGCTAATATTTTTTTATAATAACGAAATTATTCGAATTCCTAATCAATATGTAAGCCCTATATTCACAAGCTATTTTTTGACAAGAGTCTCTCGTCAAATTTTTAAATGATTTTTAACTGTATAAATAAGCTCACAGGAAATCCAAACTTTATTGACGTGATTTTCATTTGTGCAAATCAGTGTCGAATGGTTACTTCACGAAATAGAGTAAACATCAATGCCAAAATTCAACAACTATGAGTTCTAAATGCTATAAAACCATTTCTTTTTTAACTGATCGAAGAAATATCTTTCTTAACTTTTGCGGGAGTGATATTCAAAAATTGCAGAACATTGTGTTTTAAACCCTGAACCTAGTATTATTTCAGTAAATGTCAGAGCAGTGCTAGATGCATGACATACAGTGGCTCCCAAAAGTGTTCGTACACCTACGACTTTCAGCGAAATTGGCCCCTATCCATTGGTTAAAATTAATGTTTCGGAACAGGTATTTAATTATAAGATCTATGATCAATTTTTATCAAAACTGCATGAAAAGTTTTTAAAAAATATTAAAGCTTAATTTTTTAAAAATAAGAAACCAAAAAGTGCCGGAAATTTTATCTCACAAAAGTCTTCGTACACTTTAAAAAATGTCTATATAATATTGAATAATCTATTTTTTTTATTAAGTTATTATTTAGTAGATGATCGTGCAGTATCAACAGCACCTTCTTAAACGCCTAGGAATAAATTTCATTCTTTTTTCTTTCTTTTTTTGCGTAATTTCTGTGTAAGTGTTCAACAACACTTCGAGTCTTACTGTTTCTAGCTCTATTTTTGTTTCAAAGCCGTAAATTTTTCGTAATCTAGCCTCCAAATATTTTTAAATATGTTGTATTAAGTTCAAATCTGGAGATTGAGAGGAAATTTCCTAAACTTTAAAACAATTTTCGAGGCACTAGACGCAAACGTTGGATACCGTGTGCTCCATATCGTTGTCTTGATAAAAAACAAAGTTGTTTCCAATAACCAAATTTTTGGCTAATAGTTCAAAATTGGGTTTTAAAATATTTAAAGGAACGGCATGATTCATTATTTCATCAAAAAATTCCAAACTACCAAGTCCTGATGCTGATATGCACCCTCACACTATAACACCTCCACCATCCCGATTAACTGGTCCAACTAAGTTCTTAAGATTAGGTTCCAAATTTTTTCTTCTACTTACAATTACACAACAATTTAACCAAAAATGTTCAATTCATTTTTAGCTGTAAGTAAGACGTAATTGTGAAACGTTGTGAGCTTATTTATAATTGATTTTGCGACGAAAAGCGTAAGCTTTCTGTTTTTCGCACGACCAAGAAAATTTCAGCGGGAAGAGGTCCTATTTAATCCAGCTAATCAGAGTACTTGGTGAACAATTTTAGGCGAAAATTAAATGTAAAATTTTTCATTTAACCCTGCAGAAACATTTACAGCACTCAAATGTGTATTTTTCATATTTTTTTTAACTTTAAATCTCCGATCACGCTTTGTCAACTTTGCCAGTTGAACTTTCTTACCTTGTTTTCGGTCCGATTCTTTTCTTTAAACCATTTTATCTAGCACTTTACTATGAAATGGTATAAATTATCTAATTTTGAGACATTTTAAACCAATTTACCGCTACCGTGAGGAAAAAAATCAAATTTCGAATGGTGTTTGTTGTTTTTTACGAATACCAGCCATTTTAAAGTAATAAGCACAATATCAAGGAAAAATAAACAAAAAATTAAAGCCAAATGACTTTTAAGGGTCAACACAATGCAAAAATATTTAATAAACGGCATATGATACTTTTAATCATGAATTTATTCGAAAATATTTGAGTGTACGATGACTTTTGTGGCGTGTTATTTCTCTGTTTCTTCGTTTTCTGACACATTAAAAAAAAATCCGTCAATATTTTAAAAAAAAAACTACTGGGTTGTAGTTAGAATGACATAGGAATGATGTGAAAAAAATATTGGACTTCATATTCGAATTCAGTTTCGCGTTATTTTAGTTTTACTAAAAAATTTCAAGGTGTACGAACACTTTTGATAGCCACTGTATATAAGCTTTTTAGCTTAGTTTTGAAGGAAGAAATGAACTTTTTAACTACAACATACTTTTAACAGTGAGTTAATTGCTTAAAGTGTATAATTTGCCTTAAGCCATTTATCTGCGACCTAATTTAGAATAAAAAACAACATTTGCTCACGCTTTTCCCATAAAATTACAAAAAAAAAAAAAAGAAATGTTATCTACTCTGCATTCACAAACATTTTGTTTAGCACATATACATTTTATTTTGTCAACAAAGTTACTTTGGTCGAGATTAAAAATGACAAAGATAATAGTAGAATACACTTGTGGTTTCAATTACAATCATTAGCATTAGAAGTTGTGGAACTTTACTAAATATTTTAAATTTAATAACAATAATAACAATAAATATAATAATGATAATAACAACAAAAATATTCTTTTAAAATCTAACGGCAAGATTTTAAGACTTCTACAGATACAAAAGAACAACTGGATTAAGGATATAACAAGTAGACAAATATACGAAAAAAATAAAAATAATAAAACAGCAACTGTAGAAAAAGTCTATGAATCGAACAACAACAATAATTATGATAATAATGATGATAAAAATTACCGTAGTGATAGAAGTATTAGGACGTAATAATAATTATAATAGTAACGATAATGATAATAATAGAAGTGTTAGAAAGTAATAATCCTCATACATATAATAGCCGATGTTCCAGTAACGCGCGCGTTTCAACAACGAAACTCGCGCCAAGACATGATAATTTAATAATGTGTTTTGGTAATGTTTAACATGCAGGGAAATGCTTTATTGTGACAAGGCTGAACTCGATCCGGTCACTTAACTGTTTTACTGGTAAGACTGAGTCATTTCAGGGGAATGAAGAAACGAAAAAATGGTCAACAATGAACGCTACCTACTGGAGTTTAGGGTTAATCTTCTGGAGTTAGGGTTAAAATTTCAACCATTAAAATATCACCAAACAGGCAATGGCTTCGTTCAAATGTAGAAGAGTAGAAGCAAGTTTCACCAGTCATACCTTGATAGGCCACTTTCTAGTAATGGTAATAATAATAATAATAATAATAATAATAATAATAATAATAATTTTTTGTCTTCATATCTGTATTTTTTTTCTCTTCGTTATAGTAAAAAATTGGCAGTTTGATAAAACATTAGTTCGTAATCTAAATTTTCAATCATATAATAATTATGAAAACCTTGTTAAGATTATTTACACCAATATACGTCTATCTCTAGCTTTCACCTTTATAGACATCACTTTAATTTTTAAAAAAAAGCTTATAACATAAAAAAGTACCTACCTACTCACTTTCGAAAAAAAATAATAAGTAAAGCAAAAAAATAATTTAATTCAATTTTTAATTAACTTTTCGTTCGCATAATTCTAAATCCGTAATTCATATTCAGCGAAAGTAAGAAATAAGAAATTCACATAAAGGGAAGAAAATATTCTTTGGAGCAGAAAATTCTCTTTTCGAACGGCTGAAAGAACTCGGAGATTACATGATAATATTTAACCTATGAAGCATTATTATAGGACTGGCTTCCTGAGATAAACAAGTAAAGCGAAATATGTGTATAGTGCCCAAGATGCTTAAGAAAGGATGGCACTAAGGCATTTCATAAAAAGTTTTGATGATTAATGTATTCCATGATTTTACTTGATTAGACAAAAATGCAAGAAAATTTCATTTTCCTGTTTGATTGTAAGTAATTATGTTTCTACCTGTGTTATTAATGGTTATTGTCTTCTTTTCTAGCCTTGAGTATGAATATAGTTTTCAGCAATGATAATTATTGCCTTAAAAATTGAAGTTTGAGTTTTATATATTTTAGGATGATTCATTGCAAAGCTCAGTAATAAAAATATGCAAAATCAATCTTGGTTTTGCATTTATTTTTGCAAAAATGTTAAAGATCATTTTAAAATGTTATCTTTCTTTGTTTTCCAATAAGATATTTTTGACACTAATTGCGTCAGTTCTTTTGTGCAAAAATGCGAACATACCTAATATATACAGTTGGCTCTCTGTTTAACGACTTTCAAGGGACCACAAAAAATCGCCCTTAAGTAGAAAGCGGCCTTAAATAGAATGCTTTTAACACTATAGTGAACCATCTGGGACCGTGAAAAGCCGTCGTTAAATAGAGAAAGTCGTTAAATAGAGTGTCGTTAAACAGAGAGCCAACTGTAAACACTACAAAATCGCCCGTCAAGGTATAACGGGTGAAAATAGCTTCTACACTTCAACAATGCAATTACCTGTTTGATGACATTTTGATAGTTGAAATTTTAACCCAAACTCCAGTGGGTTAAAAACATAAAAAATCAGTTTTGCTTTGACACTTCTTTTTTTTTCACAAAACTGCTGAAGACCATTTTCAGATGATCATTTTCAAACTTTCTTTCTTTGTTTTCCAATAAGATGTTTTTTGACAATAATATTAATTAAGTTGTTTTGTGCAAAAACTGCGAACATACCTAACATATAAATATGAACGCTCTCATGTATACATACCAATATACAAAGTGTTATTTGAGAGAAAAATAATAGCACTTGTCTGAATTTCACAAATCGAAACAAATTTACTTGTCCTTTTAGCATTTTTCTTCCACTGATACAAAATTAGAACAAGTTTGAAGTCAATGAAGGGTATCGGACGGTTAACTCGGTTAAGTGACTGTTAACTTAAACTTAAAACGAAGGTTGCAGTGTACGCTCAAGCTCAATCAAGACGATTCTCATAGCGATTGAACTACGACCAGGCCCCGACGATGCCTGTCGTTTTCGACCAGTCACGTGAACAAAATCGTATAAGATCCACAAATCTAATAGCAAATTCTTCACTTAATCGAGTTGAAAACGACATTGAAGATGATCAGAGGCATACAAGAATCGGACACGTGGCGAACAAAGAAGGAGAAAGAAAAAGTGTAATAGAGTATACGCTCGCGTTATTAGTTATACTATTTAACTTTTTTTTTTGGAATTCTTTTTTCAAGGATGAGATTATAATTCAACATGCAAACAAAATTGTTCAATAGTGTGGGTTGCTGTCCTATGGCGAAAGTTTCTAATTTCTATCGAGCAAAGCATAGAAAGGTGCCAAATAAAGAATATAAAATTTTATTAAAGTAGAATATCATTTTCTGCCTCCGTATTGAATTTGGGAAACACTTATAAAAAAAAATCCTTTTTTTTTTTTTTTTGAAAAACTAGCTGTACCCGACGCGCGTTGCTACGCCAACAAAAAATACATCATTATACTGATTTTCATGACAATCGGTTGAACGGGCAGAAGTTGCTACTCTGCAGTGCCACCTGGTGGCGAGTGGCTTCAATGAGCATATTATGCACTAGGGTGGATCGAAAAAAACGAAATTTTGAATCTTAATTTGGAATACCTGCCAAAAGCTGTGCATGTGTAGGTACAACACACGTGTAAAATATTATAAGTTTGAACAACTCTTTGAGGGTCCTACCAAGGCTTGAATTTCTCCAAAAATAGAAAAAAGAGGTCAATTTTCGAAAATTTTAATGAAAATACTAGTGTTTAAAATTTTTGTTATAATACGGTTAAAATGCTTCCTTTGAACACTCTTTTCATGTATCTTCCCAATTATTTACAGTCTTTGCACCATTAAGCTCGCACATAAGCCGTTAAATTTCGTGTAATTAACCAAAAACTGACTGTTTTTAAGCTTTTTTGCACATTGCAATATTTTTTCTTTTAAAGTCCAGTTTTCTTTTTTACAACGCCTGTACATAATGCAGTTTTAAACGGAAGTGAAGTTAAATTTTTTTACATTAACAGCCCAGAATCCACTAAAAAGAAATGGCTTCATTTCGAGTTCCATTCTACCTTTTCCATCTGCCGAGCCACATGTATTAAGTATAAATGTATTATTCATTTTATATTAGAAGTAAACTATCAAAATGATTTAGTTGTATTAACTAAAAAAACATAGAGAGAAGTGCATTGGTTATAAAGAATGTATATTTACTCACACACAGTCGCTCTGACATATAAACATCAATATTTCACAAAATGAGGGACTTGAACAGTATCAGTTAGTTAAAGCCACATAAAATAGTCAGTTCGTCACATCCATTCATGAAACCTTTTTGGAAAAATTTTTTGATTTAAACTTTTACATGATACTTCGAGGTTAGATTTTTGCTCATATGAAGCCATCTCTTGCCGATTGACAAACAAAAAAGCTTCTGTCACCATATTATCACAGGGTTCCACCACCTGCATGTGACAGGGGAACTAAACGAGCGCAAAATCGGCGTTGGTGTTTTCAATCTATTGTTGTATATTTTAATTAGCTATGCCAGCTATAATAGGAGAGCGGGGTGGCAGTTATTGCACATTCTTGCCGGTTGATAACATCATAGTAGTCTGATGCATTAAAGTTAATCTTTGAATTATAGAATTCTCTTATTTCTTCATGGCAGAAGCCACTTGTGTGGTCTTCAAAATCTTCGCAATGCCAGTTCTATGATGTACTTTCGTTCATCAGTGATCACTGTTAAAAGAACTTTTTTCCAGGTGGCAAAAATAGGCATTTCGTTCAATGACAGGATCAATATTTTTTTCAGATTTTCACTTACGTAACGAGATGCTGTAACAACACTGATCAGGAACAGCAAAGCTTTGTTTCAATTCCATAAGAAGAAAAATTTGCAACGGCTATACAGAGCCATCAACATCTTTTGGTGTCACTTCAAAAGTGGAACAAATGAGGCTTTCTCTGCCAACGCTATCAAGAGTGTGCTACTAGTACGGCATTTCTGACAGATGTGCGATGTGCTGCAGCAATTGCTTCAAGAATATTACAGGATTTTGGTACTGTGTCAAAAAATTATCGCTCTAAAGTCGTTGATAGGAATAAAATTCGAAGACAGCGACAGGAAGTGTCACAGGTGAAGTAAGTGCTTCTCTTCAAAACCTGCAAAGGTTTGAAAAGTACATTTTTCGATAGCCGAAAAGACAAAACTATGACAAAAAGAAATGGTTGGAGACAGATACCATAGAAAGAACCATAAGCGAGGAATCCGTGGTTGAAAAATCCAATTCTTTTTATTTGGGTCATGTGACGCCAACTTCTGGAACGGGAAAACATGTCGCGACAGCAATGTGATTTTTGAACTGAAAATTTGTTTAAGCCTTAAGGATCTTTTAGCTTTTGCTGTGATAGCATGGTCACGAATACCAGAAAAAAGAACGGTGCAATTGCGGCCGTAGAGAATAAAATTGGACATCCTGTCCCATGGTTAATCTGCGAACTGCATACGAGCAGCCTTTGCGTCACCTGTTCACATTACTTGATGGTGAAACTGCTGGTCCATGTGAATTTTTGCAGGATCAATAGGTAAATTGCTAGACAGGTGCGACAATTTACCATTGGTCCAGTTTGAAGCAATTACGCTCCTTGTTGTAGGTTCTGGGCTGTTAATGTAATGAAGATGAAGTATAATTTCATTTCCATTTAAAACTGCATTCTGCTCAGTCATTGCAAAAAAAAAATGGACTTTAAAAGAAAAAAATATTGCAATGTGCAAAAAAGATTGAAAAAAGTCGGTTTTTGGAAATTTCACGAAATTTTACGAACTTGTGTGCGAACCTAATACTGCTAAGAATGTAAATAATTTTGAAGATACATGAAAAGCGTCTCAAAAGGAAACATTTTAATGGTATTCGAACAAAAATTTTGAACCTTATTATTTTCATAAAAATTTTGGAAAATTGACCTTTTTTCCTATTTTTGGAGAAATTCAAGCCTTGGTAGGACCCTCAAGGAGTTGCTCAAGCTTGATAATATTTTACATGTGTATTGTTCTTACACATGCACAGCTTTTGGTAGGTATTCCAAATTAAGATTCGAAATTTCATTTTTTTCGATCCACCCTATTATGCACCTTCTCCGTGGAAAAATACATATATATAGCAATTTTCATAATAATCGGTCCAGGTATCAAGTGAAGCCGTGACTATACTCAAATTGTGTACTTACGCAGTTTGCAAGATCAATCAATCGCTAAAAATATCAAATAGAAAAAGTTTCAAATCCCCCCGTTGCATGAAAAGCCATAAAACAATAAAGAAAGAATTTATTTGTTCAAACTCAAGAAAAACTGCAACAGCTAACTTCTTATCAAAGAGATCTTTCACGCGAATTAATTTCTGCAGCCGATAATTTTATTCGTATTTATCCAATGGATTGTGACTTAAATTGGAATAAAAAAGGAACTATCGATCGGATTTTTTTCGAACTGGTCTATTAACATTTCCAGTACCAAAAATAACAAACGGTGAAAGTTTCAGCAAAATCTGCCGGGTAGTTTTTGAGTTCATGGATGACATACAGACAAACATTCATTTTTATACATATAGATTGAGAATTAAAGTTATAATTATATATTAAGAAATCGGAGTATTACTTGTCCTTCGCTCTATTCATTTTCTTAGCCCTGGCTTAGGAACCGTATTATGTCTGCGGACTCTCGCTGGTGAGATAAATTTACTGTATCTACCAGTTTACTGTCGTTCTGCTTCAATTCCCACTAGCTCGGTTGTTCTCTATTCCAAACTGAAGAGTCTTTATCAAATACGAAACTGCTGTCGCTGGATGGGATAACCGAACTTTCGGCATATTTACATATTAGTTCTGCCTTACCCCTGGCTTGTGTTTATTTACTGTCTGTCCTTCACGAGAAAAGTTTCCGCCGTAAAGTCTGAGCCTGTCTATCTACTGCCATAGAAACAGACTTCCTTCATTTTCTGCAAGGGTTAGTAGAAGGGTTTTTTTGGCGCCACTTCGCCACTCGTCATCTCGCCTTTGAGCAGTCGTACTGGTTTTTCCAACATTAAGCTTCCCTTGGAATAATGAGACACCCCTCATTACTATAGCGATAGACAGACGCAGGCATTTCGGCGGGGCTTTTTTCGTGATGGACTTACAGTACTTACCGCTTATTACTTATTTATCTCGAAAACGTTTAAAATAATGACATTTACAAATAGTGAAAAAATAAAACTTTAATCAGCATTAGTCTTCAACATGAAACTCTTGCCAAAGTCGGCGTTTAAAGCAACCAAGAGGAGTTTTTTTTTCAGAATTTTTTTGTTTATTAATCCTGAAATACAAATGGGCACCATTGTGCAACCATCAATATGTAAAAACAAGTGTCTAAAGAGCAATTCGTTCATGTGCCAGTAGGCATAAAAGTCACTGTCATGCTTTATTTAAAATGTTTCTAAGTGGACGTATCGCAGTGCCCTATTAAGCGGTGTTCATGTTGTTTTATCATACCTGTCTTTTATTAAAAGCATCATAGGTACTTAGCATACCAAAGAGGTATTTTGTAATTCCTTCTTCCATTGTCTATTTATATGTATCTCAAACTGGTTGAACATAACCCTTTCGAATCTGGTTCAACACTGAGTGAAATACACAATATTATTTCTGTATATCTTGCCGTCTTATTCTGATGTAGTTAAAGTTTTATTTTTCCTTATGTTAAAATATTAGGCTTGTATTTGTAGTCCTTTCCTTGTAAAGATTTCGTGATATCCTGCGCTTCTGATGAAGTATGTTTACATCACTTACTTCTAAAATGGTAGTATGAAGAACTACTGAAGCAATGACTGCTCCAACTCCGTCAGAGGTTCCGTATCTATCACATTTTCTAGAAACTAAACAAAATTCTCTAGAGTAGTACTTGCAGGAATTGTGGCTAGCAAAGGAGACTATAAATCACCATTGACATCTCCAATTGACTAGATGCAAATGAAGTTGAGAATTTAAAACTAAATCTGATCTTTCCGTTGTTGTTGTTTTTGTCTTGTGCCAGCTAAGCTGGCAATTTGTGGTAAGCTGCTTTAGCTTTTCAATTGTACTGTTAATTGGTGTGACGTCCGACTTTCACAGTACATATGAGGCAGTGAGAAGCAAAAGGATGTAAGTGGCAAAATTAAAAATTTTGTGATACCCAGTACACATGGTAGGTGAACCGTGTTTACTGTCTTAGGGCAAGAGATGGTACTAGTAGCCGTGGTAGTTGCTGCTATACAGCATGATCTAAAAAAAATCAATGAAAGCCTACCTAGGCTCTTTAAACGCGTTTTACTCAAAACTTGAAAATGTCCACTTACATCCCTTTGCTTCTCACTGCCTCATATGTCATAAGAACCCGTTTATAGTGCAGGCAATAATTTACAGCATAGCAATACATTCACACAAAGAAAGGACAAGAACAAGAAAGAGAGATAGAGAAAGTACTTCTCTGCCCGAGCCGGGATTCGAGCCCGGGACCTCCCCATCGCTGCCAGACTTCTCTGTCTGCTAGACAAGGGGACGGCTACTCTTTCCGTTTGAAGCAGCAAATGTGAACTTAACCATAGCGTTTTTGGGTAGAGGAGTCAGAGGCTTTAAAATTCCAATAGTAGGAGTCGTGGAATCGGACTAAATTGGAAATAAATAAGTCTGAGTTAAAATTTCTCCTGCCCAGTCAGAGTCTTTCATCTTCTCTCTGAATCCAAAACCCTGGTGTAAAGCTTGCTCTAGTTGTGTCTTTTTGAGGAACTGAATAATATAAACTATGATTTTTAAAAAATTTCATTCTTTTGTTATTGTAACTAGTTTGTAGCGTAGTTAAGTGATTCAAGCACAAAACAAAAACTTTTACTGCTTAACATTATACTTCCTACAATTTATGGATTAAAGATAAGTTCAACCTAGTTAAAGTTCTAAAAATACCAAACACTGCTTTTATACTTCATTAAACATTTCCTTTGGCAAGGGATACGAATTAATTGTATGCCAATGGCAATTTGGAAAAGTATAGTGAAAAAATGTCGTTAAATCTTTTATGAAATATCACGCACATAAAAAATCGCGGTGAATTTTTTGTGATTACTTGTAATGGTTTTACTTTTCTTATCTATTTTCCCCCATATTGGGCATACTTCCAAAGAATGTTTCTTTATCTGAAAATATCAATCGATTTCTTTTTCATTCCGTTTAAAATTAAAGGGTTTTTAATTACTACTTTAGAAAAACATGTTTTGTTGAAGCCTGCTTGAAATAATTTAACAAATGTTTTGCATAGATGAAAATGATAAGCTACACTGGGGAACAATTTATAAAATAATTTCTGTTGATTTTGGTTTTTGAGCTGTTTCATATAATATTTAGTTTTATAACACTAGTTTATAGTTAATTAGGTATTCTAGTTTCAAAACTGTAGTTAGTTTTCTTCTACCACGTCAAGTTTTTTCTCTACATCTAATGAGAGTGTGACTACTCTCTGCGGAATTGAGCATAGATCATAGGAACCACTATTGGACTGCCAACTGAATGGCGACAGTTTATCGATAGCTCAAAGTAGAGCTAAAAATGTGTTCTTCTTCTCAATGGAAATTTATTTGGTTCAGTCCCTAATAGGCCATTATTGATTCGTTGCAATATCAAATGCACCATAAAATGGTATGCTTTCTTCTTGAGCAGCAACGCGGATTTCCCAAGTATCCCTGATTTTGTGTCTGTGGGACAGCAGAGCTCGTGAGAAACATTGGGAGCAGTCGGAATGACCGCTAAGTTCTCACCTGAAACCTGGTGATCCAAACATTCTACATCAGCCACTTTTAGACAGAAACAAAATTATATTTCCACCTTTGCATATAAAATTGGATCACATGAAGCAATTCGTTAAGGCTTTTCCAATTTAAGGAGACTGTTAAAAATATCTCATTTCGGCATTTCCTATATCGTTTGAAAAGATAAAGGCCGGTGTTTTGATGGTTCACAGATTCAGCAGCTTGTTAAAGATGAAACTTTCATCGGAACAATATCCAAAAATTCAAAAGAATGCTTGGTTTGCATTCAAAAACATTGTTAAAGGCTTTTTTTGAAATGCACGAGCCCAGAATTACGCCAAAATTATCTAACAACTCTTGGAGAGCTTCAAAATGCTTCCCATGAACATCAAATTGCCTTTTTTACAAAACCAATAATTGTGTAAAAGATGGTAATTAACATGCATCTTGCAAACTTGCCGACAAAATTTCGTGCAGTCAGTGATGGTGCAAACAGAGGGAGTGATTCCACCAATATTTGAAGGTCATAGATACACAATATCATTGCACATAGGAGGGAGTGGAGAAGCAAAGGGGTGTAAACAGCAAAATTAAAAATTTGGAGATAACTAGTACACATGGTAGGTGAACTTCTCCTCTGTCTTGTTGCAAGAGATGGTACTAGTAGCCCTGGTAGTTGCTGCTATACAGCATGATTTAGAAAAAAATTTCAATGAAAGCCTACCTAGGAGCTAATCTTTAAATGCGTTTTACTCAAAACTTTAAAATGTCCACTTGCTTTCCTTTGCTTTTCTTGCCTCATATGATGGCAATATATTTGAATCTAGTTGAAAACAAGTCACAGATTTAAGACAACAAAATTGTTGTTCCCCAGCGTTATTGATTTAAAAAAAAATCACCAGTACTAATGCAAAGATATCTGCATGTTTGTGTGTAGCGCAAAATATTTCTGAAAGGAGCTATAAATTTCAGTTAGTCCGAATTAGGGGCCATTCATTAATTACGTAATTGTCCCGAGGGAGAAGGGGGAATCTCTGCATGCCCTTATTTTGGGGGAGGGAGGGTCAAGCCCATTCTTACGTAATATTTTCCCAGGATGATATTTTATGTTAGAAATCGTGTGGTCAAGTGGTTTGACAGGGATCATATTTTGTGTCTGGAAGGTAAAAAACGTATTAAGATGAGCTGTTTTACATGCATTACAAAAAATAAATAGTGTAACTATGAATGGCATGTTTTATTCTTAATTAGTATCGTATTATATGCAAAAAATGTCGGGAAAACATTCAGTCTAGTTGCTCTGAATTGATCTCGTTTCAACCGTTTAATTCATTTTCTTTGAAATTAATAAACCTATTATTATTAATTCACTTAATTAACAATAATAGGTGTTCTTTTTCTTACTTTCTTTATATGTTGCATAAAATACAAAAAAGTCTAGAGGCATCTAAATGCTCAAAAGAGTACAAATAACAGTGAGAGATTAAAAAAAAAATAATGAACTAATTTCAGTGAATGAAAAACGCAAAAGATAATTTTAAAGAATGTCATCGTTAAAAAAAAAAAAAAAAAAAAAAAAAAAAAAAAAAAACCTCCTTTGACAAAAAATTAGTATCATTTTATCTGACATAAAATACGAAGAAAAATATTTTATTTTAAATATATTTAATTGAATAATGTGCAATAATAGTTTGCTTTTTTCTCCCAAAAAAATAAATTAACGAAGAGAAATGTTTATACGTAGTTTGCGCACTTAAACAACACGTCAGCTTTTTTTCCTGATTAAAAATGTTTCTGGTGCCTTAAAAGCTTTGAACGCCTATTAGAATTTGATGAAATTTTACGTAAATGAAGGTAATCAGTGGTTTCAAAATTTATTAACATATACATATCAGGTTTGACTTTAATTACTCCAGTGAAATATTAATTTTTAATATAAAAATTAAGGCTATTCATTAATATAAATAGGTTTTTTTCGATGTCAAATACGAGTAAAAGCTTTTTTGTAGTGAAATTTATTAAACTAAAAAATGTGTTAAAAGCTTAGTTAATTTTTTGTTACTAAGTGTGCTCGAAAGTAGTGTTAAAATGTTACGAAAACAACTCTTTGAAAATGCTAATGATTTATTCTTTTTGCCAATATTATGCAGTAACGTAATATTTCAAACTCTTAGTGTTTTGTTTTAAAGTATTCAGTTTGGCGAAAAGAACCGATTAATAACAACTAATTATGTTTTTTCTGCAGTTGTTTAAATTAATGCTTCAAACTTTCTTTTCCCAAAACTTTTTGTTTTCTAATGGGTTATCATTATTCTTTTTATCAGTGAAGTTTTCCATTAGACTTTGATGATTTTTTGAATCCAAATATTAGCTATGCACGGTGTTGCCAAATTACTTTGTAAAGTTAAAAAGTAAAAACTGTTGTATTATCTATATAGCCACGGAATACAGTATTGATCCTGCTGCACTTTACTTTGCATTCAAATACAGTAAAACCTCATTACTGTTACCACAGGCAATCCAGATAGTGAAAATCTGGGTTATACGGGTAGATAATAAAGCAATTAAGTAATCAGAATTACTGTTTATAGCGATAAAAATATTGTACATAGAAATAACCTAGTATTGCAAGCAAATACTACTTGCAATTGTGCTGTCCGGCTATGGTGCAATTATTTTTAACTTTATACATAGAACTGATTGGGTGCAAGACATTAAAAAATTGAAAAATACTTTCCCATATAATTTCTGAACAGGAAACTGGTCTGTTGTAAACTGTTTCAAACACGTGTGGTGATTTTAACAATCCAGTTTAGTGGTTTCGGGCTAAAGCTCCAACGCTCCATTAGTACGCGAAGCCCGATACGTTTAAATTTCGTGCACATTTAGTGCAGGAACTGTACTCGTAGGTCTAATAAAAATAAAAAGTGAATGCTTCTCGTGCTTATAGTTACGTTCTTTTGCTCTCATGACCTTAAGTTTTTTTATGTGGCCATAGGTTTTTTAAAACGTCTTCAAATACTATCCGAATTATTTGAATAAAGGGGACCGGATAATCCAGGTTCGAGTATGTAATAAAAAATAAAATTGTGCAAAGTTAACAAACATAGTTCAAAGTTGCTCTAAATGGTAGTATGGGATTTGAAGAATTACCATTGATATACACTATTCAAAATTAAGAAAATTTGCATATTTTGTCGAATCTCAAGAAAAGAAATGAATGAAATGTAAAAACAATTTCGATACACAGATACAAATCTCATGCACCAGATACCTAAGCACACACGTGTGGAGGTTGAGCAAGCAGAGAAATAGACTTCCAAGCGTGCTCGACAAAACGTATCTTGTTTTCTAGCACACCAAGCCGAATTTCTTATTGGTAGTTTTTTTTTTTTTTTCCCTGCAATCAAAATTTTCCGATTTTAACTGTAACCCAACAAGGCTAGAAGCAAACCAATCTCAAGTCCAGACCTGTAGAGAATTCAATTTAATGCCCACAGTCGTGTGTAAGTTATGGAGACAGTTTCAGGACGCAGGATCCATCCAAAGAAGCTCTGGGTAAGGTCGTCAAGGAACCACGATGGCATGAAAAGATCACCATTAGTCCATCATAGCGAGGTGTTCCAGGGATGCTTCAGTTTCTGAACTCTCTCTTGATTTATATGGGGACACAGAAAACAAATTTTCAAGGTCAGCTGTTTCCGAAAGACTTCGTAAGAGAGGGTTGTTTGTGAGAAGACCTGCTGTTTGCATCCCGCTCACTGATATGCCCAGGACAGCTCGTCAGAACACGATTATTCTGACATTGGACATGGGGCATATTTCTATTTCAGGGCCCCCTAGAGCCCAACTAAGATTTTTGAAGACCCTGGGCACAAAATTCATTTTGTGCCCCCCTCCCTTGTACCCTCTTATTCTATATAATGAAGTAATAAAATGTTTCGATACTTGCTCTCTTCCATGCTAAATTTGGTAGTACCTCACATCACAACATAGTATGTACATGCATTTAAAAAGTAGAAACGATATAATAGGGGAGACTAGGGTTAGTTGTTACACTTTTTTTCAATATTGTTTCTACGCTAAACTGTTTCAATTATTTACATGCGTGAAACTTTAAAATGCATTTAGATAGTTTAACATTCATAACATATTTTTTAAAAAATGATTAGAAGCCACTACTCCAAAATATTTCAAGGTTTTTGAATAGATGTAGATTGTAACAACTTACCCCACCACGGGGCATGTTGTTACAGTATATGTGGTTAGTTGTTACATGGGATATATTTTAGAAATGAAATGAATTTTACACATTTTCTGGTTTATTCTGTTAAATTTTAAAAATTCTTAACCACGTTAAAAATTAAAACCTTTTTTGGCTTTACAGATTTACTTCATTTATGACTTTTCTAGTTAACTATCATCATCATTATCATTGTCCGCACGCACGAGAATTACAATTTTTAAAAGCATATAATTTATCAAACTTAGCACATCGGTCATGTGCCCATTTGTCACAATTACGACATTGAAGCCGTTTAGTTGTTTTTTTTTTGGATTCTGAGTACGGTTTAAAGCACTCTATGCAGAACCAGTCTTCATCATCTTCATCCGAAGGACGCACTGTTTGGACGCACCTTTCTGCATTTTTTTTTTTTTTTACCTTTGTATGTTGATTTCTTCTCTGTTAGACACAATTTCCTTTACACAGATTTTTGTTTTCCAGCTTCGGCTTGCAAAACATTTTTTACTGGTGTATCTGTTAAATTGGTGCTGACCTACGGTTTCCGCTTGCGGACAGTCTTCACTTCTGCACTGTCTGCAGCGTTGGAGAAAGACCTACATTTGAATAATGCATTATTTATTATTATTATCATTGTTGTAATTATTATTATTATTTATTCGATCATACACATTAATAATAAATTAAATCATAGAATGAAAGAGATCAGAATTATTATTACTATCGTCATCCAACTACTGTACTTTATATGATTCAAATCATGCAACAAAACATATCAGAAATACCACTTACCACTGCTATCATTTTTCATCTTGCTGCAGAATCTCTCTAGTGTCATGAATGTCATCGGCTGCTCTCGTAATGAACTATCTGCAATTACTTCTTTAGTCACATGTAGATATGATTCTTTAGGCCTGTGCCCCTGCGGTAATCAGGCTCTGCAGATCGTTTAGCATGGTACAGAGAGTACAGAGATTGGAGCATATATACCAATGGGTGGCCGTTCCCTTCACTGGCGAATCCTGATTTAGCTTAACCAGCGATTATCGTCGTGCTTATATCGTCGTATTTATACGGAGAATAGCAAGGACCTGCTACCTCTCCTCAAAAATTCGCGAAACTTCGACTCTTCTACAGATGTGAGGTTTTGAGATGAGGTCTTGGAACTCTGTGTTTGCCTCTTTAGGGGTGCTGTTGGCCTGAGTTAACTGAAATGGAAGATAACGCAAAGCCAAATGGAGCTCTTTTGGACCGTTTATCTGGAAGAAGAGGCTACTCTCCGGATGGATTCGCCTATCAGATTTACGGACTTCAAACCTATAAATCAAGTCTGGGACGCTCTTGGTAGGGCAGTAGTAACTGTCATTCCCTTTTCGAGGAACATCCATGGCCTGAGAATAGCGTTGATGAGCGAGTGGGAACTATTGCTCCAGGAACTCAAAAACTCTGCCTCATTTCAAGTATGGAATATGGAACCTGTTTGTCTGTTACAGGGGACTGAACCCCATAGTAACCGATTTCTTTTGCTCAACTTCACAACAGCTAATTCATACCTTTAAACTCCAACGAGTGTTGATCATTTCATCAATGTCGATTACGGTGATAATAGACCGAATCTCAAAATTATCTTAGTTTTTCACACTATGGTAGCATAAATGTAGCGTTAATGGATAACAAATATCTAAGCTCTCAAATTTCTAAGAGAGTTCTTTAAAAAAAACAAGTCATATTGTTCACTTTTTGCAAAATTTCACTTGAAGAAATTTACTTGAATTCTATGAAAGAGAGTAAAAAAAATGGCGCCACTCTATCGATTTCTTTTCATCATGCCATTCAAAACTTATAAAGTCAATTAAAAAGGGGAAAAAAACTATTCGAAATCGTGATAAAATTTTGAAACACCCTTCAAATATTCAAATGATATTACATGCATTTATCTTTCATTTTTTTAAAAGTAGAATACAAATCTTTTTCGCTTTCATTTCCCTCTTTTTTTTTTTTTTTTTTTCATTTGATTCTTTCTTCGAACTTGAATCCCAGCCAAATTTTTTGCAGCTTAACAGAGCGACAAAAGCACTCGGAACTTTATTATTTCTCATTTATCTCTAATGATCACGATGAAAGAAGCTTTCCATCATTTTTTCTGAGTTGAAGTGAAAGTTATTATTGTAACAGTATTAGGTTGGTAATTTTCATCAATACATGATCAGAAGAAGTAATATTAGATAAGTTTTCTAATGTCTTTCCTTCTGTCCTTATTTATTGTGTTTATGGGGTATGACGATTTGTGGTAAGAGTAGTATAAAAATACATTTTCTAAAATTATTTCACAGAAAATTTAAGGCATACGTTAAAAACTCTTAACTTATTTTGAGAAGAGGTGCTGATATTTTTTTCTTCCTTTTACAAAAAAGGAAGTATTGTATTCGCAAAAAAAAAAAATCACTCAAAAATCAACCTTAATTTCCATTTTACTCACCCCTGAATGAATATTGAGTTTTTTTTTTTTTTTTCGATTCGACCACACGTGGATAAGTGCTTAAGAACGCATAGAACACGCGACATATCCATAATAATGATTCCAGAGTTAATTATGACGAATTTTCTCGTGACGTCTATATGTACGTATGTATGTGCGGATGTGCGTATGTATGTCGCATAACTCAAGAACGGTAAGTCCTAGAAAGTTGAAAATTGGTACTTAAACTCCTGGTGGGGTCTAGTTGTGCACCTCCCCTTTTGGTCGCATTCGGGTGTTTCTAAAGGGGTCTTTTGCCCCTTTTTGAGGGAAAATCATTGTTAATTTCGATGTAAACTCAAGTTGTGTTATAATTTGACGGACACTTGGCGATGTATCGCCAGTATTTTGGTAGCCAACTTGGCGACGAATTTGGCGAATTTTCTTTCTTTTTTTTTTAAATCTGGTTTCAATTTGGCTACTGTTGGCGTTATTTAGAGAGTAAACTATTGAATTACATTAAAATTGCCAGTAATGGGGAAATGACATTAAATTGGAGTAAAAGGAAGTCATGTGATGCACACATCAGCTCGTTATTTCAATGTTTACGCTAGAGATTTGTACTTTAATGAATCTAAATATGAGACAGTGAGAAGCAAAGGGATGTAAGTGGCAAAGTTAAAAAATTGGTGATAACCAGTACAAATGGTATGTAAGCCCCTTCTCTGTCTTGGGACAAGAGGTAGTACTAAAAATTCAATGAAAGCCCACTTAGGACGTTATCTTTATAGTCGTTTTACTCAAAACTTGAAAATGTCCACTTACACCCCTTTGCTTCTCACTGCCTCACATGTACTTTTAAATTTGAACATATACTTGAGGAATCCAGACACATAAATCACGTAATTTACTTTTCAGTAAAAATGAAAAAAAAAAATGGAATAAACTAATAATTGATAGTTAAATAACTAATTTTATTATATAACATTGCATTGTCATCGGGTCTAAGACCGCATGCCAAATTTTAAAAGAATCCAATGGGGTTGTTTCCTTCAATCAAAAGTAGTACTTTTAGTCATTGAACTTGATAGAATAAACAAAAAATAATAATAATAATAACATTGACCCAGAAAATTTTTTCATTTTCCCAACAGTTTTTTTTTTTTAATAAATATTTTTAAATGTTCGATTTTTCAAACAAGGCGTGGTCTTGATGACGTCACAAATGATGCTCTTTGGCGCATCTTTGTACCGCGTTTCCACGTTATGATAATCAAGAAGCGAATTAAAATTGCGCTCTACGCTTGCTATCAACCATATCGTTGCCAATACACGTGAGTAAAGATGCGAATTAAATATTTTGCTCTGTGAATGGTAGCACAGAATGACATTTCATCATTTGTGATGTCATTGGCAAGAAATGTAAACAATGAAAGCGCTCCGATTTAAGTATTCTTTTTAAAATATTAAACTTAAACAAATTAGTTAAAAAAATCGTTACATCCTATGTTTTTAAGCATGTGCTTTCAGTAAGAAATACTTTTAAAATTTTGGAAACGACTCCTTTGCAGGAAGTGGGCGAAATTTGAGTTGCAAGATTCTGCTACAAGATACACACATACATGCATACATACAAACAGGTGACGCTAACAAAAGCATGTTAAAAAAAATTAGTTAAACAGACAAAAAAGCTTGCCCCCGAACTTAACGCATCTTCAAAATATCACTAAAAGGTTTTAAATAAATTAAATAGTTGAATGATATTGAATTCATCTACGTAGAAGAGAGAGAAGCTAAAATTTCAATTTTTCAATCAATCTCCTAATTTGTTATGAAAACTTAGTTCTGGAAATTAGCTATTATTCCGTCATTAAAACCAAGTACTTTATGTCCTTCGATATAAAGAATGGTTTTACTTTTCGTTGCATAAAAAAGGTATTGTAATCTCTTGAAAAAAATGGTCCTTAAATTTCGGCCTTAAATTCCCATTATACTTACCCGCGAATGAATGCTGAGTTGTTTTTTCAATCCATCCGCTCGTGCATACAGTGCTGGTAAAAAAAATTGCATCACCATTGCATATTTACAACAGTTGGATTATGTGAGAAGTTTTGGTCAAACGATTACCGATGAATGTATGTGATATTCTGCAAAACTTATGAAATAAACATTTAACAGCAGGCATCCAATAATTGTTTACGTAGATCGGGGCTGTTTCTGGGCCATGGCAAACTGCTGACCCCACGCTCATTTTTCCATTTCTGAACCTGCGTGTGAGTTTAGAGAAAAAAAATTACTTAACCCCATATCAATTTAAGTCTAATGGCAGGATAAAGGTTTTTAAATTGTTACCTACCAGTTTTGCCCTATGGCACGGAGCAGAATCATCCTGGAAAATGACGTCTGGAACTGAAGCAAAGTGATCCCGGATAGTAGGAAGCAATTTCGCCTCCAACATGCCAATATACACCTAAGCGTTTACTGTTCCTTGCACAAAGTGAAGACCACTAACTCCTTGATCAGAAATACATCCTCAAATCATATGGGATACTGGATGCTTGACTGTGCGTTGAATGCAGTCGGGATGATCTTCCTCTCCTTTGCGGTGCAGGTGATGCTTTTTTTTTTTTTTTTTACCACCACTGTATGTACCTAAGAACTAATGGACGGTTAAAATGGCCGTTTTGACGGTCCCCAAGTTAATTTTCTTGAGTTTTAACGGTACTTCTGTGTGTGCGTATGTATGTATGTATGTATGTACCTCGCATAATTCAATAATGATGTGCAACAGAAGGCAGACATTTTTATGTAGACTTCGAGTGGGGTCAAGTTGTGCATCTCTCCTTTTGGTTCCATTTAGTTGTTCTAAATGGGGTCATTCATACCTTTTTGGGGGCCGTGGTGGCTTGAATGGTAAGGCGTCGAGTTCGTAACGTAATGTGCTTAGCAAAATCTAATGGAACTAAACCATTTTTTCCAATGGAAAAGCAAGCGCTTATAGCTCCAGAAAAAAATTATTTTTTAACGTAAATTATTTTTTTTCTCACTATTTAGAGTCCCAATTGAAAGTATTTACGGAAATAAAATTATTTTTTATGCATTTTAAAACACATTTCCCAGTGTTACTTTTAACAAGAAGTTCCGTCTGGAACTAAACGAGCCTACTTTCCCGTATAACCATACTACTTTCTAGTACCTGATCAATGTTCTCAAAAATAGCTAAAATCGCAAATTGTTTCAAACATATTTTTAAATATTTTAAGCTGATTTTTAGGAATAAAATATTCCTTACTCATCTAAAAAAAACAAAAAAAAAAAAAACAAATAAAATAGCAGCACCTTTTAAACACTGCAGCTAATACACTTTTTTTCATTAAAAAAAATCTTTAACAGCTTTCAAAACGAAAAAATAATAATTAAAACTGATAAGCTCATTAAAATAAATACATCATATCAAAAAAAAAATCGTTTCTTTTTACCCTGTTGCCAAAAATAATTTTTTAAATGAATTAATGCACTTACCAAAATAAATAAATGAACAATAAAATGTCAACTTACAGAAATAATTTTCATTGTCAAAAAAAAAAAAAAATCGTCTGCGCATATCTTTATGTAGAAACATAAATGACTTCTAGTTTATTCGCCAAAAACTGAATACCTAAATTAAAACTTTAGCGTGAAAATAAAAACAAGTCATATCAACAATAATTATTTCACAGTTAAAACCATAGCTGTAGAGTCGGAGTCAATCTCATTTTGAGATAAAGGAGTCGGAGTCGAATATCCAAGAATCGGAGTCAGTCATTTGTCCTCCGTGTATAAATTTTTGCCAAAGCTACGAAGTCAGAATCGAAGTCGGGGAGTCGGAGTGCGATTAATTGTCGGGCACAGAAGTCGGAGTTGGAGTCAGGCGCCCCTAAATTGTCGGAGTCTGGAGTTTGGTGTCAAGAGCTATTTCCAACAAAATTCGTTTGAAAAAAATCCGCCTTCAAGTACGGAATCTACATTGACTTTGAGTTTCCCCGTAGGCGCTAATGTTAAGGGATTTGAACTGTTCAAAATTGAACGGAAAATTGTTCAAATCAAAAAGATATTTTATATACAAGTTTTTCATCAAAAGCTTTTTCCTACAAAGTTTCTTTGAAGCAAATTCGAATCACAGTTCGGAATTGCCTTGAATTTCCCCGTAGGCGCTAATGTTAAGTTTTTTTGAACTGTTCAAAATTGAACAAAAAATAGTTCAAATCAAAAAGTGAAATATTGGAATGAGGTGTCCTCACCGAGATCTTTCGAACAAAAAAAGTTTGTTCAAATCGGACTATTCATTCAAAAGTTATTAGGGGGGGGTGGACAGACAGACCGACAGACATTTTTCCCCATCTCAATACCCTACTTTCCAATTTTTAATTTTTCGATATTTATTTAATTATTTTATTTATTTTTGAATTTTTTTTGTTTTTCGCGATATTTTTTTAAGATGCATTACGCCTTCTTTCACGCTTTTATCTTCTTTTTCTGACTTTTATTGGGAAAGTAGGCTAAAAAGCATGTTCTCATGATAATCATTTCGAAAATGTCAGTGGTTTAATATTCCTTCCAGTACTATTCGATATTTTCTGCAATAGACTCTAAAGTTTGATGAATCCTTTTTGAACTTGTAATTTATCATTCGTTGTTAATTATAAGATATTGCATGAGGTTAACATATACTTAACTTTAGAATACTGGTAGATGTAGCATAATTTGTTACCAAAATCTGCAAACTAGACACTCTTTTTTAGCTGTTTATGTTCATCATTATATCAAAGCCGCCGTTTTTAGAATCTACCACGGTCTCGCTTGTCTTCTGGCCAGTAGTAAAATTCGGTTCTAGGAAGTCTCCCTCGTTAATACGGTGCACGAGATCTTTCCAACCAATGCGATATTTATTAAGTTAATCACAAAGACTAAAAGCTTTAATTATTTCCCCAATGCCTTCCTTAATTATTTTATCTGTAAGTGTGCAACCTTTTCTAGACCTCAGGTACCGCATTTCAGCTGCTGTATGCTGATGTCTTATCCTAGATAGATGAAATATTGTACTCGTTTAATTATTTTCTCGCTAATTCGCATTATATGTATTTATTAAGTTTTGAAACCCAATCTTTCCTTATTTCCCATAGCTTTACTATGAACTGAAACAAATTTCCATGAAACTACATTTAAATGTATCTTTTATATAAATATTTAACGAAATGTTTATTTGCATGCTCTTAAGAAAGTTTACGAAATCCCATAGTAAACTATTATTAGTATTGTATTCGCGAAAAAATTTTCACTCGGAAAAAATCGACCTTAATTTCCATTTACTCACCCCCGAATGAATTCTGAGGGTTTTTTTTTTTTTTTTTTTTTTTTTCCACTCGACCACACGCGGATAAGTGCCTAAGAACGTATAGACACGCGAAATATACATTTGACGATTCCCGAGAAAAAAAACAACTAGTTTTCTCGTTACGTCTGTATGTACGTATGTTATGTGGATATGTACGTAAAGTGCGTATGTATGTCGCATAACTCAAGAACGGATTGTCCTAAAAAGTTGAAATTTGGTACGTAGACTCCTAATGGGGTCTAGTTGAGCACCTTCTTTTTTGGTTGCATTCTGATGCTCCAAAAGGAGGTATTTTGCCCCTTTTTGGGGGGGGGGGAATCATTGTTAATTTCGATGTAAACTCAAGTGGTGTTATAATTTGGTGGACACTTGGCGATATATCGCCAGTATTTTGGTCGCCAAGTTTTGTCGCCAACTTGGCAACAAATTTGGAGGATTTTTTTTTTTTTTTTTTTTGATTTTTTTATCTGGTTTCAATTTGGTTACTGTTGGTGATATTTAGAGAGTAAACTATTGAATCACATTAAAACTGCCAATAATAAGAAAATGACATTAAATTGGAGTAAAAGGAAGTCATGTGATGCACACATCAGCTCGTTTATTTTAATTCCTTTTAACGACAGACTTTTTATTTGATAGCGACTTCCAACGACAAATTAAACATTTTAAACGGCACGTTTTATGATCGATGTAACAAATTGCAAAAGTCTACGTCTATAAACAGTTTCTGTCGACGCTTCGTGTAACATTATTTTATCATAAGACTAAAACTTTTCACTAAAATTATGTTGATTCTTCATTCACTACGTACCTTCTCCGAAGATATTGCTCTCAATTTCATAGAATGTGCTGTCGGTTTACATAAAAGTTATATATAGCCTACTATAAATTTTATTTACAAATTCTATTAGACTGCTCTGAAATTTTCTTTCGTTTTTCGTGAGAATGGATTCCTTAGAGATAACAAGGTAACACAGAAACGAAAAAAGCATTCTGCAAGTTTTTTTTTCTTTCTCGCTCTCTCTCTTTCACTTTTAGACCGTTCTTTTACTGAGCGTATGTGTGCGTGTGTTTCTGTGTGCTTTATTTTTGAAAAAAATTTCATTCTTTTCGCGAGGACGATTAAAAGTGTATCGTAAAAAGAGACATCGCCAGGGCGTAATGTTTCACTTATTCAAAAAATAGACGTGAGAAATGAGAGAATCGTAAGCTAACTTTTTAAATTTTCTAAAAACTATTACTTATTATGACTATATATACCATCGCTTCCCAACCTGTTTAACACTTATCAGTATCAGTGGACATAAAAAAAAATTAAGATTAAATCAAAAAATATTTTATAAACTTTTTTCCTGTAATTCGTGTAAGTTGTTTTAATTAATAACCTTGTATAATTAAAGTGTTAATGTGTACATTCAATGATCGAAGAGCCGGTTATTGATATCGTTTTCTTAGAGAGTGACCACACAGTGGTCGCATCTCCCAACATGCTCTAAAAGGTGTACAAATGCTTTCGTGGCCACCGTACTCTCCTGATCTGTCACCAATCGAACACGTGTGGGTTGTGATTGGACGCCGTTTGCAAACGGCGTCCAATCACAACCCACACATTATCCCCGTCTCGTTCAGATAACGAACTTTGGCAAATGGTTGACAGGAACTGGAGAAAAATTTCCTCAGGACACCATCCGCACTTTTATTGACTCTGTATCTAAACGTGTTTCTTCGTGCATTGCCGGTCACGGTGGTCCTACATATTACTGAGTCAACGCCGTTCTTTAATCTGAATATCGGTTCAAAATAAAGATCACTTACTATTCCTTGCTATCTCTGTCTTTTTTCGAATTTCATCACTTCCAAACCACTCCTTTTTGGTAATGTAGTATTGCAATACTGTCTCCAATATTTATAATTTTCAATGTCAAGCAGTGCACATTAATTTTACTGATAATTGGTGTTTCTATCAAAATCACTTATTAGTAAACGAAATGTGACAAAATATTAAATAATAATGAAGCTTTGAACAAACACTGAGGTTATAATCTGGATTGACAATTCGGCGTGTTTCTACGGAATTAGTCTCATTATGTGATGAACATACACGATCACCCTATAAAATGTAGTATAATGCAAACACATTCCACGAAATACAAACATTTTAATCTCACAATTGAGCATAATACGCAATCAAGAGGTACGTAAGCCAAATAGGTTTGGAATCACTAATCTGCACCAATCCTGTTTAAATCAGAATATTCTCTTCCCCTCCCAGTCACCCATCTGGTTAAACCTTTGCCAGGGTGGGTACAGTCGGAATCGCCGCGAAGTGTCCACCGGTACAGTGATTAAGAGATTAAGAGATGGAGAAAATATCTTTAAAGATATGAAATACAGCAAAAAATCACACACAGTCACAATTTGTTTTTTCCCTCTTGTATTGCAGCTCAAAAAATGTAGAAATTTAGAATATATCATTCGAATTAGGGTTTATTTCATTGCAAAGTCGTCTTTCTAAAAATACGAACACACTTTCATGTAATTTACATTTTCAAATGAGCCTATTATTTTCAATGAGTGCTTAAAAACTATTGTCCATTCCTTTCATCTCAAAAACCGATGCAGTGACAAATATTTCAAACAATACTACACAAAATTTGAGTCGCTTAAAAAACAGTCGTCACACCTTATCCTGCACTTTAAAGTTACACACTCCTCTTTCAGTGGAGACTCCGAATAGAGCTTACGGACAGGGGAAAAAAACCTTTTTGTTCGCAAAAACTCCCAGGACAGTGCGATTTACGTTTGAATAGCACATCTTTTCTAGACCACCCAAAAGATGAGTTTTCCTGCTTGGGAGATACCAATGGATTTGCGAAGAAAAAGGATATTACGGACTCCCACACAGCAGCCTTCTGCCTTTCAATGCTGCGTATTATTCGAAAGTGAATGCTATCAGAGAGTGGCAGACGCCTCCAGAGCAAAAGACAGCTTAGCGATAAAAATGTTCCCCGGAACTGCGAGTCAACGGGATTTTTAGAATTTTATCCCTCGCAGACTTGATCTTATTCTTCTATATATATGTTTTCAGAGATTTCATCTTATTTTAAAGCTTTTATATTATATTTACATTTAAGTTGGTCTTATGGGATCAGTGTCTATAGTTCAAGGAAAGTTCAGCTGGAATTCGATGGTAAGGCAACGAAGCGAGAAGTATTTTCGTCTGCTATTCTTAACTATATAAAACCTCGATTACTTAGAAACTTGGATTTGTTTGATGTTTTAGATTCTAAGTAGAAATGAAAAAGTAGTAGTAATAACCATTGTTTCAAGCCTTTTTTTTTTATTATTGTTTGAGTTTTTTGAAGAAAATACTGCAACATTAATTTGCAATAATGTGTATTAGTGCAGATAATTTTAATGTTGCAGAAGATTAAATATGCATTAATCTGCAGCATCAATACTGCAATTGCATTGATTTACAATAAACTGCACGATCGTGTTATTTTCTTTGACATCAGATCGTTAGCTCAGAATATGGAGCACTTACTACAGTGCGTGATTGCGTAATAAAATAAATGTCTTGAATTTGCAAGTTTAAAAATTTGGCACTAACAAAATTTAAGAGGCACCAAATTTAAAACCGAAAAGTAATAAATTTTTCTTTTTCTTTTCGTTTTGCTGTAATGATATGCTTGTTTTATATATATATATATATATATATATTTAACAAAATTTCAGTACCAGTATTTTTTTATGTATAAAATGTGTGTAAATAGAACAATTATTTTTTAACGACATAGATATTTTAATGTCATCGCAATACTTTAGAAATGAATTAAATAATGTAAACAGCTTAGATATTTTAGTCCATTAAGTAAAAAAACAATTCAACTTTCGACGAAATTGTTACACTGCAAATTCCCATTACACATCGAAAACATGTTTGGAACACTTTAATTCATAGAAATTTCCCCAGTTGCCCGAATAAGAACTAAAATTTGTTCCGAACGTGCTTCGTTAAAAAGGAATTGTACTGAAATGTGTTCCGAATCTGTTACGAATGCATTCCTCTAAGGAGATTTGTCAAATTTTAAGTTGGGAATATAATTCAGAACAGATTGGAAGCAATTTGGGGACATCTGTGAAATGATCGTTTTTATTATTCAAATATAACTTCAACAGCTTTCTTTGACTAGCCGTTAGTAGAATCTCTCAAAATACTGCTAGAAATTTTGTTGCAATAAATTGCACGAACGCCATCAAAAAAGATGGCCTTCCCTGTTTGAAGACCATCCAATCCCTCGCTGAGATTGACAGCTGATCCGAAAGATTACTGTAAAGTTAACAGCAAAAGCTACTGGTACAGTAAAACCTGTAAAGTTGACCATCCTTTTAAGTTGACCACCTGTCTAAGTTGGCCGCTCTTCTAAGGCACAGAATTAGATCTATATCATATAACTCAACCCCTATAAGTTGACCACCTGTTTAAGTTGACCACCTGTCTAAGTTCACCGCTCTTCTCAGGCACAGAATTAGATCTATATCATATAACTCAACCCCTATAAGTTGACCACCCTTTTAAGTTGACCACCTGTCTAAGTTGGCCGCTCTTCTCAGGCACAGAATTAAATCTATATCATATAACTAAATCCTTATAAATTGACCACCTGTTTAAGTTGACTACCTGTCTAATTTGGTCGCTCTTCTCAGGCACAGAATTAGATCTATATCATGTAACTCAACCCCTATAAGTTGACCACCCTTTTAAGTTGACCACCTAGTCTAAGTTGGCCGCTCTTCTCAGGCACAGTATTAGATCTATACCATATAACTTAACCCCTATAAGTTGACCACCTGTTGAAGTTGACCACCTGTCTAAATTGGCCGCTCTTCTCAGGCACAGAATTAGATCTATATCATATAATTCAAACCCTATAAGTTGACCACCCTTTTAAGTTGACCACCTGTCTAAGTTTGCCGCTCCTCTCAGGCACAGAATTAGATCTATATCATATACCTCAACCCCTATAAGTTGACCACCTGTTTAAGTTGACCACTAAAGTAGTGCACCTGAATGGTCAACTTACACAGGTTTCACTATATCATTATAGGAGAATTCTATAAGGAATGTAAAAACAGTCTCAAATGCGTCTTTAAAGTGTTCTAAGAGAAGAGACATGGGTCGTGTTCAAAATAATCTTCTCAAATGCTGTTAAAAAGTGTGTTTAATCATATAAGTGCTCTTAAAAATATTTTCAGAAGTGTTTTCAAAATTGTTCCAAAAAGTGTGCTTCAAAGTTTTCTAAAAAAAAGGGGGGGGGACAAGTCATCGCGTTCAAAAAGTGTCGGAAGATTTGCAGTGCAAACAATCAAATTCTTACTCTGGAATTTAATGAAATGTATTGCTTTAACTTGCATGCTAAAATGTACTTGTAGGTAGTACGTTTAAAAATAGAATTACTTGAACTAGTAACGATTACAATGCTCAAAACAGAAGCAGACGTTTCTTAAATAACAACTTGGTTCCATTAAAGATTGTAGCAATATTAAAAATTATCTTTTGCTTTTTCTTAATTTTTGATGCCTTATTATTATTATTATTTATTTATTTATTTATTTTTTTTTTTTTTTTGATTAATCTGTGAAACGAAATTTCAAAAAACTGCAATTGCTTTAATTATACTGATGTTTTAGACTGCTTTCCAAAGTTTTATCTTTACCACTGCCTGATTCCTTTAGATGCATTAGTATGCAAATCCTTTTGCGAGCAAATCGTAAAAACTGTGTTCTTTTCTGATACCAGACTTATCATTAATCCAAGTGATTTTGAATAATCCTCGAATTAGCTTTAAATATCGTGAATACCGTAAATACCATTTGCATCCTAAAACTTTCTTAAAGCCGTTTTTCTTTCGCTCTTTCTTTTTTCTTTTCAGTTTTAATCTTGTGTAAAAAAGGATTCATCAAATTCATGTAAAAATGTGCTTATATGAAACATATAATTCCGATTTAAAAAAGTTTGAGAATTACGTTGTAAAGACAAACAGTACGCAAGCACTTGCTGCAAGAAAGATATTATGCTGTTAATAATCCAATCAACGTAAAATTTTTACTAAAGGTAAAATATTGTTTAACAAATAAATTATGTATGTGTAAATATTTATGTACGTATGAAATGTAGAAAGAAATCTAAAGCGAACTGTACAAACTACCAGGAAATTATTTCAACTATATAAGTAGAAAACAGTGTTTATGCACAAAACTGAAAGGACAGACCCGATTTCGTCAATACAAAACATAATGTAAAAAAAAAAAAAAATCACGGTGCAGAAATGAAGTTAAGCGCATTATATAGGCCATTAGACGTCATTAAAAACTTATTTAAGAACAAGTAACTAATGGGCCACTGGCTATGAAGTAGTAGTTGTTTATTTTGCAGTAAGTTATCGCCCTAAGCCAGGGCTAAGGCAGAAATACTTAAAATACACCACCAGCTCAGTTATTCCATCCGAGAACTGCAGTTTCGTGCTTTTTAGCACTCATCAGCCCGGAATATGCAGTCTTCGGATGGAATAACTGAGCTGGTGGTGTATTTTAAGTATTTCTGCCTTAGCCCTGGCTTAGGGCGGTAACTTACTGCAAAATACCATGCCTTGCCATCAATCTTTGAGTTGAACCGCACCATTGCTGCGGTCACTCATCTGGTGTGCTAATTCTACATTAGCTACCAGTTTGTTTGGCTCTCTTGGCTCCCTTAAGAGGATTTTCGCCACCAGCTTATGTGATTCCTATTCCGGGCTGATGAGTGCTAAAAAGCACGAAACTGCAGTCCTCGGATGGAATAACTGAGCTGGTGGTGTATTTTAAGTATTTCAGCCTTAGCCCTGGCTTAGGGCGGTAACTTACTGCAAAATACCATGCCTTGCCATCAATCTTTGAGTTGAACCGCACCATTGCTGCGGTCACTCATCTGGTGTGCTAATTCTACATTAGCTACCAGTTTGTTTGGCTCTCTTGGCTCCCTTAAGAGGATTTTCGCCACCAGCTTATGTGATTCCTATTCCGGGCTGATGAGTGCTAAAAAGCACGAAACTGCAGTCCTCGGATGGAATAACTGAGCTGGTGGTGTATTTTAAGTATTTCAGCCTTAGCCCTGGCTTAGGGTGGTAACTTACTGCAAAATACCATGCCTTGCCATCAATCTTTGAGTTGAACCGCACCATTGCTGCGGTCACTCATCTGGTGTGCTAATTCTACATTAGCTACCAGTTTGTTTGGCTCTCTTGGCTCCCTTAAGAGGATTTTCGCCACCAGCTTATGTGATTCCTATTCCGGGCTGATGAGTGCTAAAAAGCACGAAACTGCAGTCCTCGGATGGAATAACTGAGCTGGTGGTGTATTTTAAGTATTTCTGCCTTAGCTCTGGCTTAGGGCGGTAACTTACTGCAAAATACCATGCCTTGCCATCAATCTTTGAGTTGAACCGCACCACTGCTGCGGTCACTCATCTGGTGTGCTAATTCTACATTAGCTACCAGTTTGTTTGGCTCTCTTGGCTCCCTTAAGAGGATTTTCGCCACTAGCTTATGTGATTCCTATTCCGAGCTGATGAGTGCAAAAAAGCACGAAACTGCAGTCCTCGGATGGAATAACTGAGCTGGTGGTGTATTTTAAGTAGTAGTTGTTTAGTTCAGCAGCATGTGCCCGATCCTATATTACTAATAACCACCAATGTGTGTTTGTGTACGTTAATGTGTATGCATTTCAAATAACTTAACCATGCATACATTAAACGTAGGTTAAATTCTCAAATGTTTTATTTCCTGTAGTGGACATCATTTAAAAAAAAATTGCGAAGTCATTTCTCTACCAAAACATTCAAAAAGCATAAATTTTCAGTTCTTTTTTGGAAGAATGGCAATGTTTATTTTCTCTGTTAGCAACTCTAAATATTTTTCACATCAGTTAAAAAGTTTATACATTAGGTGCTTGTGCTGAAATCAAGTATATTTTTCTTACACTAGAAGCTAGAAACATCAGTAGGTACTACACTACATGGGGAAGAATACAATTTCAAGTTCTGCATACTCATGCGACGACTTCAAGCATTTTTTTAAATGTTGGTAACTTGTGATGGAGAAGTTAGAGAAAATAACAAAAGTAAAGAATTGAAGTGTATATATATATATATATATATATATATATATATATTAAGGATATAACAGGGGGAACCAGCTGACAGCTGAAGGTAACAAGTTCTTTAATAAACAGAAATTCGAAGTCAAATCAATGTTTTTTTTTTTACTAAAAATGTATTTCTATTTACTAGGGTGTTTCGAAAACAATACTTTTTTTTTTTTTTGGAAATTCAAAATTTTAACGATACAAAGTTGCCTTTAAATATAGACATTACCTCAAAAAAAATACTAATTTAAAAATATTCAGGCATTCCGCTCGAGTCCTAAAAAGATTAAAATGAAAAAAAAATCTTCAGATTGTTTTTTTTTTTCTTTTTTTCCCCTTTCTTTTTTTTTTTTTTTTCAAGAAAGAAATTTAAGATGAAAAGTACAAACAATGAAGTCGGTATTGAATGCTAAATAAAAGTTCATGCTCTAATGTAGTATTTAAGTCTTTCGCATAGTACTCGAAAATACGATTCTTTAAAAAATTTCATTTATTTATTTTTTGATTTATTTATTTGTTTTTGATGTGTAAGTTTATTTTTTATTTCAAGCATATTGTTACTATTACTTCATGTAAATGCTAATTTGAAAGTTTCTTCACTAACGAACAATTTTTTTGGGAAGATTTATATTGTTTTGTGAATAAAAATCATTTGTATCTTTCTTCAGAGTATATTGGAAGATAAATTGTTGGATTTGAAAAGGGAATAAAGACCATGGAAAACTTTTAAAATATAATTTTTAATTAACTACATAGCAGTATATTATTACAATTAAAGATGAAAATTCAACACTAAAACAAATGCTGTTAAACCATTACAATATATATTCATGTTAGATCAAACTATTTCCATTTCTAGTTTTTCAAAAAGCTCTGTAGGGATATGTGAAGCTTTCGGCGTTTTTTCTGCTTAAAGCAACTGTCTTTGCGTCAGGCTTTCTTTCATTGCTTGATGCTCTAAAATAATTTTACTGCTTCGGTTATTTGAAAAAAAAAAATTAAATATGTATTATAAATAAACGTAGTTCTTAAGAAAAATATTTTATAAAAAATTTAAAATAAATATTTTTGCTTCTAAATGAACGAAAGTGACTTACTCGTCCCTTATTTTAAAATTTGTACAAATCTGTAGACTAGGATTAAAAAAAGCCTTTTGTTTCATATTTTGGAAATTGTTTTCCTATCTAGAATGCACGATCAAATAAAGCAATCATTTTTCTTGGATCGCTAGCGTCTGTTGATGCCACTCTAACCTGTTTTATAATATTCTCTCATGATTGTATCCGAAGGGATTTTCAACTCTTTCCTTTCAGTTTAGACAGTTTCTACAATCAATTCTGTCTGCTTCCAAATAATTGATGCAATGAAGCATTTTATTGCTGATATCAGCAGTTCTATTTGCTAAATCCTAAGCGTACTTGCCTTAAACAACTGCTTCAGATATAGCGCACAAGTAGAGGCGGCGATTGGGACTGAAAAGTGGAGGGGAGGGTCAAAAAAAAAAAAAAAAAAAAAAAAAAAAAACCCCAAAACCATAGGATTTTTGCGGCAGCAAAAAAATGAAAGAGAAATAAAGTACACAATTTTGCTAAGGCTGATTTTGAGAACCCAAACCTGTTTTAATTCGGCATCATAAAAAAATCGCATAAAAAATTGTTCGAAACTTCACGAGTACTGTCCGACATTTTAACGTGAAACCTTACTCGAATTTGCGCATGCGTCAGGTCTCTTTTGCTTTTATCAAAACAAGGGTGATAGCAAGAAGGAAGTAACAAGCAAGTAAAAACTGAATGCATCGGGAAGTGCGCTTCCTTAAACCATCACCCCTTTTTCAATTGGAACCGTTCGCAGCTGCTAGTTGCAGAGTTCAAGAACAAACAGTAGCATTAAGAAGTTGTTTTCGCAACACAGTTTTTTTTTTATTATTTTTTTTATGCAGTGGGATAGAGATCACATAAAAAAAGTCTCACATAGAAAATAATCCAAAAACTAACAGAGTTGTAATCTTTAAATGAAATCAAAATAAACCAAGTAATAACTTTTGCCGAGCAGTCAGACAAAATTTCCCGAATAAGGAAATTTTTGGGAGGTCACAGTGACTTCCCATCGGGGTGTCCATGTCGTCACTTGGAAGACACTACCTTGCACTCGTTTTAAAAAGAATTTCGTCAGTTTAATCCCAATCTGATTAAAATTTCAATGTACCGCACAAAACAAATCGAATAAAAAAAACCGCATAAAACAAGACCACATAAAAACAGGTTTGGGTGTATGTAATTGTATAAAAAATGCAAGTTAAAAATTTGATTATGAAACAACTAAATACGTAAACAATTATTATAAGTTCGGTCATTTTATAAAACTGTAAATTCCTACTACCTGATACAATGTGCTGATTCAAGACTCTGCTTTTCATAGTCAACCAACTGGAGCGGGAGAAGTTTCTAGGGTTTCTCCTTGCTAAATCCTAAGCGTACTTGCCTTAAACAACTGCTTCAGATGTAGCCCACAAGTATTTCTGGCCACTACTCAACAAATTCTGAAGTGTATCAATTGCCAGTAGCTTCCGCTAAAACAACTAAAACACTTTCTATTTGATTAAAATTTAAGACTGGTATTATGGCAAGCCAAGATAACACATTTTTGTCCAATTGACGCACAGAAAGAAATAATAATACTAACTACAAAATCTAATCATTTCTTCAGAGCTGTTAGAGAAACTAGAATCGGAAATAGCTTCATCTAACATGGATATTATATTACCAGCAACTTTTGCTGTTAACTTTACAGTAATCTTTCGGTCAGCTGTCAATCCCAGCGAGGGATTGGATGGTCTTAAAACAGGGAAAGGCCATCTTTTTTGATGCCGTTCGTGCAATTTATTGCAACAAAATTTCTAGCGATATTATATTCAGAGATTCTATTGACTGGTAGCTAAAAGAAACCTGTTGAAATTACATTTGAAGCAGCGAGAAGCAAAGGGCTGTAAGTGGACATTTTCAAGTTTTGAGTAAAACGCGTTTAACCCCTTCACAGACCTGGTGTCCGGTATACCGGACATACACTTTAAACAGCTGCTAATCATTTAATAATTAATTAGTTGATTTTTTAATGTAGTTGACTCTTTACACTCTACTTATTGTAATCTTTGAAATAATTTTTCGTTTTGGGATTGACAACACTGAAGTATAAGGATTGAGAGATAGAGAGTGGCTCATTTTTCCAACCATGGATTTTCATCTGAAAAGCGAGGTTTTTTTCCTGATTTTTTTTTAAATATATAATCTTTAAATATTCGTTTCAAACGCTTGTATTATGTGTTATAATTGTTTGTAGAACATTTTATAATGAAGTTTGTTCGGTATTTTATCGTTTTCGTATATGAAATATTGATTTCAAAAATATAAGTCCGGAATATTGGACGTGCCATAGCTCTTTTAATTTTTCTCCTACAAAATCAAAATTTTGTCTATAAGATACCCTTTACCATAGTACACTGTGTACCAAATATCAACATTTTTGGTCCAATATTTCATAATTCCGACTGAAGGGGTTAAAGTTATGTCCTAGGTAGGATTTGATTGATTTTTTTTCTAAATCTGGCTGTATAACAGCACCCACCAGGGTTATTAGTTCTATCTCTTGCCCCTAAACAGAGGAGAGGTTTACTTCCAATTTGTACTTATTATCTCCAAGTATTTAATTATGGCACTTACATTCCGTTGCTTCTCACCGACTTATGAAAGGTACATCAACACATGTTTTAGTAATACGTTTTCATATTTAATTCCTCTAATAATTTGCTACTCTTTACTAATAATAAAGCTGCAAGTCTCTCTGTCCGGATGTCAGGAGGATGTCTGGATCTCTGTGACGCGCATAGCGCCTAGACCGTTCGGCCGATTTTCATGAAATTTGGCACAAAGTTAGTTTGTAGCATGGGGGTGTGCACCTCGAAGCGATTTTCGAAAATTCGATGTAGTTCTACTTCTATTTCAATTTTAGGAACAAAACTATCATAAGATGGACGAGTAAATTACGAAATTATCATAATGGGGAACCGTAACATGGGTACAAGCCAATAGGCGAGAAAATTCACCATACATTATTTGTGAATATACAGGCGAACCAAAAGACATTTTAATTTTTTTATTACGGGCAAAGACGTGCGGGTACCACTAGTACGTAATAAAAGTAAAATAATATTTGAATGATTACTCATTTGCCGATATTTATCATCAAACCTAATTATTCTTACACTATAACAAGAAAAGGTCTCCAAATAGTTGTTATTCATAAAATAACATAAAACTTGCATCAAAAATTGTTTATTAGGGAAGAAACTTTTTAATCGAAATGAGAGAACAAAAGAGTGAAAAATAGTAATATTTTTAAGCAAAAAAATTTAACTAAAACTTTAAGAAACCGTTTTTTTTTTATACAGCATATATTATTTACTGTATTGTTTATGGTTTTTATACATGTTTTTTTAAACATTTATTTATATTTGTTTATAAGATATAGAAAAAAAGTCAATTTTTAGTAGAAAAGTATAGGTACATTAAAGGCCTCATACGGGATCCCTCAATGTGCTTTAGTTTGCATAACTTTTTTGTTGTATATGTGGGTCTGTAGGAGCAATATTTTATCAATTTGAATTACAATAAAGCTTCTTCGAAACACTCCACTGTTTATTAGTAATAAACGTAAAAAACACACACACACACACACACACAAAAGGTTTGAACAAATGGCATGTTTTTTTGCCTTAGTAGCAGCTGATAGCATGATACTTTTGCAATTTTCGTAGCAGATTTATTGTAACATAATATGTATTAATTAATGAGATAGAAAAAGTAGTTTCCATTTTTTCTTCTTTCTTTTTCTATAAGAAAAAACTAAGATTGTATTTCCAACTCTTTATAAGTAAATCTTTATATTTAAAAATGACTTGACTCAAATTGGAGTGGATATTTTTTGCGACATTCGAATATAAAAACTAACAAAAATGCATAAGGAGAGTAGAAATGCAAAAGTGCACCTAAAAAGATATTTTTTCTCTATAAAGAAGAGTTGTTTAATTCGAAACGGGGTCTTGATTTCAGCAGCAATGCTTTTTTTTATTCTGTATAAATGAGGCAGGACTTGTGTAACAATGTGTCAAAAAAATAGATAAAAAAACTGAAAAACATTTTTAAAAACTGCTATAGGGAATATAATTTATTTTTCATTCTATTTTAACAAAAAGAAATCCTGAAGTATGTTTTTTTTTTTTTTTTTTTTTTTTTTTTTAATATCATACGCAATTTTTGCTGTGATGTTCAGTGCAATGAACGATTTTATGAAGTTTCCGAAAGTTTAAAACTCGTTTCCTGTTTAAATAAATAAAGATGAATATAGGACTTCTAAAATCGTTTGTAGTGGAACCGTTTCCAACAAAAAAAAGCGATAGAAATCTTTTAGTAAAAATGTCTCAAACAGATGACAGTTTTACCTTCAAATTAGATTGTTATATAGCATATTTGGGTAACAACGTTCAAAAATGTTGATATCAACAAAATTTCAATTTGTGTTGCAGATCCTTATAGAAGATGAGTTTAAAAGTACCTTTTATTTAAAACTCTCAGATTGTCATGTACACATTTTACCCTAAAGCTTATTGATGAAGATCAAACAAGAGGGTTTCCATTGAAAGAAGATGATTGCTTATGGATTTTCTGTAGAAATATTTTTCGCAATTAGTAGGGGAACATGGGTTAAAAGTGAAATGGAAAGTGAGCGGGGAAAAGTGAAGTAGTGAAATATTTACTTTGCTTTTAGCTCCACCTATCTGGTATTATTTTGGCTATGGTGGACCACGTGTAGTTTATTCCAGTCAGGAAAAAAATACCGCCGAAGATTGAGCCATTTGGTAATACAGGCAATTTTTAAAAAACGATACTCATATTGTAATATTTTGTTTTAAGTCAGAAAATATTTTTGTTACTATAAAAAGATAAAGTTAGTGTTATTAACATCTTAATATATAAAAATCAATGTCCTGAGATAACATATATATATCAACGCACAGCCAATACCGCTGAAGCCTCAGACTTGAAATTTGGCAGGCATGTCCAGTCACAAGGACAGACATTGAAAGTAGCAGCGATCAATTTAAGAGATGATTTTTTTTCACACGGTCATTTTATGTAGCTTGCTCCAAAGTCAGTTCATCAAGCAGTTTAATAATTTTAGCACCAGAAAAAAAAACTAAAAATGTTGTATATAAATAAGTTTTTGCTTAAACATAGGTATAACAATAAAATGTGGATGGCCTGTGTTTGCAAAGATAACCAATACTTTAAAAGGATCGTTAATAACATTTAAAGATCGGTTTAGGACAAGGGCATATATATAAGGAGTCCAGGGGTCCCGGGACCCTACCAAAATTAGAAAAAAAATGTAGGTAATAAGTAATTATTACTCGGGATTTTCAAAATTAGGTGCACCAAGCACTGTTAACCCCTGCTAATTCCCTTACCCGAGCAATGCCGGGTACGGGAATGCTAGTTTTATATATTAATTGAGTCCTCTTAATATTCAAAGCCGTATTAATTTAGTTAATATTAAGCTTAATTGTGTTTTAAATAAATTGTGCAATTAGTCAAGTACATACGGGGCAAAGATAATGGGGCAAAGTGAAATAATTTGTTTCATTTACTCACTCAATCATTTAACATGAATCACTTACGTTTCCATTTATAAGCTAACTCATTTACATTCCTTCAAGAAGAAAATTACTTATTTATTTATTCATTCACTCATTTTCTTATTCATTCATTATTTTACTTGCTCCTTTATTTTTCTTCATATATTAATTGATTTATTCATTTAATTATTCGTTTATGGTTTCATTATATTTTAACTTTTTCATTCAACTTTCTATTTACTGATTGTTTTGATCAAAAATATGCTTATAATCGAATACAAAATATTTCATTAGAAAAATATTGCATTTTTCACTTTGCCCCATGAAAAAAAAGGGAAATATTGCACTTTTTTTAAAAGACTCAAATTTATTGCCAAAAATTTAAAAAAATACTGTTTCAACGGAAGTTTTTTTATAAAATGCAATGTTCATTCTCAATGTACTGTAATTTTCAAAACAAATTTCTGATTTGTTCATTTTGAAAAAACTCAGTTATCTTAACTATTTCACTTTGCCCCACATCCCCCTACATTTTTTTCCAATGAATTATATCTTCTTTGCTGCTTGTTTCTCATTACTTTAAAGATTTAGAAAAAAAAAAAAAACACTACTAGGATTTCCTTACTTTGCTACATTTTGCAGCATGGGTCGTGAACTTTCACTTGCTTCCAGGGAATTTCGAGCACTATACTCCTTGTTTCAGCCAAATGGTAATAACCAGAATTACCAACTTTTGAAAATCTAAATTAGTAACAGAATTTTGAGTGAGGAGACGGGAAGAGGATTAGTAATCGGCCAATTTAATAAAAATATAACAGACGAAACGCTTAAATTTGTAATGGGAAAATTAATTGTTTATTTTGAAAAAAATGTCCTCCCTTATTTTTTTTAAATAATTTTTTTATGATAAATTCATTTTGTTTATTTTTAAACAAAAATTTAGAAAATGAAGCACGAAAACAATATTATCTAAATAATTATAATATGGATTTTTTTCTCTAATGATTTAGAATTTTATTGAGATTACAGCAAAAAAAGGGGGGGAGGGAGAAAAAAAGAAATAAAGAGAAAAATCTTAAGTTTTGTACATGTTTTTGTGGCTTCGTAGTTTCAAGCTGTAGGTCGTAGAAACTACGAGTTTTTCGTAGCAATTGACAGTTCTGGTAATACTTTAAAAACTTCATTTTAGGTCCAGTTCAAGATTCACATAATACGCTTTCTATTGTCTCGTATTTTATAGAAATACATTGCATCTGATTGTCACATAAGATTGGCGTGCCTTCGGAAACGGATAGAATATAACTCTGATAACAAGATGCTTGACTTTGGACGAATCCATTTGCAACTGAGTTGAAAATAGATACATTCTTATTCTGGCACAGCGCCAACAATCTTTATGGTCAGAGCCAATCAGTTTTCCTCGTCCTTATTTGAATTAATGGAATCGCTAAATCCCTCGCCCATCGGAATACAACTTGTCACAGCCACATCGTAACTTCCTTAAACTATAAACCATAATTTTCTCGTGGCAAGTAAGGAAAAACAAAGGGAATGGATTAAAAATGGATAAAAATCTCAAAAAAATAAAAAATGGATAAAACTCTCAAAAAAATAAAAGAATGAATAAAAGCCTCAAAAAAATACCAGTGGTAATGGTTTTTCTTTGGAATCAGAAAGGTTGAATCGTTGGGGTTCGAATCCCAGCGATTGTTGCTTTCAGGAATGAAAAGATGAAGGGCTTGTTGTAAAACTCTGCCCAACCCTCATCGAGCTCTTTAAAGTGGATTCTATCAAGTTTAGCGCTGTAAAACCTATTAAGGCTCTTTAGGCAATAAATCTAACAAAAAAAACTTTTATGCGTGTATATATCTTATACTTAAAATTTGACAAGCAAAATACATTTAAAATTTATTTCCAATATTATCGTATGTGTTGCATAATTGATGTTTAAATAGTTTTTGTTTTTGTTTTTTTTAAATAAATGTCTCAATTTAGAAAAATTCAATCTCCATAAAAAACAAACTTTTTTCCCTTTAAAATTTTGTTTTTTGTTCAGCAATGAAAATACTCCATCACTTTCAAAAAAAAAAAAAAAAAAAAAAGGAAACATTTTCGTTGCTACTGCTTTGAAAACAAAGTTCTTTTTTTCTCTCAAAGGTTTCCATACAGTCTAACAATTTTCTTATACATATATTTTTAGTTTTTGCTCCTTTTTCATTCTTAAAGAATCGCAATTAATCAAAACATACTCAAAAAATTAAAAGCTCTGTCGTTCAATTAAATTGATTGAAGACATTTATTAGACGTCCCACCAGAAAAAGCTGTCACTCTACACAAAATAATACTCTTTCAGTTTTTTTTCAGTCCATTCTTTTACGAATTTTAGGCACATTTCCAAAACCTAGATTACCTCCCTTAGTATTTTAAGCTTTTTTAATGGTTATTCAAAACTTTATTTTCTGCCAGGTGCAAAGTTGTCAGAATTTACCACATCAGTAGTCTAGATTTTTCATTTATCATTATTTGTTTATATTTTAGATTTCGTGTATTTACATTGCATATATATGAGTGTGTATGAAAATACATCCAGAGGTTTAAATATCGTTTTACATCATTAATAAACAGAGTCATACAGAACTTTATTTTCTTCCGGGTTTAAAATAATCTGGAATTTACGTCATTTTCATTTAGTTCGAGAGATTTTTAATCTTCCATTATTTATTTATAGTTTTCTTGTATTTACATCGCATACATATGTGTGTTTGTGTGTGGATGAAATTAGATTCAATGGTTTAAATATTCGTCAATATGTTTCAATATGTAAACATATATCGATAAATATTTCGCCATTTTTATCGACATGAAGTTCAGCTAAATGCGCACACAGTAATAATCCTAAATAAACTTTTAAAAATCAATGCTACTATTGTATGCATGTATATTGTATACTTTATGCATGTACATGTACTGTATACATGTATACTGTATACTGTACTATGTATACATCGCAAATATTTTTTACAATAGAAGACCTTGGTGCAAGAATGAACAGCTCAATTATAAAACTTTCACGAATTAAAAAAAAATGTTTTAAAAATTCCTTTCCAAACATTTTGACCTTATAGTCAATATAATTGCACTTAGGTTTTTAATTTTCATAAAAACCTCATCATAATCTGTCTACTTTAAAGGACATTTTTAGCTGTCAAAATAATCCCATTGCAGTGCAGTTTTTTTTATTTTACTGTATTTTATAAAACTAAAAAAGACTTTTTATAACCCTGATATAGTTTGGACCCTAAACCAACTGTTTATGGCTGAACATATCAAAAAAGACTCTGCAACACACACATACAGCGCCAATTTCAACTTTACTTTCTCCTCCTTTACTTCATGTTTCACCTCAGTTCCATCAATTTAGACAGTGGTGGCCTGATCGGTAAGGCATCGGACTCGGGGTCGGAGGGTCCCGACTTCGATCTCCACCGGATCGAAGATCCGCCGTCTTCATTAATGGTGACTGGGGGAAGTTAAATATGCTCGTGGTCACGAAGTCCTGCAAGTGAAACGATACCTCTGGGGGTTCTGGATTAGAGATTGCTCGGTTTCTGGTCTGGATCAAAAAATCAGAGCTGTCTTCAGGGTTACATCCAACTGGTTAAACCACAAAATAGTGGTATGTACGGGGGACCCTGGAGTGAAGAGTTCAATCAGTTTAAGTTCAAACTACAGTGGGCAGGTAAATGGCAGGGTTAGCAGAATGAGTTTGCGAGATGTTTAAAGAAAAATGTTTTGGTATCAATACTAACAGTAGGGGAAATGTTGAAAGTGGATGCTTTTTTTTCAGCGGAAAACCAGTAAGCAAGCTTGTACAGTGAAATAAACATGCAACAGATGGCAAAAAAGGAAAAAAAAATGACAAATTTTTGCAGTTATTGCCCTTTACCTCCCCACCACTGTCTAATGCAATTATTAGTGACGGCTCCTGTTTTATTATGCAGCTAATTCTAACATTGCTCACCCTCATATATAAAGTAGCCAAAATCACTGACGAGTAACGCTGACGTCACCAACAGTAGCAACTCGCGCCATAGCATAATAATTTGATTACATTTTTTTGGTAATGTTTGATATGCAGGGAAATTTTTTATTTTGACGAGGCTGAGCTGGATCCAGTAACTTAACTGTTTTACTAATAAGACTAATTTTAGGAAAGTGAAGAAATGAAAAAGTGGACAGCAATGAAAGCTATCTACTAGAGTTTAGGGTTAATCCACTGGAGTCAGGGTTAAAATTTCAACTGTCAAAATATCACCAAACAGACAATTGATCCGTTCAAATGCAGCAGCAATTTTCACCCGTCATACCTTGACGGGAGATTTTCTAGTTATATATATAATAGCCAAAATCACTGACGAGTAACGCTGACATCACCGACGATGCAACTTGCACCAGAGCATAATAACTTGATTTTATTTTTTTGGTAATGTTTGACCTGAATAAAAATGTTTATTTATACAAGGCTAAACTGGATCCGGTAACTTAACTGTTTTATTGGTTAAATCTACTGGAGTTTAGTGTTAATCCACTGGAGTTAGTGTTAAAATTTCCACTATCAAAATATCACCAAACATGCAATTGCTTCGTTCAAATGTAGAAGCAATTTTCACCCCTCATATCTTCACGGGCGATTTTCTAGTCATCTGTATAATAGCCAAAATCACCGACGAGTAACGCTGACGTCACCAACGATGCAACTCGGGCCAGAGCATAATAACTTGATTTTACCTTTTGGTAATGTTTGACCTGAATAAAAATGTTTACTTTGACAAGGCTGAACTGGATCCGGTAACTTAACTGTTTTATAGGTAAAATCTACTGGTGTTTAGGGTTAATCCACTGGAGTTCAGGTTAATATTTCAACTATCAAAATATCATCAAACAGGCAATTGCTTCGTTCAAATGCAGAAGCAATTTTCACCCGTCATATCTTGACGGGTGATTTTCTAGTCATCTATATAATAGCTAAAATCACTGACGAGTAACGCTGACGTCACCAACGATGCAAATCGCGCCAGAGCATAATAACTTGATTTTACTTTTTGGTAATGTTTGACCTGAATAAAAATGTTTACTTTGACAAGGCTAAACTGGATCCGGTAACTTAACTGTTTTATAGGTAAAATCTACTGGTGTTTAGTTTTAATCCACTGGAGTTCAGGTTAATATTTCAACAATCAAAATATCACCAAGCAGACAATTTCTTTGTTGAAATGTAGAAGCAACTTTCATCCGTTATATCTTGACGGGTGATTTTCTTGTTTCTAAGAATTACCAATATCGCTTGTTAAAAAAAAACTCAAACTAATAGCGACTTTTCAGCTGATAATTTACTTTTCTTCCCATGTGCGTAAATCTTTAATACATTTCGCCACTCACAATCCCATTGCTCATTTTAAGAATTCATTTTTATGTGCCATATAAGTTTCAAGTTCTCTTAGTCATGTATTTTCATCCGTGCCTATCTTTGCAAAACTTCCAGTTCAGTAGACATGAGAAGTTAAAAGTTCTCCCCGAAATATTCGTTTGATGTCGGGAATGAATTCTCGAAAGTTACCCACATGAAAGGGAATTCTTTCCCACGCGCATTGTGATCGGACTCCCCACTTTCAAAAAAGGATTTTCCTCTTCGCTGTAATCTTTGAGGAAAAACGGCATTCGTCGTTTGGCACGCATTCGATATCGATGACAAAGAAAGGAATCACATCGATTTTTTGAGCCAAAGTGCGAAACTGTGCAAAGGTAGGCTTAATTTCGGAAATGCTCAGCAGAAATTTTAGGAACTTTTGTTTGTTTATCTATGAATAAATGTTGCGGTTAAAGTATATAATGCAGTTATTTTAATAGAATACCTAGTTATTCCATGAAATAACTGATCGTGTCCGTTAAAGGGTGTAATATGTTATTATTTTGACACTTTAACTAGTTGTTCTATGAAATAACTAGGTATTCTATAAATTAACTTATGAGAGACAGTTAAAGTGTAATAAAAAAAAAAAAAACAATTTATCTAAAATAGGTATTCTATAAACAAACTAATGATAGACAATTAAAATGGAAAAGAAGCAGTTTATCTGATTTATGCAGCGTATAAATGGTATTCATGAAAACACACCATAAAACCATGTTGTTATGTAATCATCTTTGTTACAACAAGGATTACTAAAATGACACTTGGAATTACAAAGAACATTATTTCTAAAACAAAAAAAAAATTGCTGATACACTGGGTTTTACACGAACATTTTGGGGATAACACAGGGCTGGAAGGTGAATGTATTTGTCGTGCAAGATATATGATATAAATTATTTTGCACCTTAACAGGCTGCAGATCGTTATTCTATGAAATAACTAGTTAAACCATGAAATACAAGAGAGTTTTACCCTTTAACGGACACGATCAGTTATTCCATGAAATAACTAAGTATTCTATACAATAACGGATTTCGCACTTTAACGGTAACATAAACAAAAATTAAATTAGCAATAGTTGTTGAAACGTTCTGAATTCAGTTGCCAGTATAAGTGAATAGAGGTAATCTAAAAAGCAAGTGAACGTGTAAGCATAGTTTGATTTTCCGTGATTCGTAATACCAGATGAAGCATTTGGTACATGAAAGAAATAATTTCTACCCATGCATGTAATTATTGAAAAAAAAAAATATTTTTATCTTCATACCATGTCTAACAATTCAAATTTCACAAAGCACTGAAACGAAGATTCTTTATTATTATATTTTATATAATATTTTTGTAAACTTTACATTTTTTCCGGAATGACATTTCTTTTTTCACAAAACTTGTTTAATTTAAGAAATCCGAGCATAAGTATTTTAAGATCGTTTTTTCCCCATATTTCCTTACGTTTGAACTATATATTAATAATTGGATGAAAAAAAATTGTTTTGTGGAACATAGTTTCATTGTATCATTTAACTTCATTGGATAACTTTGACATTTGATCAATAATTGTCATTCAATTACACATGTAACTTCCCTAATTCTAAGACACTACCATCCTTACATCAACTATTTAAACAAAACCATCAAAAATTTCATACTTGCCTTGTGCACCATAAAAGAAATCCTACCACTTTTACATCAACTATTTAATCAACATCATCAGTAATATCATTTTTGAGCTCTGTGTCAACAATGAGATGAAAAAAATGTTTGTTTTGTGGAACATAGTTTTATTGTAATCAGTTGAATTTATATTTTTGAGAAAAAGTGTCATTCCATCACATGCGTAATTTCCCGAAACAGAATAAACAAAATACACACCATATTTACATCAACTATTCAATCAATATAATCAGAATTATCCGTTTAGAACTATGTATTGACAATGAGATGAGAAAGGTACGTTTTGTGGAACATAGTTTCATTGTAATCAGTTAAATTTTTACTTTGGATCAAAAATTGTCATTCCACTACGTAAATTTTCCTGTGCATTAAAACGAAATACTACCATCTTTACATCAACTACTTAATCGAGATCACCAAAAATATCATAATTGCCCTAAGCACCTAAGTATTATAAACGACACAATTTTACATAAACTATCCACTATAATATTAAAATCTGTTCGCGTCCGTCTGTCTGTCTGTCTGTCTGTCTGAAGATCGATCTTCTCGAGAACCACTGCGAATCTGGAGTCAAACGAGATACCGATCTATTTGAAATTTTCCAAAGAAAACAATAGGACCAATCTCATAGTTGTACGACTTGAATTAGCGGAGATATTAATTAAAACGTTAATTAACATAACGCTATTGAGGAATTTTTATTTCTTTCCTGTTGCCATTTTGCATATGGGTGAGCAAATAAAATTCTAATAATTGTGTCAAAAGAGATTTTTTTGGCTGCTGTCCAAATCTTAAAACAACGTTTCCATCTAGAATTTCATTTTTAATTACTTTAAAATTGGTTGCTCTATTCGGACATTTATCGTCTGTCCTTTCTTATTTTTTCACATTCAACGTTCTTAACTCTTTTCAGCATATGAAAAATGTTTCTTTAGTAATGTTTATTGATTGAAGTGTAAGTTTATCATTCAACGGCCTCATATTTGGGTACATTCAGGATGTGCGACTAGTTATGTTTATTTTGTTGGACTTTTTTCCGTCACATGGGTGAGTTTTCGAATTGTAATAAATCTCTTTTTCCTTCCTGTTTCGATTTTTGCAATACAGTTTGTATCGTTAAAATAACACGTTAAATTAAGATTGTTTGGATTTCTTTAAGTGAAACAGAGTTGAACAAAAAAGATTGTTTTTAAGGATTTTAACTAAAGCTTAATTGGAATCTGATGGCTTGATATTAAATTAATGCTTATTGGTATTTAATAAGTCTTGGTGCTTTAGTTTCACGTAATCAACAAAAAAGTGTGTGTCATTTTATGTAAAAAGCTGATTGTAATTGTACATAAATATTTCAGATATATTCTATCAGATTTAATTCAGTTTAAAGTGAGCACATATTATAGTTGAGAATGCATATATTTTCATCTTTTGTGCTAATTAAAAATACTCATAACTTGTATTATTGATAAATATGATTAACGTTAAAGAGGTTTTTGCCAAAAATATGCTCTACTGGTGTTTTGCAAACCTTGCATTACGCGTAATTATTTACTCCTTAGCACTTTAGAAACTGATGTCAGAATAATACAAAAACATAAATTGAACAGCTCTTTCATTTTTTAAGTAGCCCGTGCAACGCCGGGCACGCAGGCTAGTTTAATTAATATCATCAGTGATATCACTTTTGAACTATGTATCAACAATGAGATGATAAACATGTATGTTTTGTTTAACATAGTTTCATTACAGTCAGATTTTGACTTTCGATCAAAAAATCATTCCAGCACGTATGCAACTTCCCTACACTGTTTAAAAAGTTCCCGAAATTTTACGGTAAAAGTTACTGGCATCCATGTTGCCAGTAACTATTACCATAAAATCCTATTTTACTGTAAAATTTTACAGTAGAATAAACGAAAGTTAAAAAACTCAAAAATCGAACTGCAGGCTCAATTTCGGGACCTTCGAAATGGCAGGCGGCATTGCTGCCCACCATACGAGTTGGGACGCATCCAGTAAGGGAAATACGGTGTTATATGCTTTGTACTGTAAGTCACGTGGTGTATCAATTGGCGCTGCAATCGTTTATTTTCTTCGGTACAATTTGATGGAAATTTTTTCTATACTGTAAACACTACATTTTACAGTAATATTTACCATTACCATATTTTTAACAGTGTATGCATTAAGACAAAATACTACCATCTTTATACCAACTACTTAGTCAAGATCATCAAAAATATCATAATTACCCTGTGCATTAATTTAAAAAAAAAGTTTTATTGTAGTCAGTATAATTTCGATTTTCGATCTAAAATTTCATTCCATTTCCCTGAGCAAAAAAAAATTTTTTTACATTGCAAAATTAACTTTATAATTTATATATTCTAATGGAAAGAACTAGTATAACGCTTGAAGAAGAACAACTTTTTGTTCTTTCGCCTCTTATTGGTTCTTCCTTGTCCAATTCTTTTTATATTCTTTGGAATCACAGCTGATACCTCTCAAAGCACAAGAACATTCTTCTTCTTAACTACCATTTGCGTCTAGGCGTTTCTGCTTCAGTTTTACTGCTCCGGACAATTTATCAGGTCTTCAGTTGCCTCTTTTTTTCAAGTTGTTCATTTCTTATTGTATGAGGGACATAAATAAAGCAAAAGCATGAAAAAGAGCTACAACAGCAGATTATGAGAGTCAATCCCTTCCTCTATTGGCTATTGCTTTTTTCCTGCCAATGAGCTTCGTGAAGGATGGTATTAGATGAAGCTACTTCTGATACTTTAGCAGAATAAATCAATACTTAGCACCAGACAACCGTCGCATTTGTTTTTGTTTTTAGCATCGCACTTTAGAGAAGTACCAACTTCATCAAGAAATAAAGTATACCGTAATCGTAAAACAATAACTTAAATTTCTCAAATGATTTTTAAGTCGAACTTGACTACATTTTTTTAATAAGATATTTAAATTTAAATTAAACTACAGTTTGGAGCTTGTTTGCTATTTCTAAATTAAGAAACTTTAAGAAAATTACCAAAATCTAAGGTTCTACATCAAATTTTGTTAACTGTGAAAGAAACAAATATCTTCTTCTTCTTTACTAATAATAAAGCAGAAAGTCTCTCTGTCCGGAGGATGTCTGTAGGATGTCTGTAGGATGTCCGTAGGATGTCTGTGACGCGCATAGCGCTTAAACCGTTCGGCCGATTTTCATGAAATTTGGCACAAAGTTAGTATGTAGCATGGGGGTGTGCACCTCGAAGCGATTTTTCGAAAATTCGATGTGGTTCTTTTTTTATTCTAATTTTCTTTACTAATAATAAAGCAGAAAGTCTCTCTGTCCGGAGGATGTCTGTAGGATGTCTCTCTGGATGTCTGTAGGATGTCCGTAGGATGTCTGTGACGCGCATAGCGCTTAAACCGTTCGGCCGATTTTCATGAAATTTGGCACAAAGTTAGTATGTAGCATGGGGGTGTGCACCTCGAAGCGATTTTTCGAAAATTCGATGTGGTTCTTTTTTTATTCTAATTTTAAGAAAAAAAGTATCATAAATTACGAAATTATCGTAACGTGGAACCGTAACATGGGCACAAGCCAATTGGCGAGATACGAAATTATCATAACGTGGAACCGTAATGTCGGTACAAGCCAACTGGCGAGAAAATTCACTATACATTATTTGTAAATATACAAGCGAACCAAAAGACCTTTTGATTTTTCTATTGCGGGCGAAGCCGTGCGGGTACCACTATCTTTACTAAAGCTGAAAGTCTCTCTGTCCGGAGGATGTCTGGATGTCTGTAGGATATCTGTAGGATGTCTGTGACGTTCATAGCGCCTAGACCGTTCGGCCGATTTTCATGAAATTTGGCACAAAGTTAGTATGTAGCATGGGGGTGTGCACCTCGAAGCGATTTTTCGAAAATTCGATTTTGTTCTTTTTCTATTCCAATTTTAAGAAAAAAAAATCATAAGATGAACGAATAAATTACGAAATTATCATAACGTGGAACCGTAACATGGGCACAAGCCAATTGGCGAGATACGAAATTATCATAACGTGGAACCGTAACGTGGGCACAAGCCAATTGGCGAGAAAATTCACTACACATCATTTGTAAATATACAGGCGTACCAAAAGACCTTTTAATTTGCTATTACGGGCGAAGCCGTGCGGGTACCACTAGTTACTAATAATAAAGCAGAAAGTCTCTCTGTCCGGAGGATGTCTGTAGGATGTCTGTAGGATGTCTGAAGGATGTCCGTAGGATGTCTGTGACGCGCATAGCGCTTAAACCGTTCGGCCGATTTTCATGAAATTTGGCACAAAGTTAGTACGTAGCATGGGGGTGTGCACCTCGAAGCGATTTTTCGAAAATTCGATGTGGTTCTTTTTTTATTCCAATTTTAAGAAAAAAAACTATCATAAATTACGAAATTATCATAACGTGTTACCGTAACATGGGCACAAGCCAATTGGCGAGATACGAAATTATCATAGCGTGGAACCGTAACGTCGGTACAAGCCAATTGGCGAGAAAATCTTCTTTATCTGGATGTCTGTAGGATGTCTGTAGGATATCTGTAGGATGTCTGTGACGCGCATAGCGCCTAAACCGCTCGGCCGATTTTCATGAAATTTGGCACAAAGTTAGTATGTAGCATGGGGGTGTGCACCTCGAAGCGATTTTTCGAAAATTCGATGTAGTTTTTTTTATTCCAATTTTAAGAAAAAATATATCATAAGATGGACGAGTAAATTACGAAATTATCATAACGGGGAACCGTAACATGGGCACAAGCCAATTGGCGAGATACGAAATTATCATAACGTGGAACCGTAAGATGGGTACAAGCCAACTGGCGAGAGAATTCACCATACATTATTTGTAAATATACAGGCGAACCAAAAGACCTTTTGATTTTTCTATTACGGGCAAAGCCGTGAGGGTATGACTAGTAATAAATAAAGAGGACAAAATCGATGAGAGACAAAAGATTGAAAGACCATCAAAGAAGAAAGGTGCAAAGTAATCTTGAAAATACAAGGTGTTCCAAAATTATCTTTACAACTATAAAACTTCATAACTTCGAAAGTAAACTAGATATTCATATTCTGTCTTTTGCATGTACTACTGCAACTAATAAAGTTTTTTTAGTAGGGGAGACCGGGGCAAGATGACTATGCTAAAAATTTTTGTTGTTTATCAATTTATTTTTAAGGATAGTAAAATTTCCTCTACATAAGCTGTTGGTGTTAACTATAGTTACATAAGTGTTAAATATAGTACCACTTAACTTTTCAAATGAAATAAATGAAGGATATTTTTATTTTTTCATAACCTTAAAAAGTCGTCATCTTACCCCAGTACTGGGGCAAGATGACAACACTGAAAAAGGTTGAACACAATTTTTTTTTTCCAATATATTACATATTTCAACAATTTTTTACTGTGTTTTAACATCTCACAAAGCATTAAATTAAGCGTAAATGAATTGCAAAGTTACGTTGAAGTGCCTTATTGTGCATCTAACAAGAGTCACAAATAAAAAGGCCATTTTCATAATTGTAACATTCCTCACGCCACCACTTCTGGCATTGCAGCACTAGATCCATTCTTCCGTTGGAGGGTCAAAATATTCATCTTTATAAGCAGGACTTGTAAAGAAGAAGTACTGTCATCTTGCCCCGTGTTTCGGCCCGTCATCGTGCCCCGGACCGCCTCACAGTGGGGCGAGAACGCCAAAAAGCGCTTAAAAGTGTTTTTAAACCTCTCTCGCTTGTTTGTTTACTCAGGCATGTTATAATGGATTTTTCTCGATTTGTTTGGGCTCTAAGTCCAAAGTTCGCAGGTTTACGCAGCTAATTCCTTTTCAGGGTATTTCTACAGACCATTGGTGACTAATTAATATTAATTTCTAAGAGGACATAAGAGGACATTTTTTTGTAGAGCGTTTTGAAAAAAATAACTTTGAATTCCCCAGTTTTCAGTACTGATCAAAACCAATTAACTGTTTGAATATTCGATTATTCTTTCTTTTTGTTCTTTTACTATCGTCGGACACGAGAGAAATTAAATATACCCGCCATTAATAAGAAAAAAAATACATAGATTGCTTCAAAGCAATTTGTTTAAATCCCCTTCGTTCATTGTTCTTCACCTTCTAAAGGCTATCTTTAGCTTTGTAGTGGACGAAGGGCTCTAAAATTCCAGTTCTGATTGCCTAAGATATAGGCCTGTGCAAATATATTTATCCGCAATTGGTTGAGTATAGAAAAAAAATTACCCTTTTAAGCGGTTTTTGTCGTTTTCGTCCCACTGTGCGCCTGTTTAAAAGGATTCGTCTTCATTGCCATAAATGATGACGATTAATTGACGTTTATTCATGGTAATAAGCAGTATGTAACCTAAGTTACTTATAAATATTAAAGAGAAACAATCTATCATTTCTATATCTTTAGCAGAGCTTATTTACACATGAATAAAAGTTATAACGTAGCAGCGGTAAACAATCAGAGCTTCAGAACTAACACAAATATGATAATTTCAGCGTCTTTATACTATTGCTGAACGACCAGCCGATAGAAGAGCTAGTAGTATCCAGTTGATGCTGTTTCCTAGAGGAAAACGCAAAAATTAAGACATTCGTCATCTTGCCCGGCTCGTCATCTTGCCCCCGGTCTCCCCTACACTTCAACATGAGCACCATTGGTAGCCCTAAGCACTTCCAGTCTGTAATTAATTTCATGCCAGGTACGCTGTAACTTGTGCTGGGTCGTCCAGCTCCACTTTTGTGCAATACTGACCCGGTGCTCGTGAAGCTTGTGTGCCATGCACGGATGGAGGGTCTGGATGGTGGGTCTCTTTGGAATTTTTCCTGAAATTCCGTTGAACCTGCGTATCTGACTTCGTCTGTATGAACCATGACACGCGTTGAGCTTTCTGTTGTGGTGTCCACATCTTCACTTATAACTGTTCAGCCTATTGAAAAAAATCTTTATTAGTTGCAGTAATACATGCAAAAGACAGAATGTAAATATCTTGTTTAGGTTCGAAGTTATGAATTTTTGAAGTTGTAAAGATAATTTTGGAACATCCTGCATGATTTAAATTTTGCAAATTATTTTTAAGTTAAAAGAAGCCACCAGTTTCTTAAATCAAATATTTAAATTTAAAATTAATTGCAGTTGCTATTTCTAAATTAAGAAATATTAAGAAAAATACTGAAATCTAAGGTTCTGCATTCAATTGTACATAACATGAAAGAAACAATTAGAGAAAACAAAATCGACGAGAGACAAAAGATTGAAAGACCATCAAGAAAAAAGGTACTCAGTAGTCTTGAAAATATAACTTAAATTTTGTAAATTATTTTCAAGTCAAAAGAGGCCACCAATTTTTTTGATTAAATATTTAAATTTAAATTTAATTGCAGTTGCTATTTCTAAATTAAGAAAGTTACTGAAATCTACGGCTCTACATAGAATTGGGCAGGACATAAAAGAAACAAATAGAGAGAAAACAATCTATGCGAGACAAAAGATTGAAAAACAATTAAAGAAACAAA